>NC_140777.1:130097207-130697207 GCF_044657685.1 Stegodyphus dumicola
GTATTTCGACACACGACAGTTCCATAGAAATCGAAAAAGGGACACTTTCGCATGAAAGAAACATTCATAGTGTGATGGATAATAGCAATTTGTATAGTTTACTGACATTTACGCAAAAATCGCATCTTGGTTATTTTTCGATAACTAACAACAGCGATTTTGATCATGAATTTGTTTTATAAAATTCTAAGCTGTTGCACTACAAAAATATAGATTTTAAGAAAATTGCTAAAAGAGTTCTGCCAAAATTTATTTTCTAGAAGATTTGAAAAGTTTGAAACTTGATGGCTAAATGTAAATATAAAATTATGTATGTTAAAATATTTGTAATTAGGCACATAGGTCAGATTAAGTTTTTATTAAATAGAGTAACGCATGCAAGGGCTATCTGCCTAAAGAGATAGATGCCATCGTGGAGGAATTTTGAAGAAAAACTGACCTTTGAGTGGGTATTAAAAATAATACTTATAATTTTCATTCAAATTATATTCATATATATTTTTTATGTAAAACTTTCGGGTGTATGCTAAATTAGTGTAAATTACTTTACACGAAAAATATAGTGAATGCACAGAAATTAAAGATTTGCACATGCCGGAAATGATAAATAGGAAATATGTATGGGTATTTATGCACGTGCTTGCAAAAAGCATATATCTGCCTTTGACAAAATACTTAAATATTCATTAAATTATTTATAAATGTATTTGAAATGAAGAATTTATTCACTTATAAACAACTGTGAAAGTACTGTGAAGAAATCTAATGATTAAATGTATCTAATTTATAATGATTATAAATGTTATCTAAATATATAATAACTTTAATATTGAATTGTAAACATAAATTGAAATCCTGTTGACAAATACGTTATAAAATTATTTAAGCAAGAATTGTTCGTATTGGAAAGCAATCTGCTAAAAGGTATTGTAAAGCAAATGCTATGAGATGTGCACTTAAGAACGTAATAAAGAGTTTTGGAATATGTATTGTTGAAATGAAGGGTAAAAAAAAAAAAAAAAAAAAATCTGATAAGTATAATTAAAAGAATTATTCCCTTTTCGCTAATTCCTAATAATTCTCTAATTTAAAATGAACCGAATAGAGCATTAATTATAAATTGACTTACATTTTTCGATTTAAAAGAAGCCAAAAAACCATGTCATATTTAAGAAAGAATTTTAGGAAGAAGCTCTATAAATAGAAAAGAAATAATGCATAATTTTAATATTAATAATACAATAAACTTTGATCTTAATTTTTGTACCTTAACCGAATAAAATCGAATTACCTTAATTTTTTTTCCTAATGTAATTAACGAAAACTTGTGAAAATATTTCATTCAAATTAAACCGTCCTGTGAAAAGTATAGCATTTAATTCAGTTCAGAATGAAATGCTGTTTAAAAATATGTTGTTTTCACATACTTAGGACTCTGAAGTGTTGTAGAAAAAGAAAATATATACATTTATATGTATATTTGCGACGTAATTACAAAATATTTACACCAGAACGCGTCAAATCCCATAGAACTCAATGGTAAATGACCCAATTTTTTGGTCACCACGTAGGGATCGCCGGTGCTTCAGAGCAGGGTACGGAGAAACTTGTTTAGGGTGACTCCATCTTACTTCCTACCTCCATGTTTTTTACCGCTTAGCCGCTGTTGAGCCTTGTGCCTACATGAAAAGCTTGAGAATTGGATGACTGACGCTTGCTTAATGTACAGCTTTTACTCCATTATTTATTAATTTTTATTTGTCTAACTAATTATTTATTTTTTCTGATATTTGAACTTTTTCAAAGGAACAATGTCTAGAAAGTTTTGCGAATCCAAAATAAATGATTAAGTCTTAGATGAGATACGTTCTACCAATCAAAAAATTTTTTTTCACGTTTAGAATGTAACATATGTAAGTTGTTATGCATACTGCTTATCTCAACTATTCTTATCTCAAAAAATGCTCAATTTTTTTTTCTCTTTTGAAATCAATAGAAATTTTTTTTATGAAACTAACCCCAGTAAAACATAGAATTTTATGTTTGAATGTTAGCTTCAAGAATGGAGCTAACAAACAAGTTATAATCCTTCACAGGAGCATGCAAACTGTCAATGACCTTCTGTAAGATTGCTGGTGACTTCTCACTAGTCAAAAGAGTCCGCCAAGCGGTAAAGTCGTGGAACACTGGAAGTTCAGTCAGAGTTTCCAATCCCGCAGACGGGCTGACTGCATGGGCCTTTTCGTAGTTTTCCCCATGTGTAATTTGTACATGAGCCAGTATCTCTTAGAAAGACTTCCACGAAGGCATCCCTCTACTCAGGCAGATAGCTCTCGAGGCTTTGCTGTGCTCACATACACTAAACCAAACCAAACTCACTAATCAACTTGATGTTCAGTAACAATAGAATAAGGTTAAAGGTTGAAACCTTTTATTCAAGAGTACACCTTGTGCTTAACATATAGACTACTGCTTGTGATGTTATGTTACGTAGAAGTAAAGGAGCCACCTAATATTTACCTGAAGTAAGTACACATTAGCTCTAAACACAAACTAGAAAAACAACAACATTCCGGCGTCTTCGAGTCACAATGAAATTGTGACTCCAGCCAACACCGCAAGTTCTGCACCGTCGGGCGTTAAATTAAAATGCATTACATTACATGATATATATAGCGATACATAGTTGTACATGTATATGTTTTATGGCATTATTTATTGTAATGGTACAGGCATCATCTTTCAGGACATTGCATATTGCAGTAGATAAAGGCATGATGTAGATGATGTTCTTTTAGGGCGTGTTTGCAAACATGATCTGTTTACATGAGTGTTTGCTATCAAAATTAAGTTAGCTATAAAATTGTTTACAAAGCTTACTTCATTCTGCATATTTATGCTTACTGCTTACATTTAAATATTGTTGTACAGATGTGCTGATACTTTAGCTACTCAGTATTGACGAATGAGTTGCTAAAGTTTCAGCACAACCATACAACAATACTTAATTGTTGTGTTGATATTTTAACAACTCAATCGACAAAATATTGAGTTGCTAAAGCATCAGCACAACCAATAAACCTAAATTTTCAAGGTAATAAATAGAGGATTTCAAGATTAGCCTAACAGGCCTTTTCAGAAAATTAACTTACTGGTGCACTTAATGCAACGGCTAAACCCTGACAGCAAAAGTTGACATAGCCAATTCTCGCAATTCCTTTCAATCGCAAAAGCTTCGCCATAAATACTCTTCACTCATTTGCATTCTAAACATGTTTACTTACTAACTTATTTACATCCGGGTGAGGAAGCGGAAAGTAGAATTGACAGTACAGGCTGAAATAATACATAACAGGATAGTATTTTCTCCCTCCTTCCAGCATGCCTTCGCGGTGTAATGGTTAGCACACTCGGCGCGTATTCGAGAGGTTCAAGTTAAGAGTCCAGGCAAGCACATTGCTAAATTTTCATATCTCCTGCATGATGCCTGAACTAAAAAAAAGGTGGTGGATGATGATTCTTCTCCACCAAGATTTGACGACTGGGTCCCCTAATACCCAGTGGCCTTTAAAAGGGGGAGTAAATAAGGTATTTTCTCCCTCCTTCTAGAATGCCTTCATGGTGTAACGGTTAGTACAATTGGCTCGTATTCGAAAGATCCAGGCTCGAGTCTCGAAGAGGGCATTGCTTATTTTTCCTTTCTCCCGCATATATATATATATATATATATATATATAATAATTTATTTCCTAAACAGTATTGATTAATTGATTATATTATCTCCCAAGTTTAATTAAAGTAGAATTATTTTAAAAGCGTGCATCCATACTGGTAAGTTATATTTTGAAAGATGTTTTGAAGTAATTTGAAAGCAAAATGTTAATAATGTTTTAACGGGGACTGGAGTTAAATCATCATGAAGAATAAAATTTCAATTGTAAAAGGAAAAATTAAAACATGTAATCATTGTCATTGATCGGAAATTAGTTGACTTTTCAAGGGGAACAAACCAACTCCCGTTCAATGAACAATAATTGATAAAAATACGTAAATACGAAAGTGTTTCGTCTTTACTCGAGTTATAAGTTAAAGGCAAACCGGCAATTCTACTCAGGCCAAATATTTCCGCGAATAGAAGGAATTATGAACCAATGCTGATATTCAAAGAACTTATTCTTATGAAGCATTTTAGTCAATTCAATTTGGAGTAAAAATCAATTACTGTAGAGAAATCCTATTTAACTCGAGTAATCGTCCCCGACACTTTCATGTTTATGCATTTGAGTACCATATTATTTGTAGAAATTAAACATTGGAAATTGTCATTATGAAATCGAATTCAAAGTAAAGTTGAAATAAACATAGAAGATTATAAAAAAAGATAAATAATGCAAAATTTGTAAAAACAAATCAAAGACAATATAAAAATAATATAGAAAATAATATATAATAAGAACAGTGAATGTACAAGAAGATATAAAGGCCAGAAAAGGTATTAAGTAACTTACATTCTTTCTAGTGGGGGAGTTGGCAAAGTGTTCTCTTCGTGTCTGACTCAGAAGTGTAGGGTGTCCGAAAATTCTTAACGGCAGTAGGGGCTTTGAATAATATCAGTCGGTAAAACTTGAAGCAATTTATGGTAGTGGGTGGGACTTGGAATTCTTGAGGGATGTATTTTGTGGAGTTCTTATCTGAGAGACACCATCTGTTAAGATTTTTTTGAAAATACTAGTGAATGGAAATTAATTAATTTCTGGCTAATTGTCGTGTCGCAATGATTAAGAATTTAAGAAAGGAAAAAAGCATTTTCACTGTCCAAGAGCTAATAGACAGTTACTTAATACCTTTTCTGGTCTTTATATCTTCATGTACATTCACTGATCTTATTTATATTATTTTCTATATTATTTTTTATATTATTTTTATATTGTCTTTGATTTGTTTTTACAAATTTTGCATTATTTATCTTTTTTTATAATCTTCTATGTTTATTTCAACTTTACTTTGAATTCGATTTCATAATGACAATTTCCAATGTTTAATTTCTACAAATAATATAGTACTCAAATGCATAAACATCAAAGTGTCGGGGACGATTACTCGAGTTAAATAGGATTTCTCTACAGTAATTGATTTTTACTCCAAATTGAATTGACTAAAATGCTTCATAAGAATAAGTTCTTTGAATATCAGCATTGGTTCATAATTCCTTCTATTCGCGGAAATATTTGGCCTGATTAGAATTGCCGGTTTGGCTTTAACTTATAACTCGAGTAAAGACGAAACGGTTACAGCCGAAAACATCGCGGCAAAAACATCGCGGACGAAAACATCGCGGACGAAAACATCGCGGAGAAAACAACGCAAGGCGAAAACATCGCAGTTCTAAAACATCGTGGTACAAAACATCGTCGTCGAAAATAAAGCGGTTCAAAAACTTCGCAGTTTAAAAATATCGCCGTCGAAAATATCGTGGTAAAAAATAAAGTATCTATTAATCATCGCATGACGATAACATCGCAGACATGCTTTTTTCAGGCTTTAATAACTGTAAATGGATATTCCCATAATGATTTGTGAGCGCAAGTGATGTAAGGAAGGATAATTTTTACTTTCACATTTTTTTATTAACTAATAAATTTTTGCTGAAAAAATAAGCAGGAAACTTAAGCATAGAAAATTAAATGCAACTTAATAGATTATACTTTTTATGAAAAATTACCTGTAAAATCTTTATTAAAAATAATTTATTATGGTCTTTGTTAGTTAACTATGTTGATTTAAAATTCTATTAAGTGCTATAAGTTGCATTAATTTTCTATGCTTAAGTTTCCTTTTTATTTTCTCAGCAAAAATGTATTAATAAAAAATATGAAAGTAAAAATTATCCTTCTTACCCTCTTGCGCTCACGAATCATTATGGGAATATCCATTTACAGTTATTAAAGCATGTGTGAAAAAAGCATGTCTGCGATGTTATCGTCATGCGATGATTTGTAGATACTTTATTTTTTATCACGATATTTTCGACGACTATGTTTTTAAATTGCGAAGTTTTTGAACCGCTTTATTTTCGACGACGATATTTTGTACCACGATGTTTTAGAACTGCGATGTTTTTCTCTTTGCGATGTGTTCTCCCACGATGTTTTGTAGCACGACGTTTTCGCCTTGCGTTGTTTTCTCCGCGACGTTTTCCTCCGCGATGTTTTTGCCGCGATGTTGTCGGCGGACACCAGACGAAACACTTTCGTATTTACGTATTTTTATCAATTATTGTTCATTGAACGGGAGTTGGTTTGATTCCCTTGAAAAGTCAACTAATTTTCGATCAATGACAATGATTACATGTTTTAATTTTCCTTTTACAATTGAAATTTTATTCTTCGTGATGATTTAACTCCAGTCCCCGTTAAAACATTATTAACATTTTGCTTTCAAATTACTTCAAAACATCTTTCAAAATATAACTTACCAGTATTAACCAGTAACTTACCAGTTATAACTTACCAGTTTTTAGAATTAAAATAAGCAGTGTGGCCAGTATTCCCTTTCACCTCCCTTTGTCACACTGATACAAAGGCACTTCCATTTCTTGCGTAAATATAAAAACAAAGATACACATACATGTATATGTATGTGTATCTTTGTATACCTATATACAGTATAGATTCACACTTTTAAAATAATTCTACTTTAATTAAACTCGGGAGATAATATAATCAATTAATCAATACTGTTTAGGAAATAAATTATTATTAACTAACTTTGCAGCAATTGCGCAAGTAATAATAACTTGTATTCGCACTAAATGGATTTAAGATCATACAACATTATATATATATATATATAAAACCTAATGACTCTACAGTAAGAACTAAAGATTCGTATAAAATTCTATATAGAGTATAAAATTCTAAATTTAAATCAAGTTGGCTCAGTCTAGACCAGTGATTCTCACCAGCTTTTTCCCCATATACCCTTTCCACCATTGCTAAATGATCATTCAACCTCTCCTTCCCAAAACTTGAAAAGTAGATATGTGTTTGTTTAAATACGGATTATTTTTTAAGTAAATTAAACAAGTATCAAACATGTTGGTAAATACCAAAATTTGAATAAATGTTCTTTTTTGTATTCATAAACTAAATCTAAATACTTAATACGTAAAGAAAAGGTGGACTAAATTACTCTCTGAAACTTTGAAATTCCCCTTAGGGCTATTCCTCCTGATTGAGGACCCATAGTCTAGCCAGACTTCGTTTTTAATAGTGACTAAATATACAGATAATTTAATTTGTCCCACTTTTCTTATACTAACTTTTGTCACAGAAACTTCGGATTACGTGCATGTTTTTTGAAAATAAAAGACACAAATTTAAAAAAAAATATATGTTTAAAATTTGATGTTGAATTCAAAAACAGTTATTTGGTAGCCAGACCTAATAAACCTAAGAGATCAAATTTGAAGTACACCTTACTTGTTCTTACTAACTTCTGCTTAATGAATTAGAATTATTCTTAGAAAAGAACCTTAAAAACTGGTGAAACATTTCATGCTAGAAAACAAGATATTAGAAACTTTGAACTCATTCAATAGAAGAAAAAAGTTATTCAAAACGTAACTCCATAACAAAACATTTTTTTTCTACTTGATCGTCAACACATGAGGCTTTTAAGAAATACCTCCTACAAGATATGTGGCCACTATTTCTGTGCTGTCAGAATATGAAATTCGTATAAGGAAATCAATGCACTTCGAGGAGAAGAAAATGACCTTAATTTGATAGTTTTTCTACCTAATAAATTTTTACATGTTATGAGTTTCTTTTTCTTAATCTAGGCGAAATAATATTCAACACATAATAACAGCATAAAACCCACAAAAGAAGTGTTCCAGTGAATTTTCAGTTTCTAAATGCTGTTTAAATTTGCTTCAATCAAAGTTTTTGTATATAAATAATTACGGTAAATTGAAATGAACTGTTTTTTAAGCGTTTACAGTTAATCGAGTAATATAATATTTTTATTGAAATAAAAATTATTTTTAATGTGCAAGATTACTTTTCTTACAACGCTGGGCTCATGGTTCTTAAATCCTCTTGTTGCTAAGTTCAGAAACCTGTGTTATTAAAATTATTCGAATAGTTTAACTTTTATTACGGTTTCATATTTTTCATTTTAACTTTCACATGGTTGCGTTTTCAACCATATGAAAGTTAAAATGAAAAATATTACTTGTACGTAAATTTTAATATATGTAATAATTTAATGTTTTTAGAAATAGTTCAGTAGTTTTACTTTTAAACAATGGCTTTGATATAACAAGCATGTTTAATTAGTTCATCAAAAAGTTGTTAGAGACACTATCAAATCAGGAACTAGCATATTTTTCCACTCTGCAGTTTTACTGCAAAAACAGTGAATTATCCCTTTAAAAATGGTTAAAAAATATTTAATTCCTTTCATTTTCCAATTATTGAAATTTTTAAAATAATTGAAATTCTAACTAAATCCTTAGACAAAAGGTTATTCAAGAACTATACTAAAGAAATGTAAGAAAGGGGTTAACTTCAGTTACAAGCGGAATTTCAGATAATGTTATTTTCTAGTAGGTAACTAACAAAAAACATTTAAAATCCTCTTTAATTGTTCTCCTGCCACACCCTCCCTTCTGAGGCCTTCTTTGGCGCCCCAGGTTCCATAGGGAATAAAGCAATTAAGCAAGGCTCTCCTCTCTTTAACTGCTTTTTCACACAGCTGGGGGCAAAAGAAAAGGAAGGCAATGGTTTCCTGCCTGAATAGCCAGCGGCCAGTTAGAAAACTACATGACAAAAGCCCACAAGACGAATGCCCACTTAAAACCAGCACACATTTTCAGGAAATCCAAAATAACTATGACTTCCTGAAAAATTTTACGAGTAATTATTATGATTAAAAAAATTAAATTTCAAGTGGGAATGAAATTAATTTATGTAAAATCCAAGTTGTCAAAATTTAACTGGATTATTTGAAACCATGCTTTTTATTCACCATTAAAACGGTGTTTGCGCTTAATCATAATAGAATACTGTACTTTTATTTTTTTTCGTTAAAATGAAAGTTCGGCTTTAATTCTCCATATTAAATTCATATAATGCAAAATTTTCTGTAGTGTTAAATTATTCATAAATTATTCTCTGTATATGATGAAAATTTACATACATATTATACTCCTTATAATTTTGTAGAATTAAAATAAGCTGTGTGGCCAGTATTCCCTTTCACCTCCCTTTGTCACACTTATACAAAGGCACTTCCATTTCTTGCGTAAATATAAAAACAAAGATACATACATGTATATGTTTTTAATTATATTATTTTGATTGACTCTCTGTACTATATATATATATATACGAATTTAATTCAGCCGGAGACGAAAATGAAATGTGTTCCGCTACTTAAATTTATTGTTCAATTATTTCTTATTCATTTATTTTTTATTTTATCTCTATTCATGACGTATATATCGGTGTGGGTTTTTGTTAGTGTGGACTTTTATCAGCGTGCCCTTCTATCTATGTGGGCTTTTATCTGTGTGGGCTTTCATCAATGTGCGCTTTCATCGGTGTGGGTATTAGTCGCGTGGGCAATTATCCCAGTGGGGTCATTTTTGTGGGCTTTTGTCGTGTGCACTTTCGTCCTTTTGTCTGGTCACCGCATGGACTTTATGTATTTCCTTCACAATGCATTTTGCTGTGAAATAACAAACATTGTACAGTTAATAATTAAAAATAAAAGTATGTTTTGACTAACAAAACTAAAGAAAGGAATATTTATACATGATTAATAAAAATTAATTATTCATGTAATATTATATCTAGAGTAAGGTACCATCCTTATACTCATTATTGGAATTGTCGTATATTGATACTTTGATACCCCCCTTACTTTGTTTAAAAATTTGAAATTAGATTCCATTTACTCAAAAACCAGTATTATATTTATTTGTTCCATCTGCTTAGTTACACTTAAGTGCTTAAAGTTCTAGTCATTGTACAAGGCATATATAATAAATATGTTTTTCTCCTATCTAAAATATCTATTTGTAAAATATCTTTTGAAGTAAATCTTTTAATTATAATAATGATTAATCTTTTATGTGGTAAGATTATGTAAATTATGTATGGATATTAGATTTAAGTGACTGAAATTTAAAAATTTCAATGGGAAAGTGGTGTTTACTTGGAATATTCCCATGATTCTCGAGTTACCTGGAGTCTTGTTAGACAACAATGCTGCATAAATGTACTAGACCGTTTGGCAGATGAAGCTACTATGTATTTTTCTGCATTGCATGGAAAATAGAGGTGTGTTCTTATACCTGTTACCCATCATCTGGCTTGTAAGTATGAATAAAATATTAAGATACTTATTTATTGATCTATTATTTATTGAAAAATATTTTTATGATATAAATCCAGATGTATTGCATAGTTACAAGAACTATCTATTAGTTTTCATGTTAGTTCTAAGCTTTATTGTAAATTTTATTTTTTTACTTTGAAAAAGAATAATTGTGATGAAATATTATATTCTGGACGATTATATATCTCTAAACCACAGAATTTCTAGCAGCAATTTGCCATCAGTGTCAACATTAAAAAATCATTATACTGAATAATTCACCTTATAGCTGTAAACTGCTAATATTTTGATACAATTGGACATATTATTTTAGGATATGTCTCTTAATCTTCTCTTAACTCGTTCCATACTCAAATCATCCCCTTAGAAGCTAAGATTGAGAATACTCGTCTCCTCAAGCAACAATTGGATGCTGTACGAGTCGCATCGGACATGGACCAGCATACACCTCTTACGGCAAAAGCAAACTGTGATACATTGAAAGTACTGGAGCCCCTTAAGGGTAAGTGTGTTTTTAAATATCTCAGTATGCTAAAAAAACCCTTAGATAGCCTTGCTAATGCTTTTAATGATAATTTTAAGTTAAATATAAAAAGAAAACAACATGAAATCTCGGATAATTCAAACGCTAATTCTAACCACGAGGATGGTAAGCCCATAAGGCATACATACGTATAGTATATTTTTCAGTTGCAATACCTTATTACCACTGAGAATTTTTTGCGATTCCCAGGACGCCATAATACAGTCAAAAAGTCATTAATTCAGACACCCATAATCCGGAATGATCTATAATCCGGACCTCAAAGCTACAAACTTTCTGCGCATGCGTCGCGTTTACGTGTGCTCGTAAGACCTTTACGGCTGTGACTTTGCCTGTGCACATGCGCATAATACGTTTACGCATGCGCGTTTAACGTATAACGGACGGTATAAGCTGAGCTAAAATTATCTAATTCAGTTAATGTTGCAGATTGCGTTGTTCCTTAATCTTCGAATTGGATCAGGCTTATTATTTTTTGCAGACTGTTAGAGCAATTTTATAAAAGTAAGCTTGAACTTTCGATTATGTCAAACAGAATTTCCGATATATATTTACTAATATGTACAGGATCTACAAAGCAAAAGTATGTTTCGAAGTCCATTAAACAAAAAGTGGAATTGCTGCAAAAAATGGAAAAAGGCATATCCTTTGTTTCTTAACCATTCCGAAATCTGTTTATCAATTTCATGCTGCTCTGCGGGGGGGACATCGCAGCGCGCAATGAACTGGAAGTTGATTTGTCAGCACTATCCTTATCTTCAGGACAAATGTTTTTATTTTATTCGGCTTATAATTCCTTACTAAATGTAGTATTTCATCTCGATGTATTCCGTCTTTGATATGATTTAAATCAAATTCCTTGTCATTATAAATATCACAAGTACACATCAAATAGTTTTCTGGTTGCAATTTTCTAATTTCGACTATGCTTAATGTATGCTTTACGCATGTGCTTGTTGAAAGAAATGTTTAATAAAGTAAACAAATAAATATTAAGCTTTTTTTTGTAAATTTTGATACCCTTTAGATCATAATTGTTCTTTATTTCATAAATAACGGTTTCATATTTTTAATTGTATAATTTCTGCATGCCATCTTACCAGATTTAAACTGATGATCTATAATCCGGAATCGCCAAAGTCCCGACGAGTCCGGATTAACTACTTTTGACTGTATTTACAAAAATTCTGTGGAACCCAATAAGTACTGCGCAAATCCGACACATGCGTGAGTGAAACTGTCAATTTTTTCTTTTGTACACTTGCAGTTTTAGGTCACTACATTTAATTTCTAATTTTAAGACATAGAACAATGTGAACATTTTAAATAAGTAACAGATGAAATGACAGCGTCACGTGCAAAGCAAGAAAAATGAACGTTTCTATTATAAAATGAAGGCGTCGAAACGGATTCATTTTTTTTTTCTTTGTCTGTATTGCCATATCTATTTTAAGATGTATTGTATTATGTAAAAATATTTGGTAATTGTAAAAGTATTATAATAAATTAAAGAAATATCAAAACTGCTAAAATTCTAGGCAACCCCCTGCTGCAAGTCCAGCGACTCCAGTTTAAGAAACCCTGGTATAGACAGACAACCCGGCGAAATTACGCCCTAATTGAGATACAGACATAAAACTTATATCAAAATGATGGGGCATGCATTTGCAGTTGAAAGCAGCAAAACGCATCAAAATGGATCATTAACTTTCGAGTCGTGTGATTTTGATGCGGCTTGCTGCTTTCAAAAGCATTTTCCTACAACTTGCATCCTATTTGAGATGCAGATATAAAATTTGTGGAGCATGAAATTGCTATTGAATGCAGGAAACCGCATCAAAATCGGACAATCGGTTCCCGTGTAAAACAGATTTTAAAAAACTGTAATTCTTAGAGATGCATCAAATTTCATTGCCATGAAAAATATATTTCGTCCTCTGGACCCTGAAAACGATACTAATTATGTCCAGAATGCAGTTAACACTGTAAATCAACGAAGCACTTCAAGTCAAAATTTACCTACACCACCACAACCAAAAGTTGTTCCTCCAGTCAAAAATTCTACAATGATATAACCAGGGCAAACAAGTCCACAATACCAATTTTAAATCATATCAAATCCGAAGAACACAGGAAAAGGCCTAAAACCATCCTCAGAGACATACAATAAAGGTTTTTGATAAACGTTTAATTACTGTAAAGGCCCTTATTTTTGCAGGCCGTAATTTTCACAAAAATGAATATATCGGTGATTTCGCGAGTTGAAAATTTCACGAATTTTATATGAACAGAACAGAAAGTTGAAAAATTTTAAAAGTACTTAAGTAAAGTTGGGGGAAAAAAAAAGTATTTCGCAAAGCTTTGATTTTTGCGATTACGACGAGCTCACGAAAATAAGGGCCTTTACACCAGTTTAAAAAAGACCCAAAAAACTAATTAATTATTCTTTAACTAATTATTGTAATATACCTAATTGCCTAGCTTAGCACCAAAAATTGGGAAAATTAAAACCACTACTAAACCCCCGGATAGCTGTTCCTGTAGTTTTAAATTGTCTCCAAAGTCGTGAAACGATGCTGTGAGCAATTCCGATCTCTGCAGCCACACTTGTCACACGGCGGCCTTCCTCCAACTTCCCAATGACCTCGGGTAAAAGCATCCAGATGTCATCTAACAGATTGATTATTCGCCATTTCTCGCCGAGGCAGCAACTCAGTGTGATTTTAACTGCTATACGGTGTGCAATCTCTTTGCCAGAAATACTGATCTTTCACCGAGAACATGCTTTATACAACTCAGACACTACCCCATTATGTCTACCTGCATATCTGCGCAAGTGCTACCGTAGATCACCTTACTTAATCTCGGGATTGGTCTTTCTGTCCGCTCTGCCTCTTCGTTCAGCTGATATGCTAATTTTTCGACTTTGTCCTTAATTTTTGCACACCAGTGTATTTCACGTGCTATACACAGGATAAGGTACAACCCAGGAACCTGGAAATGATGTGTGTCTTTGTACCCTTCTAAAGGAGTATGGATTGAAAACAGCCTAGGCCTTCCCCGTAGCACACTGTAAATCACACTTCACCCAATAGGATTACTCCTCTGCCAGCCAACAGAAGTTCAACAAGCTCCCGCCTACCACCTGACTACTGAACCATTCAGCCTTGAATACTCGAGGAAAGGGGGAAGAAAAAAGAAGAAAAGGGCTTTTACTTCTCTCTCCGCCCCCGATTGCCTCTGCTGCTCACACTCCAACTAGCTCTAGGTTTTAACTTCAAAACTCATCATCTTATATTTGCTGCAAACTCTGCCATTACTACTGATTATAATGTCACAATTGCTTTCATTTCATTTCACTGCCATAACTGCTCTTCGAATTTTTATTTTTACGAACTTCAGCAACATTATTTCTTTAACATTCGTAAAAGTATTAACTTACTACACTGGGATAAGGCTATGCCCAGGAACCCACTACAACTGAACATTAGTTCATCGAGGAAGGGCATACTCTAAATGAAGCTGCAGATGTCCAAATAAAAAAGGAAAAGAAAACCTATTCACAATAAATTGTTTCAACAAAGGAAACGATTGTGTGATTTTAGATGACAGTCGGAGAGTATTAGTATCAAATATTTTATTTCATCATACCACCAACAAATATTTTCTTTTGTTTCAGAAGCCCATCAAAAACTTACATGACAGCAAATGCAAATCTAGTATAAATAACGTTTATGTTGCTAAAATAAATTCTGATTTCCAAAGATGGCCTGTTTCTCGCATTGTTGGTAAATCATGGTTGATGGGCATTAAGAATGGTCTTTCCTCTAATTCACTGGACACACACAAATTAGCAGCACGTTGGTGTTAATTCTTTTTAATTCTGTATTAAAATATACAACTTTAAACTTAGTTGACATATGCGGCATTTGAAGTGCAAATAATAAAAATTTTTCTTAAATACTATGCTTTGTTGCTTATCTTTTAGAAATTTAAAGACCTGGAATTCTGCAATTCTGAGTAAAAAATGAAAATAAAAAACAATTAACACCAACAAAAACTTGTGGTAACATGACAGACAAATTATTACAAATACTACAAAAGATCATGCCTTTTCATTTTATTTAACCATATGTTAAAGCAGTATTCTTTATTAGACCTGGAAAAGTTAGAAACAGGAATATATTTTACTACAAAAACTACACGACAATTTTGAAATTAGAAGCTTTTCTGTATGAATTCCACTCTAAAACAATGCAAGTGCAGTCTTGACGATAAGAAAGTCAAATTTATTGAAATTTAAATTTGTATTTCCATTTTAATTTTCATTTTCCTAAAAACATTTGTCAACTTTGCAGGATTTCATCTTCAAGTATATATGTACAGACATTTAAAGTTCTGATGTATTAACATCTCGTGGAAATACACCTATCCCTCGATTTATACAGTACTTACCTGTTTTACATGATTTCAGTTTTACACAGTTTAAAAATTAACAGATTTCAAAAACTTAGTAAAATAGTATTTGCTGCATAAATGCAAATACATACATTTGAAGTCATTTTTTAATCTCATTTCTTTGGTAACACTGGTGGCAACAACAAGGATGGGGATTCCCCGTGTTAGGAGAATCTCAATAGTATGTATATGTATTTCATAACAGTAAAATTTTAAATTATATGGTTCACGCGAACTAATGCAGTATCAGTATTTTAGCAGCAAGGATTACATCATTTTTATCTACATATCTGAATGTTTACTAGCAAGTTTTCAACATTTATAGTTTTTGTGGCATTTTTTATAATTTATGTAAATTTTTTAAAGTATTATAATGCCAAAACGATTTTTAAAAAAAAATCAAAAATGAAATTAGAAGCAAAAATTAAAATATTAGATCATCTATGTAATAGAGAAGGAGTAACAAATGTTGCTAAATTTTACTCCATGAAGGAAGCCACAATAAGGACAATTAAAAAAAAAAATGAAGACTCTACTAGAAAAAGAATTAGATATGGGTAGAAGACGAAAATTTAAAATGGATTCCAATTGATACTGATGCTATTAGAAACAAGGCTTTAAAAATTTATAAAGCACTTAAGAATCGGTCACTATCGACTTTGTCAGATGAAAAAAAGGTATCTTTTTCCACAAGTCATGGTTGGTTTGAGAGATTTAATAATATTTAAACAAAGGCATTCTTTACATAATCTAAGATTGAAAGGAGAAAGTGCATCTGCTGATTCGAATGTAACAACAATATCCAGCAAAATTTGCTGAAATCAATTGCCACGATCTCCTACATTTCTGATCAGATCTTCAATGCTGACGTGTCTACGTTGTTCTGAAAAAAAAAAAAAAAAAAAAAATACAGTCAAAAGTCGTTAATCCGGACTCGTCGGGACTTCGGCGATTCCGGATTATCGATTTTTCCGGATTATAGATCATCAGTTTAAATCTCGTAAGATGGCATGCAGAAATTCTAAAATTAAAAATATGAAACCGTAATTTATGAAATAAAGAACAATTATGATCTAAAGGGTATCAAAATTTACAAAAAAAAAAAGCTTAATATTTATTTGTTTACTTTATTAAACATTTCTTTCAATGTAAGTTGTTTAAGTTGCTTCATTTTATGTGATACTAATACTTTCTCTTTAATTCTATAAACAGACATAATTTCTTTTCAGTTAAAGAGTTCTGCTGTTCAAGTCCCGTTAATTGCTGTGCGAGAATACCGACTAACTGGTCAATGGAAATTTTTTCGTTTTCACTAACCTCTCTGTCACATTCTTCATGTCTTTATCCATTTTTTTCAGCAATTTCACTTTTTGTTTGTTGGACATTGAAACATACTTTCGTTTTGTAGATCCTTTGGAAGTTCCAGCATCGGAAATTCTATTTGACATAATCGAAAGTTCAAGTTTACTTTTATAAAATTGCTCTTACAGTCTGCAAAAAATAATAAGCGGGATCCTATTCGAAGATTAAGGAACAACGCAATCATTAACATTAACTGAAATAGATAATTAGATAATTTTAGCCTACACCGTCCGTTATACATTAAACGCGCAGGCGAAAACGTATTCTGCGCTTGCTCACACGCATATGCGCAGTAGTCAAGTTCTTACGCGCTCGCGTAAAACGCCTGTGCGCATGTGCAGAAAGTTTTTAGCTTTGAGGTCCGGATTATAGATCATTCCGGATTATAGGTGTCCGAATTAACGACTTTTGACTGTACCTTGCAAATCAGCTAGTGGTCATAAGGTAGTGAAAAGTCATACAATTTTTTTCTGTTGCAATGCTTCAGGCAATTATATAATGAAACCATTGGTTATTAACAAATCAAAAACACCATGTTCATTTAAAGGAACAAATATAAATAACCTTCCCTTTTATTGGATGCCTAACAGGAAAGCACGGGTCACTGCCATAAGGTTCAATGAATGATTTCTTACCATGTTTGTCCCAGATGTCAAAAATTATTTAGGTAAAAAAGGATTGCCTTTTAAGACTCTTCTTTTAATAGATAATGCACCTGGTCATCTTCAAAATTTACAACACAAAAAAGTAGAAATAGTCTTTTTGCCGAAAAAATACAACTTCTTTATTACAGCCATTGAATCAAGTAATATTTTCTGGCTTTTACAACATTGTGTATATCAAACAAACCTTTAGGTATATTTTAGAAAAAATGGAGAATAATGAATCTTACTCTTATGGATGCTTGGAAGAAATTTACAATCTTAGATTGTGTTGGACTGTCATATACTCAGATTAAACAATCAATGCTCAACGCATGCTGGAAAGCAATACGCTGGATGTTGCTAAAGATGAGAATGATAGATTACCATTAGAGTGTGAATATTCTCAGATCACTAAATTGGCTCAAACTGTAGTAGGAGAAGGTTTTGAGGATTTAGCTCAAGCATATATTAAAGGAATAATGGTTGATGAAGAACTAAATGAGGATGAGTTAGTTAACATGATTCATGAAACAAATAAACATGATGAAGACCAATCTGAACCAGCTGCATTCACAGCTAAAGTCATCAGTGTAGGACTTGAATTGGGAAGAAAATTAGGTAATCATTTTTTACAATATGACACAAATGTCGAATGAAATCTCCGATTCCAAGGGGAGCTTAGTAAGTGTTTAAATCTATATACGGATGTTTAAAAAGATTTAGGGGGACAAAAAAACAACAGGCAATTGTTAATTATGGATTTCATCATGAAGTCTAGTCGATGTGAGATCTCCCCTAATTTATCATCTATTGAAGCAGAATCGTATCACGAATACTCAAGTGATGAAAGAGACATCATACCAATCAAGAAGAAAAAACTAATAATTCATGAAAGTGATGTCAGTCCAAAATCAACTCTAAATATGAGAATATTTGTAGAAATTTCCTGTTCTTTCAATTCGAGCCACAATTTTTCATAAATGCTACATACTTTCATTACATTATCAGGTTGCATACTTCTGATGTCTGTGTAATTTATTTAATTGATGATGTAATTTATTTAATTGATAACTAAATATACTCGATTATGTTTTCACAAGGCTTGCTAATGTTTTTTTAAATAACACGAAAATAATCATGCAATGCAATAAAAATAGAACATCATTTTCCTGCCTCAGAATATACTACTAATAACAGGTTGTTTAAAGAGCAAAATATACAAAATTTAAATTAAATAATTATTTCCTTTTACTCAGTTGAATATACATTTAATTCATAAACATGTATATGCAGATAAAATTAGCTATGTCAATAAAGTTCTGCAAAGAATAATGAACGTGATCCTATTAGTTAAGTGTTGCAACTTTATTTCATATGAAATATTTTCTATATAGTCATTCCTTAAAAGTAGTCTCTGAATAATTAAACCAATTAAATTTGTTTCTAAATGTACTTGGGTTAATTGATAAAAGCAAGGCTTTTTTTTTAAATGGCAAGCTGATTTTTAATTGATTTCATACTTAGATACATCATTATACATACATTAATAAAATAAATAAAATTCTAATTATGTTAGGGCAGTTTCCATTTTGCTGGTGTTTACTAAAGAAAATTTTACAGATAGCATTTTTAACAAAAACGCTGTTTATGATCATTTAAGATTTAAAAATAAATAAATAAATAAATAAAGAGAGAGAGAGATTATTTTGTAAGTATTCATCAAGAATATTTCTTCCAATTTATGTTTTCGAAGAAACGCCTTTATTACACCAAAGTAAAAAAAAATTATCCCTCTACCAAAACTTAAATCTGTATCGATTAAAAAAGAACAGTAATGCGTATTTAATAAGAACACAGGAATAAATTGTATTAAAACTCAAATCTATTTGTAAATTGTTCTTCTCTAAACTTATGCTTTGAACCTGAAATATTTTGAATGAAATAGTGCTTTTTTATTTATTTTAAGACTTGATCTATTTTAAATTTACCTAAAATACCTAAAATAATTATTTTAGCTTTTCAAGAGTTTCTTTTACATTGCTGAATTTGATGAAGGTGTACAAACGGTGCCAAATTCTTGGTTTTGGGCTGATATGGATAAATGACATATGTAATATGAAAAAATGAATCAAACTGAACAAAATGATTGCATCACATCAAGCCCCAGATTATTGAGAACTTTGGCAATTTCACCGGGTTCTCTAAATTTTTGCATCG
The DNA here is from genome assembly GCF_044657685.1 of Stegodyphus dumicola. Classification (NCBI taxonomy): domain Eukaryota; kingdom Metazoa; phylum Arthropoda; class Arachnida; order Araneae; family Eresidae; genus Stegodyphus; species Stegodyphus dumicola. The sequence continues at coordinate 130,116,840 of NC_140777.1, forward strand.
ACAAGTATGATATTTTCTATAATTATGTGTTCTTGTTGCTCATTTTTCTCACTGTATAATTTAGAAAGCTGAATAGAACATGGAAAATGCTGTTATGAATGACATCAGTACCAAAATATTTTTAAAATATAGTAACATCTCCATTTTTAGTACTTTTATCCATAAATTATTAGTACGAGTTGGTAGTTTGGTTTTTGAATCTTAACATTATTTTAATTACCAGACTAGTTGTTTAAAAATAGGAATGCATGTATTAAAAAATTCAAAAATTAACAATCATATCAGGATATAATATATATTTGCTTTAACATTTAACTGCATTTTTTTTATACAAATTTGATGCTCTCAAAATCTATTCGGTCACCTTAATTTTGCAGTGGAAAAATAATGAAATAGTATAATCCTACAATTCGAAACCATAAAAATTCTATTTGATTTATTTATTGAATAAATTGTTGCAAAATATCTGAAATTTGCAGAATTTTATAAAATAATGTAGCCATGACTGTTAATTTAATTTTACATCAAATATTTCGATAATTATACATGAGCAAATAAATGCTGCTAGAACATTTAGATGTTTAATCTAACATTAAACGATTATTTAATTCATTCTTTTTGCTTTATGTTAAATTATTGTTTATGAGTGATAACGGAAATTTAAAATTTTCAGTGAAAAAGGCATAGAAAAGTTAAAGTTGGCTATGAAGTTTTCAGACATCGAAAAGTGCAGAATTTGGTGCGGAAACAACAACAACAACAACAACAACAACAACAAAAAAAAAAAAAAAAAAAAAAAAAAAAAAAAAAAAAAAAAAAAAAAACACCAGCGATTTAAATTCTCCGATTCTTCAGATGAGTAAAAAAAGTAAACAAGTAAAAAACAGTAAAAAAGTACTATAGTAAAAAAGCTAGCAGAGCTGTGCTTGCCATTGCTACCAGAGTGCACACAAGGAAAATATTTTCAACCAGAATTTTCTGCATCTGTTTTAGCTAGTCCTCACTGCAAATCTGAGGACTAATACTCCAAAAGCAGGCTCATCAGAAAGACCCAATAAAGGTTTCGTACTGTTGCATTCCTGTACAGGTTCATGCAATTTGGAGTGATTAACGATGACACTTAATAAACACACAATGTATTTGCCAGTATTATTCAGGACATCTCCAAAAACATGTTTACAGTCGTCCAAAAACTGCGACAAGCACATTGAAACAATCAGCAACAGAGCCTTTAGGCTGTAACAGTGAAGACAGCTTCACAGCAAAGTGCTAGAGTACAGCTCCCGACTAGGTTCAGTCTTCTCAGAACTCGACGTACTGTCGAGATTCTCGACACTACAACTCGCGATGCACTCCACAATAAGCACTAGAATACAGCTTCTGACTCAGTTCAATCGTTCTTGGAGCTCAACACACTCCAAGATAAGACTCGATGATGCACTAACTCGCGATACATTAAGAGACTCTCTCTACGCACTCCCCAATCAACTCAATACTAGACTGAAAATCAACTCAATAGACTCGAGATACTACTGCTACTCCGCATACAGGCAGGGTTTATATAGCTTTTAGCATGCATTCGAGAACATTCTAAGTCAAACCAGTAAGAACTCGTTCTAAATGGTTCTCCATCCGTCTACGGCATATTGCCAATTTCGCTGAAAGATGTTGCCAAATGGGTGATTTCTCGCCAAATCTAGCAAATCCTAAACCTGCTTTGTGGGAAATCTATCTTACCGCAGCTGGAAATTTTTTAACAGTAACTTTCTGAATTTGCCAATAGTCAATTTTTTAAAAGTGTTCTGTTTTCAGGTTTTTAGAATAATTATGTAATAAAGACACAATAACACGCCGAATAAATACTAATTCAGAAGTCAAACAACAAAAATCAGCGTTATATTTACAAAATTTTCACAGTGACTGTTTACTGTGAAAATTTTGTAAATATAACGCTGATTTTTGTTGTTTGACTTCTGAATTAAATATGTAATACCCTGACCTTTTCTCTTCCGCAGAACTTCAACATCTAATCTTAAAAAATTTAAATTCTTTATCAAGTAGATTACAAATATTGCAAGAAAAGGTGGAGTTGCTGAAAACTCCTAACTGTGCAATCAACCGAAAAATTCAGAATTAAATATATTCCAATTAAAAACTGAATTAGAACTTCAATTTTTAGAGAGAATGTTTCTCAACAACATAGCTCCTGTGGTATTGTAAAATAATATTTTACATTAATCCTAATAGTTTTTTTTTTTTTTTATTTTATTTTGTTTACTTTTTGCACACATTTTCATTTTATAAAGTAATTTCTGTTACGTTTTTGCTTAAATGAAATTTTCTATTTCAGTATTATCTTATTTTCTTTATATAAAAACTAACTGCAGAAAATGTACTAAAATACAAATATGGAACTCAAAGCAATGAAAACGTTATGATTTTATAAATAAGTTTCCATTACATTTGCATTTTATTTTGAGGAAAGTTAGATTTCTTGAGTGTTCTGTGAAGTTGAAATAATTTTCTTAAATGATAGAATAAGAAATCTTGTTGGTTATGCATTTATAGATTAAAGTCAATTTTTATTTATATATTTATTTATTTAGGTCAATGAATTGAAACATATTAATGTTAAAGGAGACTAACGTAAACATATTAATAGTAATCGTAACAAATATTTTGAAGTGATGTCGGACACGCTAGCCGAAGAGTACATTTGGGTAAGTGAAAAAAAAAGGGGGGCATTTAAATCCCTGAAGTTATCATATATTTATAAATATTGACTTATGTAAAATAACCTATTTTTATGTACATCATCATTTACAAAATATCTTGATAACTTACATTACGTATAATATGAAATCTGCCAAATTAAGTCACACCCAGCACCCATAGCTCTCAGCCTGAGTCAAATCTTAATTATTCAAAAAATCGAATAAAATAAGACCAGACTTCCATGAATAGTGCATAGTGCTACTAAATGCATATGTGACCATCCCAGAAGAAATAAAGCAGGTAGATATTAGCATCTGGAAAGATATCCCAATGCATGAAGGAAGAGTAATATATTTAGTGTATGAACCTGTTATGTCAAGAAGACTTTAAATGAATTAGAAGACAACATAAAATAGCAGTTTTATCTGATCGCAAATGTTTAAAATGTTATTTAAAATGTCTAACTTTTTTTTATTCTTAAAATGATGTTTAATCCTCATTTGTTCTGCTATTTAATTTTTATGATGTATTGTTACTTAGTTTGTTATCTATCCATTTGTCAGTAATTGAGCTGAATTAAGTAAAGCTTTGTTCTTTTACATTATATTTTACCGCTCGATCAGGCCGACTGCCGTACCAAAGCACTCGGGTTCGAATCTCGGAAAAGGTTCGGGGGTTGTAAACGCATAGTGTCTGTGCATCATGGGGGCACCCAAAATATGCTGCAAGCCGAAAAGTTCTTTCAAGAAGCTGATCGTAGGGAAAGAGAACTTGAAAATCCTTGGACTCGTCCTCCGTGTGATAGTTGCATCGCAAAAATGTTATGGTTTTTAATTAATTGACTTTCTGTTTAAATATGCAGTAATTATAATTAAAAATTCACAAGTAAATTTTCCATTTAATGTATTTTTTAGAGATAGTGCAAACTCATCTCCCTGCAACAATTGAAAAGAAAGGTGCTACTATAACAGTTAATCTCAAAAAGGTTGGTGGGTGGTAAATGTATAGTGTCTGTGCAGCATGGGGGCACCCAAAATATGCTGCAACAAAGTTGCTACTACACTCATGTCCATAAATTAAGGATAATTCGGAGTCACGCGGAAATCGAACTCTAAAATATACTAAAATATCACCTGTAACATCACAACACACATCTTCAAGAATCATATGCAAATTTTAGGAAGTAACCAGATGACACCGATGGTACTTCACAATGACGAGAATGTAAGAAAGTGATATATAATGAATACAGGCAAAGAAGTAAAATTGTTCGCAGGCACTTTATAAGCATTTCAGTGCAATAACCAAATAGTTCGCAGGGGCTTTATAAGCATTTCAGTGCAATAACCGACAAAGGACGCATTTGGATGATTTTTTACGTGGTAGAATTATCGGCCGTCTGGAATGTGGGCGTACCCAACTGGAAGTATCAGACAAACTTGGAATTGCCCAGAGTGTCATCTCCAGGCTTTGGCAACGATTCCCAGATGATGGTAATGTGAGTAGACGTTACAGCACAGGTCGCCCCAGAGTTACAGCGCCGAATAAGGACCGGTATTTGGCAGTTACTGCCAAAACAAACAGGTGGAGCACAGCCTGAGACCTGCCTCGTCAGCTCTCTTCAGCCACTGGTACGACAATTTCAAGGCAGACCGTGTACAGACGCTTAGGGCAGATTGGTTTATATGTTCGTAGACCTGTCAGATGCGTTCCACTTACTGCAACTCACTGTCGCCTGCGGTTAGCCTGGAGTAGAGAGCATGCACTGTGGACACCGCAACAGTGGGCTTGTGTGATGTTTTCCGACGAGTCCAGGTTTAGCTTGCAGTCTGATTCTCGCCGGACTTTCATATGGAGAGCTCCAGGTATTCGTTACCACCAAGAAAGCATCATTGAACGACACCGTTACAGTGGTGTAGGAGTGCTCGTTTGGGGTGGAATTATTCTGGGTTCCAGAACTGACCTTCATGTTCAAATTGGAATCATGACAAGCCATATCTATCGGGACGTCATTCTGGAACAACATGTACATTTGTTTCGGGGTGCCATGGGCACACAATTTGTTTATGGATGACAACGCCAGTCCTCACCGTGCAAATATCGTAAGCGAATGCCTTCAATCGGAGGATATCACCCGTACAGACTGGCCAGCATTCTCACCAGACTTGAACCAGTAGAACACATGTGGGACATGCTTGGCCGACGAGTTGCAGCCCGTCAACCTCCTTCTACATGTCTACCGGAACTTCGGAGTGCATTGCTTTTTGAGTGATGTAATATCCCCCAAGATCAGATCGATAATTTGATACTCAGATGCCTAGGCGTTGTACGGACTGTATTGCATCGTCTGGGAGACATACAATGTATTAACAATCAAACCAACCATGTAATATTGGTTTTTTGTAAATAAGTTTTTTTTTTTTTTTTTTTTGGTAATTTGCTCCAGGGAGAAAAAAAATCGCTAATTTTTTTAATAATATCAAACATATAGCATCTGTTTTTGCTCTTTACCTTTTGTTTAATAAATAAGCTTTACAAATAAGTCAAATTTGTTTTGCTTCTAACTTTTCCTTTGCCTGATTTTGCATTATCCTTAATTTATGGACATGAGTGTATAACAGCGAGTACTTTTGTGTACAGAAGCTGTCTTGAAAGCTTAGAATCTAAAATTTTAAGTTTGTATTTGTTTTTACTGAATTGTAAGTATTATAAATTCATATGTTTGGAAGCGTCCGAGTTTCAAAAATAATAAAAGTATAAATGATAAATAATAAAGCTTCAAAATAGTAAATCAAACAATCATCAAAATGTTTAGTACCTATTTAAAAATTTGGAGCTTTCTTTCAATTTTAAAGTAATTTAAAATTTAATAAATAGCTTTAAAACTCTTGCCAGTCACTGCTCATCTCAATGCATATAATAGCATTATAATTTTTTATAATAATAATGCATATTTTGTTTAATTTCATGAGGCTGAAGGAGACATTGTAAACTTATATTATGAATACGAGTCATATTTTGTAAAATTCGATGAAAGGCCATTCGAAAAACATGTATACATTGACAGAATTGCCGATGTAAATAAAATATGTTATTAACAATATTAACTTCTTATTAATTAAGAAAAGGCTGCATTAAATATATTAAAAGGATCTTTTAAAATTTTTGCAGGAAATGAATTTAAGTTTCTCTTAAGTGAATGGATATTTTTATATCTTTATTACCGTATTTGCAGGCGCATAAGGCACATCCCCCTTTTTTTATACACATTTCATTATAATGAATTTACAGTATTTTAAATATAAATACAAAGTAATACTTTATACCCACAATTCATCTGGGGAAGAGCTTTTAATTTTCTTCATCAAAACCTAAACACTCATCACCATAGCTAAATGAAAAGTCACTTGAAACCTCTCCTAAATCAGCATTCGAGTCCTCATACAACAGATTGTCCTCTGTACCATCCAGTGTATTAATAATGCCACACTTCATACATGATTTAACCTCTGCCTCTGTTTTCACAGCATCCCAAGATGCTTTGACCCATTCACAAACTTTCCAAATGTTAGGCCTTCCCCTTCTTCTTGATGGTGTAACCTCAAAATTTGAAGCCTGCATCCAGCTTGCATGCTTTGTTACAGCAATTTCAACATTGTTTTTGAACCATAATTTGCCAACAAACTTAAGAAACACCAAACAGTTGAAATTTCCCACACTTAAAAGTCGTTCGCAAAAATTGCAGTTTTCATGCCAGATGCACATTTACTAAGCTCTCCGTAACTGTAATATTCCCACACATCGCAAGGAAACAAGAAAAAAATCACATAACTCCAAAAAAAGAGGAAATTTCCAGAAATTAATGCAATCAAAAACTGAGTATCGACATACAAGATGCACCTCCTTTTTTTCCCGACTTATTTTCAAAGAAAAAAAGTGCGTCTTATACACTAGAAAATTTGCTATTTAAAACTTTCTTACATTTATTGGAAAACAAATTGTTTTATATGCTTAATTTCATTCACATAACTATGCTCACTGTAGTTATTGGCTATACTAAATATTTGAATGAAGAAATGTAAGTTTTATTTGCACAAAAACTATTAGCATATGTTTTATAGCAATACACGCAAGTACACAAAAGTGATACACAAAAACTATGAGCATATAGTTTTATAGCAATTTATGAGAGCAAAGTTTTACATAAAAATGTAAATTAATCATAAACGCATCTGTTATATAATTTCAATACAATGAGATATAACAATAATCACTGAGGAAATCTGATATGATTGTGATGACTATATTCAATAATTAAAAAATTCCAAAGATTCCAGTAAGATTTTAATAACTGGAAGAGTAACTTCTTACTGGATCAATAAAACGCTTTTCTGCTGTTATCAGTTTTACTGGAGGAGATGTCTGAAATACTGCTATTGCGACATTATACTGATTAAACTAATGTAACACTGTGCGACACCCACACAGATCTTTAAAGCAGCAATTCTCAACAGGTGGTACACAAGATAAAAAATAGGTGGTAGGCAAAGAAACAAAGTTCAAAAATTCTATGAAGAAAAAAAGAACAATTGTTAGAAAATTCCTGTGATTGCACTTCCACTGAAGATTTCATAAATAACAACTTTTGGCTACACCGAAAAAAAGAATTTAAAGGCATTTCAAATAAAGCTAAATTTTTATTGCCTTTTCGCACAACCTATTTGTGTGAACAAGGATTTTCTTCCATGTTTTATTTGAAAAATAAATACAGAATAAAATTAAAAGTGGATCACACTTAAAGCTAAGTGAAATAAGGCCAGACAAAGAAATTGATCTCTCTTAAACAGGCCCAAATTTTACACTAAATTTAAGTATATAACTTAAATTTTGATAATTAAAATGGTAACCAATTCTTAATTAATATTTTTTATGTGTGCCTATTTAATACAGATAGCCAATAGCTTGTGCAAATGGCAAAACATTTATTTTTTCTATTTATATTGAGAAACTGAATAAGTATTATAAAATGTACAATAATTATACTGGTTGTACTAAGGTTTTTAAATTTTTGTTTAGATGATATGTGTTAGTCAAAAGGTTGAGAACCGCTGCTTTAAAGCAATTAAATTTATGTCACTTTGGGAAGTTATACAAAAGTCGCAGTGTGACATTAACATCATTATCGCAGCATGACTTTACTACCATACTCAAAGACAAAGAAGCAACAATAACAAAAAAAAGAAGCCAAGAGAAAAAATTGGTATCTTACCTCTCAGCCTCCACATCCACAGGGCTTGTTTGCTCACATCCTCTTCTTGGGCGCTTCGCATTCCTATAATAAACAAAAATAGGTACAATTTTATTACCGAGACCATAATAAACCACAGTGACAGTACATGCATAAAAGCACCAAACTTGGCACACACATCCATTTAAATCATAAATTGACATCACATAAATTTAGATACTTCTAAATGCAAGTGAATTATGACTGCACATAAATTTAGATAGCTCTAAATTTTAATTTACCACTGAAATACTGGTATACTTTTTAAACTTTTTAAAAGTGCATCGAATCTATCTATTTAGAAATTGCCAGAGATGAAAAATTTGCAATAAAATTTTGACAAAGAAAAGGCATCATTCATGATTGTGTGTGATTATGACAAAGCCTCAAGGGCTATCTGCCTGTGCCTTTGTGGAGCACTTTCTAAGGGAAACTGGCTTGTATACACGTTACACATGGGGAAAACCACGAAAACGCCCAGCCCGTTCCTGGGATTCGAACCTCGGACCGACTACCAGCGTTCGGTGACTCCACCGCTCGGCCGCTGGTGGGCCTCATTCGTGATAGAAAATTAGGCTTAAACTATAGTCCAAGAACCATGAAATGAAACCATTTCATCGATAACTCAACAACTAAATGGCACCTTTAATCTTCTAGGTGTATCTACGGATTATTTCGTATTGAAAGATGGCTTTCCAAATCACGACACGCAGAATATTCTTGTCAGATTTTGATAAATACGAAATGGTTTCGAATGAATGCGGCAACTGGCAGTAGGGAAATAGCAATCAATAAAGAAAGATGTTACAGCGCGAGGTTCATAAATAAAAACCTCGTATCCAGCCACACTATCTGCCGACCTGTAGGCGATTTTCGTGCCGAAACCGAAAAATACTAAGAAGCCTTCGACCGAAAGCTTTGTGTATGCAAAAAGTTTGTGAAACAGAATTTCTTCTATAAAATAAAATGCAATTTGCACTGAACCCATGAATTACTTTTAAAGAAATTAATATCACCTAATTTACAAATAATTTCTTTTAGCATGGAATAAATACTTAAACAGGTATCTTACAATTACATGAAATAACGTAATCTTTAAAGGCATTGATGTATACAATATAAATATTTGCTTGTTATTTTATGAAATAACAGTGTCTGGGAAGCCCACTCAAATATCCTGTAGAATTTTAACAAATTATTTTATAGGATACAAATATGCATCTGTTTTTTTATGAAATATGTGAAATTCATGCAAATAAAATTAAGGATTATGAAATTTATTTTAATATAAATAACTCTGCAAAAAGAAATATTCAGGAGACTTTATTCCCCTTATTTTCCTATTATTGTCATCATAAAAAAATAATAGCATTTATCTTAAAGATAATTAGCTTATTTAAAAAATACAATCTGTAAGCACTTTCTTTAACTCGATATAAGATCCATTTATTTTAAATACTTTTCTAAAACTTTTTATAAAAAATAAGAAAATAATGTAAGCACAAACCTTGTGGTTGAAAAGTTATGCAAACCTTGGGTTCAGTACCCCTCAAATAAATAATGAAAACAATCTCAGATTTTATAGGATAAAAATTAGGTCCAAACGGGCAATTTTTTTCATTTACAGACAATCATTAGATGTTTGGGCTAATGCTACTTTGGACTAAAAGTATTTAAAAGCTACAATTTCAGACAGACTGTCTTGCACACTTAAAATACAAATGTTTTATTAATTACACTGCTTGCCTTAAAAATATGTTTCTTAATCAAAAATTTGCTAAATTTTTATAAAACATAAACTAATACTTATAAAAGAGCCTGAGGCAATTTGTTACAATTAATTAAATTGTTCAACGTTGTTTAATTAATTGTTTAGGCGGTCAGAGCCGGAACAGCTAATGAAGTTTATGAGACTGTGATATTACTTTCGGTTTTGTGAAATGAAGAATTACATAGGATACTTTCAGATTGAAGTTCTGTAGAAACAAAAAAGTAAGTACCATCCCTCTTTCTGAAGCTCTTTATTTGTTTATTGACTTTTGGTAATTAAAAGGTCACTAAAGGAGATATCAGCGAAAAAACATACATTGAAAACAAAGTTAAAACAAAACGTTGCCGACAAAAATATCCAAAGAAGTGATTTGGAAGTGCTGAAGAATAAGTTTAAAGTGTTCGAGACAAAGATAAATTCCAATTTCGATTCTTTGCTCGGGTTATGTATTGAAGAAAGTGCAGTCAAAAGTCTTTAATCCGGACATCCATAATCCGGAATGATCTATAATCCGGACCTCAAAGCTACAAATTTTCCGCGCATGCGTTTACGCATATGCATAATACGTTTACGCATGCGCGTTTAATGTATAACGGACGGTATAAGCTAAGCTAAAATAATCTATTTCAGTTAATGTTGCAGATTGTGTTGTTCCTTAATCTTCTAATTGGATACGGCTTATTATTTTCTTTTAGACTATTAGAGCAATTTAATAAAAGTAAGTTGGAACTTTCGATTATGTCAAACACAATTTCCGATACTGGAGATGATGGTAATGTGAGTAGACGTTACAGCACAGGTCGCCCCAGAGTTACACCGCCGAATAAGGACCGGTATTTGGCAGTTACTGCCAAAACAAACAGGTGGAGCACAGCCCGAGACCTGCCTCGTCAGCTCTCTTCAGCCACTGGTACGACAATTTCAAGGCAGACCGTGTACAGACGCTTAGGGCAGATTGGTTTATATGTTCGTAGACCTGTCAGATGCGTTCCACTTACTGCAACTCACTGTCGCCTGCGGTTAGCCTGGAGTAGAGAGCATGCACTGTGGACACCGCAACAGTGGGCTTGTGTGATGTTTTCCGACGAGTCCAGGTTTAGCTTGCAGTCTGATTCTCGCCGGACTTTCATATGGAGAGCTCCAGGTATTCGTTACCACCAAGAAAGCATCATTGAACGACACCGTTACGGTGGTGTAGGAGTGCTCGTTTGGGGTGGAATTATTCTGGGTTCCAGAACTGACCTTGATGTTCAAATTGGAATCATGACAAGCCATATCTATCGGGACGTCATTCTGGAACAACATGTACATTTGTTTCGGGGTGCCATGGGCACACAATTTGTTTATGGATGACAACGCCAGTCCTCACCGTGCAAATATCGTAAGCGAATGCCTTCAATCGGAGGATATCACCCGTACAGACTGGCCAGCATTCTCACCAGACTTGAACCAGTAGAACACGTGTGGGACATGCTTGGCCGACGAGTTGCAGCCCGTCAACCTCCTTCTACATGTCTACCGGAACTTCGGAGTGCATTGCTTTTTGAGTGATGTAATATCCCCCAAGATCAGATCGATAATTTGATACTCAGATGCCTAGGCGTTGTACGGACTGTATTGCATCGTCTGGGAGACATACAATGTATTAACAATCAAACCAACCATGTAATATTGGTTTTTTGTAAATAAGTTTTTTTTTTCTTTTTTTTTTTTTTTTTTTTTGGGTAATTTGCTCCAGGGAGAAAAAAAATCGCTAATTTTCTTAATAATATCAAACATATAGCATCTGTTTTTGCTCTTTACCTTTAGTTTAATAAATAAGCTTTACAAATAAGTCAAATTTGTTTTGCTTCTAACTTTTCCTTTGCCTGATTTTGCATTATCCTTAATTTATGGACATGAGTGTATAACAGCGAGTACTTTTGTGTACAGAAGCTGTCTTGAAAGCTTAGAATCTAAAATTTTAAGTTTGTATTTGTTTTTACTGAATTGTAAGTATTATAAATTCATATGTTTGGAAGCGTCCGAGTTTCAAAAATAATAAAAGTATAAATGATAAATAATAAAGCTTCAAAATAGTAAATCAAACAATCATCAAAATGTTTAGTACCTATTTAAAAATTTGGAGCTTTCTTTCAATTTTAAAGTAATTTAAAATTTAATAAATAGCTTTAAAACTCTTGCCAGTGACTGCTCATCTCAATGCATATAATAGCATTATAATTTTTTATAATAATAATGCATATTTTGTTTAATTTCATGAGGCTGAAGGAGACATTGTAAACTTATATTATGAATACGAGTCATATTTTGTAAAATTCGATGAAAGGCCATTCGAAAAACATGTATACATTGACAGAATTGCCGATGTAAATAAAATATGTTATTAACAATATTAACTTCTTATTAATTAAGAAAAGGCTGCATTAAATATATTAAAAGGATCTTTTAAAATTTTTGCAGGAAATGAATTTAAGTTTCTCTTAAGTGAATGGATATTTTTATATCTTTATTACCGTATTTGCAGGCGCATAAGGCACATCCCCCTTTTTTTATACACATTTCATTATAATGAATTTACAGTATTTTAAATATAAATACAAAGTAATACTTTATACCCACAATTCATCTGGGGAAGAGCTTTTAATTTTCTTCATCAAAACCTAAACACTCATCACCATAGCTAAATGAAAAGTCACTTGAAACCTCTCCTAAATCAGCATTCGAGTCCTCATACAACAGATTGTCCTCTGTACCATCCAGTGTATTAATAATGCCACACTTCATACATGATTTAACCTCTGCCTCTGTTTTCACAGCATCCCAAGATGCTTTGACCCATTCACAAACTTTCCAAATGTTAGGCCTTCCCCTTCTTCTTGATGGTGTAACCTCAAAATTTGAAGCCTGCATCCAGCTTGCATGCTTTGTTACAGCAATTTCAACATTGTTTTTGAACCATAATTTGCCAACAAACTTAAGAAACACCAAACAGTTGAAATTTCCCACACTTAAAAGTCGTTCGCAAAAATTGCAGTTTTCATGCCAGATGCACATTTACTAAGCTCTCCGTAACTGTAATATTCCCACACATCGCAAGGAAACAAGAAAAAAATCACATAACTCCAAAAAAAGAGGAAATTTCCAGAAATTAATGCAATCAAAAACTGAGTATCGACATACAAGATGCACCTCCTTTTTTTCCCGACTTATTTTCAAAGAAAAAAAGTGCGTCTTATACACTAGAAAATTTGCTATTTAAAACTTTCTTACATTTATTGGAAAACAAATTGTTTTATATGCTTAATTTCATTCACATAACTATGCTCACTGTAGTTATTGGCTATACTAAATATTTGAATGAAGAAATGTAAGTTTTATTTGCACAAAAACTATTAGCATATGTTTTATAGCAATACACGCAAGTACACAAAAGTGATACACAAAAACTATGAGCATATAGTTTTATAGCAATTTATGAGAGCAAAGTTTTACATAAAAATGTAAATTAATCATAAACGCATCTGTTATATAATTTCAATACAATGAGATATAACAATAATCACTGAGGAAATCTGATATGATTGTGATGACTATATTCAATAATTAAAAAATTCCAAAGATTCCAGTAAGATTTTAATAACTGGAAGAGTAACTTCTTACTGGATCAATAAAACGCTTTTCTGCTGTTATCAGTTTTACTGGAGGAGATGTCTGAAATACTGCTATTGCGACATTATACTGATTAAACTAATGTAACACTGTGCGACACCCACACAGATCTTTAAAGCAGCAATTCTCAACAGGTGGTACACAAGATAAAAAATAGGTGGTAGGCAAAGAAACAAAGTTCAAAAATTCTATGAAGAAAAAAAGAACAATTGTTAGAAAATTCCTGTGATTGCACTTCCACTGAAGATTTCATAAATAACAACTTTTGGCTACACCGAAAAAAAGAATTTAAAGGCATTTCAAATAAAGCTAAATTTTTATTGCCTTTTCGCACAACCTATTTGTGTGAACAAGGATTTTCTTCCATGTTTTATTTGAAAAATAAATACAGAATAAAATTAAAAGTGGATCACACTTAAAGCTAAGTGAAATAAGGCCAGACAAAGAAATTGATCTCTCTTAAACAGGCCCAAATTTTACACTAAATTTAAGTATATAACTTAAATTTTGATAATTAAAATGGTAACCAATTCTTAATTAATATTTTTTATGTGTGCCTATTTAATACAGATAGCCAATAGCTTGTGCAAATGGCAAAACATTTATTTTTTCTATTTATATTGAGAAACTGAATAAGTATTATAAAATGTACAATAATTATACTGGTTGTACTAAGGTTTTTAAATTTTTGTTTAGATGGTATGTGTTAGTCAAAAGGTTGAGAACCGCTGCTTTAAAGCAATTAAATTTATGTCACTTTGTGAAGTTATACAAAAGTCGCAGTGTGACATTAACATCATTATCGCAGCATGACTTTACTACCATACTCAAAGACAAAGAAGCAACAATAACAAAAAAAAGAAGCCAAGAGAAAAAATTGGTATCTTACCTCTCAGCCTCCACATCCACAGGGCTTGTTTGCTCACATCCTCTTCTTGGGCGCTTCGCATTCCTATAATAAACAAAAATAGGTACAATTTTATTACCGAGACCATAATAAACCACAGTGACAGTACATGCATAAAAGCACCAAACTTGGCACACACATCCATTTAAATCATAAATTGACATCACATAAATTTAGATACTTCTAAATGCAAGTGAATTATGACTGCACATAAATTTAGATAGCTCTAAATTTTAATTTACCACTGAAATACTGGTATACTTTTTAAACTTTTTAAAAGTGCATCGAATCTATCTATTTAGAAATTGCCAGAGATGAAAAATTTGCAATAAAATTTTGACAAAGAAAAGGCATCATTCATGATTGTGTGTGATTATGACAAAGCCTCAAGGGCTATCTGCCTGTGCCTTTGTGGAGCACTTTCTAAGGGAAACTGGCTTGTATACACGTTACACATGGGGAAAACCACGAAAACGCCCAGCCCGTTCCTGGGATTCGAACCTCGGACCGACTACCAGCGTTCGGTGACTCCACCGCTCGGCCGCTGGTGGGCCTCATTCGTGATAGAAAATTAGGCTTAAACTATAGTCCAAGAACCATGAAATGAAACCATTTCATCGATAACTCAACAACTAAATGGCACCTTTAATCTTCTAGGTGTATCTACGGATTATTTCGTATTGAAAGATGGCTTTCCAAATCACGACACGCAGAATATTCTTGTCAGATTTTGATAAATACGAAATGGTTTCGAATGAATGCGGCAACTGGCAGTAGGGAAATAGCAATCAATAAAGAAAGATGTTACAGCGCGAGGTTCATAAATAAAAACCTCGTATCCAGCCACACTATCTGCCGACCTGTAGGCGATTTTCGTGCCGAAACCGAAAAATACTAAGAAGCCTTCGACCGAAAGCTTTGTGTATGCAAAAAGTTTGTGAAACAGAATTTCTTCTATAAAATAAAATGCAATTTGCACTGAACCCATGAATTACTTTTAAAGAAATTAATATCACCTAATTTACAAATAATTTCTTTTAGCATGGAATAAATACTTAAACAGGTATCTTACAATTACATGAAATAACGTAATCTTTAAAGGCATTGATGTATACAATATAAATATTTGCTTGTTATTTTATGAAATAACAGTGTCTGGGAAGCCCACTCAAATATCCTGTAGAATTTTAACAAATTATTTTATAGGATACAAATATGCATCTGTTTTTTTATGAAATATGTGAAATTCATGCAAATAAAATTAAGGATTATGAAATTTATTTTAATATAAATAACTCTGCAAAAAGAAATATTCAGGAGACTTTATTCCCCTTATTTTCCTATTATTGTCATCATAAAAAAATAATAGCATTTATCTTAAAGATAATTAGCTTATTTAAAAAATACAATCTGTAAGCACTTTCTTTAACTCGATATAAGATCCATTTATTTTAAATACTTTTCTAAAACTTTTTATAAAAAATAAGAAAATAATGTAAGCACAAACCTTGTGGTTGAAAAGTTATGCAAACCTTGGGTTCAGTACCCCTCAAATAAATAATGAAAACAATCTCAGATTTTATAGGATAAAAATTAGGTCCAAACGGGCAATTTTTTTCATTTACAGACAATCATTAGATGTTTGGGCTAATGCTACTTTGGACTAAAAGTATTTAAAAGCTACAATTTCAGACAGACTGTCTTGCACACTTAAAATACAAATGTTTTATTAATTACACTGCTTGCCTTAAAAATATGTTTCTTAATCAAAAATTTGCTAAATTTTTATAAAACATAAACTAATACTTATAAAAGAGCCTGAGGCAATTTGTTACAATTAATTAAATTGTTCAACGTTGTTTAATTAATTGTTTAGGCGGTCAGAGCCGGAACAGCTAATGAAGTTTATGAGACTGTGATATTACTTTCGGTTTTGTGAAATGAAGAATTACATAGGATACTTTCAGATTGAAGTTCTGTAGAAACAAAAAAGTAAGTACCATCCCTCTTTCTGAAGCTCTTTATTTGTTTATTGACTTTTGGTAATTAAAAGGTCACTAAAGGAGATATCAGCGAAAAAAACATACATTGAAAACAAAGTTAAAACAAAACGTTGCCGACAAAAATATCCAAAGAAGTGATTTGGAAGTGCTGAAGAATAAGTTTAAAGTGTTCGAGACAAAGATAAATTCCAATTTCGATTCTTTGTTCGGGTTATGTATTGAAGAAAGTGCAGTCAAAAGTCTTTAATCCGGACATCCATAATCCGGAATGATCTATAATCCGGACCTCAAAGCTACAAATTTTCTGCGCATGCGTTTACGCATATGCATAATACGTTTACGCATGCGCGTTTAATGTATAACGGACGGTATAAGCTAAGCTAAAATAATCTATTTCAGTTAATGTTGCAGATTGTGTTGTTCCTTAATCTTCTAATTGGATACGGCTTATTATTTTCTTTTAGACTATTAGAGCAATTTAATAAAAGTAAGTTGGAACTTTCGATTATGTCAAACACAATTTCCGATACTGGAGCTGCAAAGAATCTACAAAGGGAAAGCATGTTTCGATGTCCATCAAACAAAAAGTGGAATTGCTGCAAAAAATGGATAAAGGCATATCCTTTGTTTCTCTAACCATTCCAAAATCTGTTTATCAATTTCAAGCTGCTCTGCGGGGGGGGGGGGGGACGTCACGGCGTGCAATGAACTGGAAATTGATCTCTCAGCACTATCCTCATCTTCATGGCAGATGTTTTTATTTTAATCGGCTTATAATTCCTTATTAAATGTAGTATTTCATCTCGATTTGCTCCCTCTTTGATATGATTTAAATCAAATTCCTCGTCATTATAAATATCACGAATACACATCAAATAGTTTTCTGGTTGCAATTTTCTAATTTCTATGCATAATGTATGCTTTACGCATGCGCGGGTTGAAAGAAATGTTTAATAAAGTAAACAAATAAATATTAAGATTTTTTTGTAAATTTTGATACCTTTAGATCATAATTGCTCTTTATTTCATAAATTACGGTTTTATATTTTTAATTTATAATTTATGCATGCCATTTTACCAGATTTAAACTGATGATCTATAATCCGGGAAAACCGATAATCTGGAATCGCTGAAGTCCTGACAAGTCCGGATTAAAGACTTTTGATTGTATTGATGCTTATGTAAAAGAGAAAGAAGAGATTGACGATATTGTCTTAGATGTAGAAGTCGAATTAAATCGTAAATTAGCTAAGCTTTCCAAAGAAATTGAATAGGAACCTTTGGTTTTCACGAATGCTTAGGTCAATGTTAAATTATCCAAAATTATTTTGCCAACGTTTTCGGGTAACTTACACGAGTAGCTTTCACTTAAAGATATTTTTTAGCCAGTGTTGATTCAAATCCTAATTTAACAGATGTGGTCAAATTACAGTACTTAAAATCTGAGCTAAGAGGAGATGCTAATCGTATTGTTCAGTCAATATCCATAGTTGACTCTAATTATAAATTAGCCTTTTCATTACTAGAAGAAAGGTTCTCTAATCACCACGAACAAGTGTATGTTCATCTGAAACGATTTATGAATATGCATCCTACGCAAAATGAGTCTGCGTCAGCAACATTAAATGTAATTGACATTTAGAGACTCTTTCACTGAACTGTGTTATCTTCAGTACAGTGGCTTTGTTTTGTATTAGCTGAGAAATACTTGGCGACAGAGCAGAATCTTGTCTAATAGCCGCATTGCGCCACTAGAATCGCCGCTGAAATATATTTTCGATAAACTTGATTCTTGTTGTACACATTCGGAGTTGCGAATCATATGTTACTCTGTAAGAAAGAAAGCTAGCGCTAGACTGTCGCCATGGAAAATAAATGTATTGAAAGTAAAAGTGTTATTTTCTGTAATGTGTGTGTGGTGTTATTTTATTGCGATATATAGCTATTGACGAGAAATAGAATAATTCAATTCACCAAAACACACTTGAATTGAATTATTCTATTTCTCATGAATAGCTATATATCACAATAAAATAACACCACACACATTACAGAAAATAACACTTTTACTTACTTTCAATACATTTATTTACCATAGTGACACTCTGGCACTACGTTTCTTTCTTACAGCGTAACATACAGAATCGCAACTCCGAATGTACGTTTTTCTGCTCATATCTCCTTTAGTGACATTTTAATAAGCAAAAGTCAATAAACAAATAAAGAGCTTCAGAAAGGGGGAGGGTACTTAAACTTTTTGTTTCTACAGAACTTCAATCTGAAAGTATCCTAGTAATCCTTCGTTTCACAAAACCAAAAGTAATATCACAGTCTCATAACCTTCATTAGCTGTTCCGGCTCTGACTTACTGAGTTGGATCTTTTAATTTCTTATTTAACTACTTTTATTAAATTCAGTTTACAATATAAAATTAGTTAAATTTTTACAAAATGTAAAATAATTACACTGCTCACTTTAAAACTATGATTTTTTAATCAAAAAATTTGTTAAATTTCTACAAAGTATAAAATAGATAATAAAAATATGTTAATTCCAAATTCAGGCTTCCAAGTGCCTATATGTTCGGGTGGAGGGACTATGTTATCCAAAATTTAATGACTATAGGCAACATTGTTTTTCAACAATGCGTAAACAAACATATGTTCATGCAAATTATCATTATTTAGTTTCATGAAATATGATACAGGGTGATAATATTTGGTGACAACAATTAGAAAAGTGCTTCGGACATTTAAAGTGATTTGACACAAAATGCCATTTTGAAACTAATAGCCCTTCTGGGGTAATTCACATTTGTGCTTTAGAAAAAAATATAAAATTAAAAATATTAAAATAAAAGCTGAAAGATTTCAAATTTTATATTACACCCAAAGGGAATTCTTTTAATGTTTTGTGTGTTACCTTTAATTCTCAATAGCCTGTTCTTCGTACATAAATCACATAAAATTTCAAGGTAAACACTTATATAAAAAAATATTTAAAAAAGGCCTATCTTCAAAATTTCCAATAGCCTTGCGTGCTAGAGGTAAAGAATTTTTTTCCCATACAGCAATACCATTGCTCACTTTTATTCCATTATAACTGATGAAGTCACTTCAAATAATAAGGAAACTTTATGATGGGTGTACAAGATGATTTGTGAACAGTCAAAAAATATTAGATAGGAAAGACATCCTACATTTTCTCAGACTAGCTAAGATTACAGGTCCACTCAATAATAATTCTATAATCTCAATAATTTCAAAATCGGGTTAGATGGTAGCAACATTAGCTATGAGTTATGATGGAGCAGATAACGTGATAAAAAAGGGAATTGGAGCTCAGATTAAAGCTTTTGCTCCAAAAGCAATCCATATGCACTGCACTTCTCATTACATGAATCTTGTGTTCATATACTCATGCAACATTTCTGAAATTCACAATATGCTGAACAAACTTTAAAAAAAAATATTCAAATCGGCAAAAAATATTAGACCTTTTCCGGACAAGATAGATAGCCTATACGGCATTGAGGCGTACCGCCACTTCTATCACAGCTTTTCCGATATCACCGAATTTAAAGGATCCGAAATTCGATCGAAAGCAAGTCTATCGAAATACTGTTCATTGTGATTCTGTGTTTTGTTAATACAAAGCTGCATTTTAGCAGTACCTTAACTTGTCTAGCTCATTTTCCAACTAAAATCTCAGTTTTTTCAAATTTAGAAAAGATTGTATATCACCGTTTTGCATCAGTTTGCGCTGATCATGTAAATGAAATTTGTGACATATAAAGATGATTTACCCTATCCGGTAATTTTCACTTAAAAAAACATCAGAGAATTGCACAATATCGGCAATGTGCATCTTCCTTTGTTCAAGTACACATTGATGTAAAAAAGTCAAAGGAAATTGACAAAAATCCAGTTTTTCTTACTCTTGTAAAAAGCGCCAAATAAGTGGGCGATTCTGCACTTCACACCCTAATTTTATATTTGCTGCGTTGTTTCAAACAGAGGATTAAACCAATTGTTTCCTTTTCCTAATATACTGTGAAAGCATCGATTTATCCGTTTATAGTTATATTTATAGTAAATTAATTGAATTCTGCTGCTATGCTCAACGATATATATAGTTAACAAAATAGCTCTAGACAAACGTTACGCAAATCAAACGACGCCAACTGTACTTTTAAATACGATGAAAATAAAATTAATAATCATGTACATACTAATGAGTGGATGAACTTTCGTTAAGTAACAATTACTGATGTAAAAAATTAAACACAAATATTAACACTTAATTAAATAGATAACCAATAGAATAGACTGATGCAATACATTAAAAGAATTTAACTACAGTTTATTATGAAAAACTTAATGCAGATAATTTAATTTTCATCAACAAAGATTTAACCGGGACATTGGTAGTACCGACAAACCGAGTGAAGTGCTAAAAAATAAATAAAACAATATAAATACGCAAATATACATTACCTGGAGCTGAAAGGCTCGGACTCCATTTCAGAAATTTTTATTTTTATTACACAAGTAAATTACAATATATATACTACAATACAAAAATTTTAATGGCAAGAAAAAAAGTATTTATTACAAAGATTATTTACAAAAATATTATATACAAATGTTAATAGTTAGTAAGAAAAATTAGTATTTATATACAAATGTTAGTAAGGTTAGTTATGTACGAAGATATTAAAGCTTAAATATCTGAAAAAGAATTAGAAAATTATATAAAAAAATATATCAAATACAAAGATAAAATATCTGAAAAAGGAATTAGAAAATTTATAAAAAATATATCAAATACAAAAATAGTAAAGATTCTTAAAAAGAATTAGAAAATTATATTAAAAAAAATCAAAAATACAAAGATATTTAAGATTAAATATCTTAAAAAGAATTAGAAAATTATACAAAAAATATATCAAACAGAAAGCTATTAAAGATCTTAAAAAGAATTAGAAAATTAGATCAAATTAGACAATGAAAAATATATAGAGAATTTATAATCGCAAGAATAGCACCTAGATCCAACAAAGTTAAAGTCTAGTATGAGCTAAGGCTCCTCTAAACCTTAGTATAGCCTTAGTATGAGCCGTAAAGCTTTTGCACTTCGTCGCGAAGTCAGTGGCGAACGGTCATGTGCCCTTTCTAGCCAATCAGAAAAATCAGTTAAAAATTACACTAAAATTTCATTGGATGGATTTGCACCGTTTGCTAATAGTAAATTTCGGCCCCCTCCCAGACCCGAAGCACTTGGCGACATAAAGTTCGAGCGTTTTCACTCTGCTCTTGTTAACAACCACTGATCAAGGAAACGTCGATGCTTGTCAAAATTCATGATGTAACCCCTCACAAAATTGATTCTGGCCCTTTTTTGACACAAAAAAATTTACTAAATTAAGTCCTTCAGTGTTTTTACCTTTTTTTCACTGTAGAAGGCAGTTACTCTTGTTAAATTTAACATTTGGCACTAAATTTTACCTCTTTGCGGAACCCTCTTTTTGGCGATAAAAATAATTCTTTGATGATGTGGGGATAAAGGCATTGGTCATTGCAAATTCGAATCCTTTGTTACCATTTCAATTAATGCTGGTGATTTTTTTAGTCTAAAACAAACACTTCGCTTCCGAAAACTGTCAGATTTAAATTGAAATGAGTTTCACTTCAGTTTTAGACAAACGAAATAATTTGACTAGCTACTCGGGAGAGGCGGAATATCTTATTGTAGCAAGTACGGTTATATAAATGGCAGGGAAAACTTTCTACTACCACCTTGCAATAAACTTTCATTTAAACCTCAGGACCCCGTAATATTTACACAAATTTTGTGGGACTCCATAAGTATTGCGCAAATAAGACACACGCGTGAGTGAAACTCTCAATTTTTTTCACTTGTACTGTAATATACTATTGCAGTTTCAGGTCATTCCCTTTAATTTCTAATTTTAAGACATAGAACGATGTGAAATTTTTAAATATGTAACAAACGAAATGACAGCTTCACGTGCAAAGCAAGGAAAATGAACGTTTATATTATAAAAAGAATGCGTCGAAACGTTTTCGTTTTTCCCTTTGTCTGTATTGTCTAGCTTTTTTTATTTTCAGATACATTGTGTAAAAATATTTGATAACTGTAAAATTATTATATTAAGTTAAAGAAATATCAAAACTGCTAAAATTTTGGCAACATCCTACTGCAGGTCCCGCGACCAACACGGGAGTCGTGACCTACAGTTTAAGAAACCCTGTTCTAGGTAAAATCCTAGTATACGGAACAGCATTTGACGCGACTTTAAAAATCGTCGCCAACACCAAAATGACACATAATGCCGCCGAATCCCGTATGTACTGCAAACTAGAATTAAAACGTGTTCTCTCTCTCACACACACACATACCATATCCATATATATATATATATATATATATATATATAATTTATTTACTAAATAATATTGATTATATTTATCTTCTAAGATTAATTATAGTAGATTTATCTGAAAAGAGCGAATCCATACTTAGTAAGTTCTATTTCGAAAGATGTTTTTAAGCAACTTGAATGAAAATTGTTAAAAATGTTTAACGGGGACTGGAATTAAATCATGAATAACAAAATTTCAATTGTAAAAGGAATAAATTAAAAGCAAGAATTAAATTAGATACAAATATACATATAAATTATATGCGTTGCTCTAGTTATTTCGTGCACTATTTAGGAATTTTTTACTTGTTGTAGAAGGGTTAAGGCGACTGTGCCTGGGCACCTTGTTGTGTCCAAACACCGTTCCATCGTGATACACCAAGACTCCATTAAATGTGATCACATTTTTCCAACCGGGATAGTGATTAGTGACTCTGAGTACCGTACCGAAAGACTCGCGCTCGAATCCCGGAGACTGCATGGATGTTTGTAAATGTATAGTGTCTGTGCGGCATGGGGGGCACTCTAAATACGCGGCGGGCCGAAAGTCTTTTTTCGTTTTGGAATATATGAAAGATGTTATATTATATGTTAGTCTAAACGCATATTCATCTAATATCCTGTAGAATGTGTCGCTATTCCACTTGACCCATGTCCATCCATAAACTCTATTGATATACCATATTAAAATTTAAAAGAAACCTTGTTTAAAAAAATGTATTTGTAATATTTGGATCGTATTAACCGAACTGTTGATCACAATAAGCGATGTATTTTCCATGTTTTCGTATACAAACTGAAGGGCGTTCTGCAATTCGATAACAATATCCAAATGATAACATTATTTTTCACATTGGACAGCTGATGTTTATCCATTTTCACAGTCGCACTTTCCCGTAATTCTGATAATACTCTGTTACATGCAGTTGAAAACAAGTCTGAAATCATTTTTTCCAAATGCAATTGAAAAATAGATCACTTGTACTGTTTCTGACAGAATTTAAACCACTTCAGAATTAATCAGGTTTACATGAATACAAAGCGTTATCATGGCAATGGTACGCAAGTCGCGAAGAAATTTGGGGGGTCGCTAAATTCAAAAAAAATTTATTTGACAACAAAAAATATAACGGCATTTGAAAAGAATTTTGGATGTTTAACATTTACTAGGAATTTTAAATTAATCATTTCCATAAATTAATTTTGATTGTATTTGTTTTCCCCTTGATTCAGGCGTTATGCTTGAACAATTCGAGAATCGAATTTCAAAGCGCGCAGCGATAATTGTAATATGCATAGTTTACACACTTGTGTTCCCTATTTCTAACCAAATTTGTTGTCAAGCAAGCATATAACATTTTCGAAGTATTGGAAAATTCGATTGCGTGCTTGAAGGATGATAAAAAAAAAAAAAAAAAAAAAAAAAAAAAAAATCAGTTTTGTTTGATGGATAAATGGCTACACAAGAGGGTACAATCCTAGAACGCGGTATGGTCTTGGCGCGAGTTTGAAAATTTTCGCCAACACCAAAATGACCCGTTTACTGCTTATAATAATGTCGCAAAATTCACCCAATCCCGTGTGTAACGTATACTGGGATTTAAATCGGCAAGAGTGAAAAATGGGAATGATGGCCAGACATCTAATAAACATTTTTCTTTCTACTTCTAATAAAAAAATCAAGTAAATATCAAGAAGAGTTTATTAGATACTGTTTTACATGTTGCATTATCAGTGGAAAATGAATATCCGTTGTGTGTTAAATGCAATGAAAAATCAATGCATGAAACCCTGTTAAATTAAAACTATATTTGGAAACTAAACATAACGATTTAGTAAATAAATCTGATTAATTTTTAAGAAATTAACTAACAGCGTGAAATATCAAAATGTATTTTTGAGAAAATATACAACAGTTCCTGAGGTTTCATCGGCATCCTTACAAATTTCATATTTAATTACGAAAAATTTAAAACCTCATACAATTGGAGAATCGCTCAATCTTCCTTTTCGGCAATAAAAATGACATCAATTATCCATGGAGAAAAATACAATAACGACTTAAATGATACGAAACAGTCACGATTTTATTTGAATTCGAAAAGGGGGTGGGATAGAATTCGGAAATATGCAACCGGGAAAAAACCGGCAACTATGAAAAAAACGAAATAAATAGGCGTAAAATGGACGAAATACGTTTAGTCTAAACGCATAATTCATCTAATATCCTGTAAAATGTGTCGCTATTCCACTTGAGCCATGTTTATTACATAAACTCAAACTGATAAACCATATTAAACTTTAAAAGAAACCTTTGTTTAAAAAATGTATTTGTAATATTTGGATCGTATTAACCGAACTGTTAATCGCAATGAGTGATGTATTTTTCATGTTTTCATATACAAATTAGAGGAATTTCTGCAGTTCGATAACAATATCCAAATGATAACATTAAGGGGCATTTACTGTATTTTACAATTTCTGATTAACAGGGGGGGGGGGAATTCAAACTCTTGGTTGACAGAATGACAGTTTGCATGATTTTCCTTTCAAGAAAATATGATTTTTTTTTTCATCTGGAATTGGATCATTATCCATTTTTTTTGGCGCATGGCTGTAATATTCTGTCACTAAATTCCAAATTCTTTAGAAGCAAATCTGGCTCCACTGTACCCGAGTAGTTAAAACTGTTGACTACTGCGTTGGCTTTTGTGATTTTTACTATGCAATCAGTTTTCCTTAGAAATTACTCCACGAAATCAAACCTACGTTATTTGGCCAATGTGCTTGGCCAAATAACCTAACCTAACATTTGAAGGAAATCAGCGTGAAACCAATTTTGAAAAATACATAAACAAATAAGTAAGTAAAATTTTAAAAAAATTCTGAAAGTTTTCAGATTTTATATGACATTCAAAACTGCGTCTTTTAACGTTTTGTGTGTTCACACTCAGGCCACATAATATTCAATTCAACAGCAATATCGCAAAATGTTTAAAAACAGAACATCTGTAGACAGTGTCGCGCGCAGGAGATAAAAACACTTTTCTTCTGTACGGTGTTGCCACTACTGGCTTTAAAATCGTTGAGTTTGTTAATCAAAAATTCCTTAAAATTTTCCAAAATATGGAAAAAATTCGAAATTCAAAATTCGGGGGTCCAGGTGCTCATGTTCGGGTGGAGGATTACGTTATTAAAAATTGGATGACTGTAGGTACCGTACTTTCTTCACAGTGCTAGAAACATGCATACATTCATGCAGCTTCTTCATTATTTAATTTCTTTAAATATAATACAGGTCGGTAATATTTGGTGGCAACAATTTAAAGAGTGATTCGCCGTTTATAGTGAAACGCCATAAAATGCCGTTTTGAGACTAATAGCCCTTCTGGCTCACCGCCCGCTCGGGTTAAAAAATTAGGTTATGTTAACTGAATACACACAGTACTGTAGGGGTATCACCTTCAGGGATGGGACGCCTTTGTGGAGGTCTTTCTCAGGAAACTAGATTATACTCATGTTACAGACAAGTGAAAAACCAAGAGAAGTACTCATGTAGCCCACTAGTTCGAAGAGGTTTGCAATTTTAGTCGAACTACCGGTATTGAGTGGTCACTCGTGGGGTTTTGGAAAAGCTAAGATTGATTTTTTAAAAAAAAATATTTTTATTTATTTATTTAACCAAGATTAAACTAAATGTGTTCCACATTTTCAAAGCAACTGAATATGATTCTTACTTCGTTACTTGTTTACAGATCGTTACAGCTAGCTCAAGACAGGGATAAAAACTAAAGATAACTAAAGACAGCTTTAGTTTAGAAACTAAAGATAACTTCAGTAACTAATTAAAATAGAGATTTCTAAACTAAACTTTAGTTTAGAAAAATTAACCTTGATCGAAACTTAGTCTAGAGAAAATTGTTTGGCGCGTGTTGTCTTGCCTCTGTCGCCCCCCCCCCCCCGCTTGAAACAAGATTTTTCGTTGTTTCACTTTTCATGCGAGTCGGTTGCCTATCGGAAAAACGGAAGATATAATTCTTTCGTTTGTCCAGTATTAACAACTAAGCTATTTAAAAGAAATAGATGCAATTCTAAAGAATATTATCTATTTACATTTTAATATGTTTAAGTAAAAATGCACTTAATTCATGATACATCTAATTATATAGAATTGCATTTTATATTTCCTTCAGTTTTTAAGTACACAAGAGATACAGAACATTCCTGTGTTACCCTAAATGTATTATGTACCTGTATTATCCTTTAAAATATTCCGTTATTCCACCTGGGACGTCTCTGCCCATAATCTCCACTTTCAAAGGGAAAAAAAGGCCCTTCTGGACGATCGGTAAAATCAACCCTTTCAGATTTTTCATTATTATTTTTTAAATTGGCGATATTGGCGACATAAACAATTTCGAAAAAAATTAAAAACTGAAGACCATTTTGACACTAAATCCAGGTAGTCGTAAATTCTAATAAAAACTACCTGAAGTGGACTGAAGTTTAGCTTTCCTATTTTTTTTAGCCCA
The DNA here is from genome assembly GCF_044657685.1 of Stegodyphus dumicola. Taxonomy (NCBI): domain Eukaryota; kingdom Metazoa; phylum Arthropoda; class Arachnida; order Araneae; family Eresidae; genus Stegodyphus; species Stegodyphus dumicola. Next base: position 130,144,172 of record NC_140777.1, read on the forward strand.
AAGGGCGTTGGCTCAGCAGGGCTATTAATTTCGTTTTGGCATTTTGCGTGGATTCACTATAAACAGCGAATCACTTTTTAAATTGTTGCCCCCAAATATTAGAGCCTGTATTATATTTAAAGAAATTAAATAATGCAGAATCTGCATGAATGCATGTATGGTTCTCGCATCGTGCGGGAAAAAAAAAGGGGGGGTTACTTAGAGACGTTAAACTCTGAATATCGTAGTTCTCTACCCGAATATGGATACCCGGAAACCCGAATTTAGAATTTCTTTTATTGTCTATTTCATATTTTGTAAAACTTGTCAAAACGAATTTTTGATTAGCAAACTCAACGATTTCAAATCAAGTAACGGTAACATTGTATTGAAAAAACACTTTTATCTCCAGCGCGCAAGACTATCTGTCGGAAATTCTAAAGATATGCTGTTTCTAAATATTTTTAGCCCAAATGCTCTCGAAATGTGTATGTGTAACGTAATGTAATATATACGAGTGTACTGCAACCCTCCTGGCCGATAATAATAGGCCTCATGGTTAACGCAGCACAACCAACACAAACGTGTATATGTACGTAATTCAAAAAAAAAAAAAAAAAAAAAAAAAAAAAAGCCCCTTTGAGAGTAATATAACACGTGAAAGCCTTTCTATTTTATTTTATTTATTTATTTATTTTTTAAATTATGGCGGGCACTAACCGATTATAGGCGTTGCCCCCTACTAAGGTCAGAAAAGGAGGTCGTTTTATTATGGGGCCGGGGGCCGGCGGCCACCGTTACGTCCTATGAAGGCACAGACAATTTACATACATGCCTTCTCCGGGATTCGAAATCAGGCTCTTCGGTTACGGTTACGTTCCCGTCTGGACGGCAGGTTTCCTAAATTAATGTTTTGTTAAATTACTGCAAAGTACACGAGGACTATCTGCCTGAGAGAAGGGATGCCTTCGTGGAGGAGTTCCTAAGTGAAATTGGCTCAAACTGGGGAAAACTAAGAAAACACCCATGCCAGCCCGTTAGCCAGGACTCGAACTACCAGTGTTCAGCGACTTTAGCGCTCGGCAGCTGGTGGACCTCCTACGTTAAAATTTAACTGCTATGAATAGGAATGGCATAACTGTTAAGCATTGATAGGGGATGTTTACAGGCTACATTTAAAATGGTTTATTTTACTCTGACAAAAAATGAATAAAGTTTTGGAACCTAAACAATGAGTAATAAAAAAGATGTAAAACCAATCCTTTTTATGCCAGTCATATTTTATGTTGATTTTACTTTCTTACTTATATCATTTTCTTCTTTCACATAATTTCAAAATTGAGCGTGAGTCATTGTAATGACAAATCAGAATTGCTTCAACTGCCTCCACTGCAAACTTGTTACTTTTATCCGATTCCTGAGGACCATTAATGAAAATATTCTCTGGAAATTTGCATCGTGGGCTAGAATGACAATTAGCTTAGCTTTCTTGGATATGATTTCCGATCAGTATGCTTTGTATCTGTAAGAAATTTAGCCATTTTCAAAGTAATCACACAGTTTTAAATAGTATTCTTTTTTTTTTTTTTTTTTTTTCCTAATTAATCTTAGTTACCTTATGGCAACCCTAGCTACTATACGAAAACGTTGGAAACGAAAAGGTAGATGTAAGGAAATTCATGAATCACGAAGTTAGTTCACTTCAACTGCAGTGTTTTAAAAGGCAGATGCAAAGCTCATAAACAGTATCTATTTTTCCGCTTTGGCGCGTATCGAAAGATACAAAGTCAACAGAATTTTATTCGTATTTTCTGTTATTATATTCAGACATGTCCTTTAGTTACTCGCTGGGAATTTAACTTTGCTCTTGCTGTTGCCTTTCACCCTAAAGAACTCGGATATATCTCTAACGAAATGAAAGAACTTTGTTTCTTTCTTCTTTTTTCCGGTTGGCTAGGTACAGTGGCTCCCAAAAGTGTTCGAACACTTATGATTTTCATTGAAATAGGGCTCTATCCATTAATCAAAAGTAAACTTTTTCAATGAGATTTTAATAATAAGATCTATAACATATTCATAACAAAATTACATGATTTTTAAAATATAGCGAAACTTTATTTTTAAGAAATTAATAATAAAAAAATGACAAACATTTTATCTCACAAAAGTCTTTGTACACTGAAATATCTTTAGATAAAATCAAAATTAGAATTACAGTTCGCCGCTTTTTTTAACTTTTGCAATGTGGTGACATTTAAAAAATCGCTTGCTTTAATTTTTTATTGTTTACTTCATAATATTCTATTTATTATTGAAAAATGGGTTGCAGTCGTAAAGAAATTACAAACAGCATTCGAATATTGATAATTTGTCACCACAGTAGAGTTAAATCAATTCGAAATATCGCTAAATTAGTTAACGTATCACATTCTACAGTGCAGTATGTGATAAAACGCTTTAAAGAAGAAAATCGGATTGAAAACAAGGTAAAAAAAGGTCGACCGAGAAAGTTAACTAAACGTGATGAGACTATTTAAACGTGATATACGAACTATTTAAACGTGATGAGAGATTTATTATTAGAAAATTTGTGAAAAACCCACATTTGAGTGCTGTAAAAGTTTCTGCAGAAATTAATGCAAAATTTTCTACTTCAATTTCACCTTAAACTGTTCGACAAGTTCTCAGAGAAGCTGGATTACATGGGCGTTCACCCCGTAAAAAAATTTTGTTAGTGAGAAAAACAGAAAGCTTAGGCATTCATTCGCAAAATCAGAGATAAATACACCCGAAACGTACTGGAATAATGTCCTATTCGCTGAGGAAAGCAAATTTAACATTTTTGGTTCCGATGGTCGAATAACTGTATGGAGAAGAAAAAATGAGGAACTTTATTCTAAGAACTTAGTTGGAACAGTTAAGCAAAGCGGTGGAGGTGTACTTGTGTGGGGGGAGGGCATAACAGCATCAGGACTAGGTAATTTGGTATTAATTGATGCATAATGAATCATTCTCTTTATTTAAATATTTTAAGAGACAATTTAAAATTATCAGCCCAAAATTTGGGTATTTGAAACAACTTTATTTTTATTCATGATAACGATTCTAAGTTCTCTCAACGTTCGCCTGTAGTGTCTCTACAATTGTCCACAGGTTTTGAAAACACCAACTCAGTCGCCAGATTTAAACCTCATAGAACACATTTGGAAAGAGCTAGAGGTTAAAGTACAAAAACACGACATCAAAACGAAAAGCGAACTCAAAACAGCCATGATGGAAGAATGGATGAACATTGATACAGAAATTACAAAAAAAATTAAAATCTATTCCCAGACATTTAAAAGCTGTTGTGGATGCTAAAGGATATCCTACTAATATTAATTGAACGAAAAATGAAAATATTTAATAATATGTCAAGATTTTTTTGAAGTGTACGAAGACTTTTGTGAGATAAAATGTTTGTCATTTTTTGATTATTATTTCCTTAAAAATAAAGTTTCGCTTATTTTAAATATATTACATGTCATTTTGTTACGAATAGATTATAGTTTCTTATTATTAAAATCTGATTCAGAAAGTTTACTTTTAATTAATGGATAGAGCCCTATTTCAATGAAAATCATAAGTGTAAGAACACTTTTGGGAGCCACTTTTGGGATCAAGAGAAACAAAGTATTTTTAAATATTAAATTCAAAAATCTCGTTGTGATAGCCCTCGAGGCTTTGCCATAATCACACACACACACACACAAATCTCGTGAAGAAAACTGGCTAACTAGCGGCTCAACCGTGGAAAAAAATTAAAGGCATTTCAAATAAAGTTATTAAAATTTTATTGCCTTTTTGCAAAACCTATTTGTGTGAATAAGGATTTTCTTCCATGCTGTATTTTAAAAATAAATACAGAACTAAATTAAAAGTGGATCCTAATTTACGGTTAAAACTAAGTGAAATAAAACCAGAAATAATGAAAATTATCTCTCTTAAATGGGCCCCAATTTCGCACTCAATTTTAGAATTTAATTATTATAACTTAAATTTTGATAATTAAAATGGAAACCCATTTTTAATCGAATATTTTTTATGCGTGCATATTTAATGCAAATAGCCAACAGGTTGTGCAAATGGCAAACTTTTTTTTCCTCCATTTGAGAAATTGAAAAATAATCAATGTAAAATGTAGTGGTGGAACTAAAGTTTTTCAATTTTTGTTTAGGGCCTACCAGCGGCCGAGCGGTAAAGACGCTGAACACTGGTAGTTCGGTCCGAGATTCGAATCCCACGAACGGGCTGGCTGCATAGGCGTTTTCGTGGTTTTCCCCATGTGTAACGTGTATACGAGCCAGTTTCCCTTAAGTCCTCCACAAAGGCATCCCTACCTTTAGGCAGATAGCCCTCGTGTGCTTTGTCATAATTAAATAATCCAATCCAATCAATTTTTGTTTAGATGGTACGCGTTAGACAAAAGGTTGAAAACTGCTGTTCTAACGTTTCACACAGGGCTTAATTTCTAAGATTAGGAGAGCCGAAGCCCTACCGTAGACCCTCAGGAAAGAGGAACAAGAAGAAATAAATAAATAAAATAATTAATAAAATTGTTAATCATTAAAATAATTAATGATCAAAGTGATAAATAATAAAAGAAATATATTAAAATTTATTTCTTTGGTGATTTTAAATATAACTTAATCTAATAACTTTATTATTAGATAATAATTTAATCTAATAATTTATTATTCGATTAAATATACGAGTACTATATATTAGATTATTAGTCCAAAGGGGCTTTGTCTCTGAAAGACTATTGTTTTCGTTTGCGCTTTTGTGTCGAATCACTCTGAATGCCCGCTTCACTTTTCAAACTGTAGTCACCTAATATTATCGCCCTGTATTATATTTGAAGAAATTAAATAATGAAGAATCTGCATAAATGTAAGTATGTGTTTCGCATTGTGATAAAAGAACGATACCTAGAGCCATCCAATTTTGAATGACGTAATCCTACTGCGAATATGGGCATCTGAAAGCACAGATTTGAAATTTGTTTCATTATCGATTTCATATTTTGTAAAACTTTAACGAATTTTTGATTTACAAACTCTACGATTTCAAAGCGAGCTATGGCAACGTTGTACAGAAAAAACATTTTTATCTCCAGCGCGTGAGACTGTGTCTCGGAAACAAAGATATGTTCAATTTAAAATTATTTTGCGATATTTATCTTGAACTGAATTTTATGGTTTAAGTGCAAAGAACAGGATATTAAATAAATAAAGGTAACACACAAAATGTTTAAAAAACGCCTCTTTGGACGTACTTTAGAATCTGAAACCTTTCAGATTTTCTTTTTTGTCTTTTTTTTTAAATTTATCTCTAATTTTAATAAATCTAATAAGTAATTTTTAATATAATCAGATCAAAATTTTCGATATCAAATTTCCACTGAAATTGTTGTTCAGTTCCATAGAAGAAGTACCGAAGCCTTCTTTTTTAGGGCTCCGGCTAGCATTATTATTTATCCTAAAAACTAAGAAGTACCGGAACCCGGTACTTAATAGCCGAGTTCCGGTAATTAAGTACCAGAACCCGTGCAATTTAAGCTCTGATTTCGCAACAATATAAAGGTATGTGAGACAGCGGCCAGCCGCTACCCGACTTTTTTCGTATCCTCTAAAGAAGCGGCCTACCAGCGGCCGAGCGGTAAAGTCGCTGACACTGGTAGTTCGGTCCGAGGTTCGAATCCCGCGAACGGGCTGGCTGCATGGGTGTTTTCGTGGTTTTTACCCATGTGTAACGTGTATACGAGCCAGTTTTCCTTAGAACGTCCTCCACGAAGGTATCCCTGCCCTTAGGCAGATAGCCCTAGTGTGCTTTGCCATAATTAATTACACCACCACCACCTCTAAAGAAGCAAACAGCGTTGCCATGTATTACAACATACCTTGAAATTTGTTAGACAGTTCCAAGAATTAATGGCAAAATGCAAAAACGGCAAAAATTACGGAAAAAGAACACTCAAATCCTTGAAGAGATAAACAATAATTATATGTACTGTACGTAATATTTGCTCTGTTTGGCCTAGAAATATCTTAAAAAGGTTGTCGAGTTATACGGAATGTCTGGATATGGGGAGTCATGTTTGCGGGATTCTACTGTATTTAATTTTAATTAGATTTATACGCATTTTCGCAATCCATTTTGTTATCACACATTTAGAACATGGGTGTCTAAAGTGCGGCCCAAACGCAAATTGTGAAAGTATTTAAATTTATACTTTTTTATTAAAAAATAAATGTTTGAACTCGATTCGTTGGCATTTATTTTAAAATAAAAATTTAAATAAAAACATCTTAGTATGTCATGTTGATATGCAAAGTGACATTCAACTGAAAGAAAAATTTGAAAATTTTTTTTTACTGGAGTTTTATAAAGATTACCTACCCCGCGATAAATATCCTAATTTTAACAATCATGCTTTATTAATGTCTTCACTTATATTCGTGAACAATTATTTTCAAGAATGAAGTATACAAATATAGAACAAAGATCACTGACAAACATCCTGAAAATGCATTAAGAATTGCTATCTCGTCTATTGAACCCGATATCGATTTGCTTGTTCAACAAAAGCAAATTCAACCATCTTCATTAATTCGAACTTTTTCCATTTGTATGAAATCCGAACTAAATGAAATGAAACTTTTACTAATTAATAATAACATAAATATCTAATTCAAATATTAATAAATTAATAATAAAAAGAAATTAATTTATTTTAATAAAACAACATAGAGCTAATTTTTATTTCAATTTGTTAAAAATATTGTACGTGTGGCCAGCAAATTTTTCTTTCTTTGCAATGCGGCCTCGCAAATTTTTATCCTTTACAAAGTGGCCCTCAAACGGTCCTAGTTTAGATACCCATGATTTAGAACAAGGAAGAGAAATTGAGCCATGTGGATTTATGTGTCGTCGACATCGTACCAAAAATCAAGAATATTTAAAAATGTTTGCTTCAAGAGACTGAAAACCGAACAAGTTATCGTTCCTAGAAAAAATATCTCTTCTAATACTATCACAAAATATGCGTGTTCCCTTCTGATACAATGCGAAGCATTGAAAATAATACAAGAAATGCGTTTAAGTGAAAATAGTAAAAGTACAGATTAGGCGACTTTGGCGTGATGTTGGCGAAGTACACTGCGCAAAAACACAAAATGGGACACTTCCCGTATCTGCCGTTCTACTGAGCCGATTAACAAAATTCAAATTGCGTTTTTCATGTCTGGAAAGCGCGACTTAGGATACGTACAGTGGGTACAAAAAGTATTTGCACACATACATTTTTGTTCACAATTTATAAGAAAATGCATTAAGAAATACAAAAATTGGCATTTAAAAATAGAATAAGCTTATTTATATAAATTAATTAAAAAATACAATAATATTAATAAAAAAAACATTTTTTGCAACAATATTAAAATAGCTTATGTCAAAAAAGTATTTGCACACTCAACTCAACTTTAGCAAATTTGCATTTTTATGCTATTATTTGACAGTCATCCCGCAGTAAATAACGTACGTAAGACGACTAGGTGTTGTCGAAACGTTATCAGTTGATTGTCGATTCAAATTGTAATGGCACCTAAGAAATCTGAACTGCCGATTTCGTTGCGAGAAAAAATTGTGTCTCTACGTGAAAATGGCCTAAGTTATCGAGAAATAGGTAAAAAAGTAAATGTTTGCTTCTCTACTGTTCGGTATATTATAAAACGTTATAAAGAAAGAGGATCTACATCAAATAACTTGCGCTCTGGACGCCCAAAGAAACTTTCACTGCGAATGAAGCGAAAATTCATAAGAGAAGCATCAAAAAGTCCATTTGTTAGTGCAATTACTTTAGCCAATGATGTCGCTTCAACATCTGGAGTTCAAACCTGTGCCCAAAGTGTTTGAAATGTCCTGCATGAAGCACACATTTATGGGAGATCACCAAGGAAAAAAAAACCTCTCATAACTGAACGAAATAGTCTGAAGAGACTTGAATTCGCTAAGGAATATAACAATAAGCCAATTCATTTCTGGAAAAATGTCATATTCTCCGACGAGAGTAAGTTCAATATCTTTAAATCAGATGGCAGGAAAATAATTTGGAGAAAACTTTGTACTGCTTTTCATACCCAAAATGTGTTACCTACAGTTAAACATGGAGGAGGTTATGTTATGATTTGGGGGTGCATGGCTAGCAAAGGAGTTGGTAATTTGTGTTTTATTGATGGGAATATGATAGCTCGAACCTATATTGATGTGTTGCGAGATAATTTGCCACAAAGTGCAATAAAATTGGTATCAGTAATTCGTACTATTTTCAGCAAGACAATGATCCCAAGAACACTGCCGGTATAACACGTATGTGGTTGCTTTATAATGTACCCAGAAAACTTGCCACTTCACCACAATCACCAGACTTAAATCCTTTGGAAAATTTGTGGAATTCTTTGGATTTAAAAATAAGAAAAAGGAAGATTTCAAGCAAATCTGCTCTTAAGCCCTTATTGAAGAGTGGTCGAATACTGACCCTACTGTTACAGAAAATTTAATTAAATCAATGCCAGCAAGATTACAAGCAGTAATAGATGCTAAAGGAATGCATACTAAATATTAGTTATTTGAAATTTGCTTATATATTTTATTTCTTTTGTATTCATGCAGGTGTGCAAATATTTTTTGATATGAGATATTTTAATTTTGTTACAAAAAAGCATTGTTATTTATATTATTGTAATTTTTCTGTTTGTTTCGGATGATTAAACTTATTCTGATTTGGAAATACCAATTTTTTTATTTCTTAATGCTTCTTTTTATGAATTGCAAACAAAAATGTAGGTGTGCAAATACTTTTTTTTACCCACAGTATGTTACTTCTTTCCATATTTCGATTCTACGACTCAAATGATGCCAGATTGCCAAGTTTTGTAAAAACTCGCACGGGAATTTTTAAAAAATTCGCTCTCAAAATTTTAGCTCCTCCATGTTAATTGAATTTAATATATATATTTATTAATATCTCTTTTTTATTAAACTTTTTGTATTTTTCCTTCCACATTTCGAAATTTAAGTTCATTCCAAATCAAATTCACCCATTTTTTATGATTTATTTGTTAATTTGTATTTTTAAACAAATTTTATCAATTTTTCGAAACAAATTTTGAATTCTGACCTATAAAATTTTTACCATCATCTTAAAGTAGTTGTATTTCTAAGCATATCTACGAAAATTCGAGTTTTTTTTATCCAGAATTTCCTAAGATATACGTGAATTTACACATTGGGGCGTTTTGAAATTTGGCATATTTGCTATAAGGGATAATAACGCCAAATCTCATTTACGCACTTTGTTAAAATTAGTTGAAAGTAAGAACGATGACGTTTTCCCGCTCCTGTATAATTAAAAAAAAGGAACGGAAAATAGATTGCAATAAATTAAGAAGTACTTACGTATTATCGCAACCAGGCCAAAATTCGCATAAATTGCCAAATTTGGCTACCCTACTTACGGCACCCCTACGTGTTATACGTAGTTTTGTAAAAAGAGCATGTGGAAATTCACAAAATTTTCCTGCATTTTCGTGCAAATTTTTGTAATTTATGAGAAAATAGCAGTGTACATGGATAAAGTCAACAGTGTGCGCAGTGCCATTTTTGTGCAATTCTGGGATGTTTTTTTAAGTAAAAATAAGTCGACGTGTACATGGTTATGGCGAATACGGTTTTCAATCAGTGCTAAAAGCAATAGCCAAAAGATTTCCGCCGAAAAAATAATTCTGCAACTTATTCAAATTCGAAACCGGAAGGGTTTAATTGCTATTTTATATTTTAAAACAAAATAATATAAAAAACTGTATTAAAAATTATCTGTAATTAATAAATGTACATTTTCTTTCTATTCATACTTTTTTACTCAAACTTACAAATAGCGCCAACCTGGTTGCGATAATACGTAAGTACCAATTAAGAAGTTCGCTGAGTGAATTAATCTTGGCTCAAACTGGGGGAAAAAAAAAAAAAAAAAAAAAAAAAAAAAAAATGCTCTAAGGTGGATTTTTGAAATTTCTCCATAAATTTTTCACCAAAAATTAGAAAATTTAATATTAACTCGTAGAATAAATTAGAAAATTTAATATTAACTCGTAGAATCGAAATATAGAGGGGAAAAAAATTGGTACGTTATTTCAGAAAAAATCCGATTTTGTGTCAAAATGCCTATGTTAGAGCAATGCTATATATAACTCTAATACATATCCTAAGTCGCGCTTTCGAGACATGAAAAACGCAAGTTGAATTTTGTCAATCGGCCCAGTAGAACAAGGTATAAAGAACTCCCCCCCCCCGCTTTTCGCGCAGTGTAAAAACGTATGCATGTCTGTGTATACACGCACACATACAGGCACCTACATACAGTTAGTCACGAAAGTCTGCATACAGACTAAATTTTAAATTAAAAAAACACTTAAAGCATAGAAAAATGTATTTTAATCATTGCATTTTTTTTCTTCTATTATCTAAAATTGTAAGCTTAAATAAAAAGTAAATAATATCAGTGTAATACTTTTTACATTTTTTCAAAAATATATTTTGTCAAAAAAACTCAGAAATTCCCTCCAGTTAAGTCTGCGTACACTTTAAAAAAAAAGCAAAATATAAGTTTTTTACATTACTTCAATACTTTGTAGGATATCCTTTATTCTTCAAAACAGCTTGCAGACGTCTGGGCATTGACTGAACTAGTTTTTCAGTGTCATCCGACGTAAATTTCGCCCATTCTTCCTGCAATTTACTAATTAGCTTATTTCGCGACGTAATATTGTGTTTTCGAATTCATTTCTCCAATTTTGCCCACAAATATTCGATTGGATTGAGGTCTGGTGACTGTGGTGGAGTACGCAACTGTTTTGGAGTGTGATAGAGGAGATATTCCTTCACAATTTTAGCTGTATGTTTCGGGTCGTTGTCTTGTTGGAAAATAAAGGTATTAGAAAGGTTTAAATTTCGGGCACTGTCTCGTAGATTTTTCTTCAGAATATCCAGATAAACATACTTATCCATGACTTCATCAATAATGTGAAAATTTCCTACTCCTTTCGACGACATACACCACCATACTACCACACCGCCAACTCCATGTTTGACAGTTGGATTTAAATTTCTCAGATTCAGTTCTGTTCCTGGTTTTCTCCATACAATAGGGTGGTCATTAACTTTAAATATTGTAAATTTACTTTCATCTGACCAAATTACATTGTTCCAGAAGTCCTGCGAAGAGTTTAAATATGTTTTGGCAAAAGCAATTCTTTTCTTTCTATTTGTCTCGGAAATGTATGGCTTAGACCTAGGTTTGCGTCTATGATATTTGGACTTTCGCAGCACTTTTCGTACAGTTTCAGTAGAAATTTCCTTGTTGCTAGTTAAAAAAATGTCTTTTGCAATGCTTGCAGAAGAAAGTTTAGGATTTTGTTTAATTCGTAAAAGAATTTTTCTTTCTTCTCTCTGCGTTAGCTTCTTCGGTCTCCCACATCTTGGTTTTACAGCAAGACTACCAGTGTCAAGATAGTTTTGAATAACTCTTTGCACACTAGAAAATGGTTTTCTAATGGTTTTACCAATATAACGAAGAGTTTTACCTTCATCTCTCAATTTGATAATTAGTTGTCTCGTAACTAAAGGAATTTCTTTATTGGTTGTCATTTTCGTCAAAGAAAATAGAAATAGCAACTTCCAATCAACGTGAAATTTGCTTCGGAAGTCAATGACCTTCAAAGTGTAACCTTCTTTGCATTCTCAAGTTTGAAGTTTAAAAGTTAGATAAGAAATCCCCTGCCTCCTTCGCGTTGTACGCAAACTTTATAGGCTTTAATTTCTGGCCACTTATCTTTTAAAAATTAGTGTGCATAAATTATTAGATATGAAAATATTACAGTTAAATAATTTCAAAGTCCCTTATTGAAACTAAATATTTAAAAAATAAAACTTTAAGAAACTACCCTTTTCGCACCTTAAAATTTGGATTTGATATTACTTTTCTTGATGTACGCAGACTTTATTGACTAACTGTAAGTCCGCACATACATATACACATATAAGCACATACATAGTATGTATGCCTCTTAAAGAGGAGAATGAAATTCCGACTTTTCCAGATTTTCCAGGTGTGTTTTGAGAAAACTCCAGTCTATTCGCATAGTGCGTGTTGGCTGCGCTGAGAAGTAAATTAATTATAGTACCATTTGTAAACACAAAAGTTTGTCAATTGCATCAGAGGCATTATATAATAAAATCCTGAAAGAATTACTATTATAGCTATAATAGGAGCTGTTTTCTCCACTGAAGATTGAGATTAGAATCTGCCCGATCTGGATTAAAAAACGAGTTTTTTTGCAGACATTTTGCAGCTAAACGAAATAAATAAATCTATTTAATGATATTTTAAAATAAATTCAGGTATTTTATATTTATTTAGCAGCATACATAAACAAAAATATGTGCATTAAATTTCGTGATAGTATGTCATCATACTGCTAGATTTAGTTTCAGAATTATGCCAGAGAAATTTGCCTAAATTTGAAAGTATTGTTAACTAATAATAAATAAATTTAGAGGATTTAAACATTAAATGCTATAAATAACATTAAAATGAAGTTAATTACTTAAAAATTGAATTACCATAATCAATGATATTTTGGCGAATATAGTCAGATTAAACGATTACTATTTTTACTGACTGATTACGATTTTTTATTTTACTGCAAAATGAAAAATAAGGCATTTATTAAAATGAAAAAAAAAAAAAAAGTTTAAAAGATTTTGCGATAAAATCCTAGTCTTTGCTACGGCCTTGGTAGAATTTTGAAAACTGCCGCCAACACCAAAATGACCGGTTTACTGCCCAACATCTTCTTAAACAGAGACTAAGAGACAGAAAAAGGTAACTGTTGTTACTGCTCATCATATCACCAAATCCTGTGTGTACCGTACATGGAGGTTAGAATAAACTAAATATGTATTGTTAAGATAAAAAAAACTTCTCTGCAACAGAAATGGCTCCGTCTCAACGTTGAGGGAAACAGCTCCGTATGCGCGAAATATCTGTCGCCGGAGCTCGCGAAATTCAAAGGTCAAGTTTATCAAGAGTACATAAAACGAATATCGTTTTAAATTTCCTTTAAAGGAAAAGAAAATAATTTTTGTGCGAGTAAATTAATTAATTGATTAGCTATTTTGAGCAAAAAAAAGTACGAAAATCCGAGTATAAATTATCACGAAAGTCTAAGAACATCGCGGAAAGGGAAATTCTGGCCGTCAGGTTCCGTCGCCAAATCCCCTTGGCATTCTTTTCCCTTGGCGAGTTTTTCCCTCCGCTTTCTACCGACACTCTAGCAAACTGATTTACATTACGTCTATGGAACATTTCTTTCTTTACATAGACATTCTTACATTAGATCAGAGTCCATGGTACCGTATATTAGGATTAAACCGATTTTGTTGCATACGAGAATGGAAAAGTATTTTCTTCAGTTCAACATAATCTGCACAAGCGAGTCTTTAGGATTCTCGCGGTTCGAAAACTTGCTTTGCCTTTCTAAAAGACAATGCGAAAATTGGCTCTACGCCAGCTGGCCGAATGACACTCATCCGATACATAAGTCGCCAACAAAGTGATCGTTTCCAACATTGGCGCAAAACTCGCTTTTTGGAGGATCACCGTATGACATAGCAAGCCCCGGCACTGCGACCTGCATCACAGCCAGCACCACCGGCCCAGGCTCTAGCCCCAACTCCTGAGGACTGCAGCTGTACCGACACTCTCCGTTGAGTATTCCAGATCTCATCTGAGTTCGGAATCGACCACAAAACCTTACTACAAGCCTTCAGAAATGCCCTGCCTCAGCTACGGACAGTCTCCACCGGACCTGAGCGAGCATTTTTTATCTACGAGGCCTACGTTGGACTCCTCAACTAAACCAGCACGTTCAACGATCCAAACAGAGATGAAGAGCTACTGATTTCGTTCTGGAATGCCAACGGAATAAAGAACAAGATCCACGAAGTCCGGGATTTTATTAATGAGCACCACATGGACCTCTTCCTCGTACAGGATTGTACATCTGGTTGAGGGACTTAGCGCGAACATCGCGAATTATGTTATGCTACCGAAATGATAGAGAGGTATGCATCAGTGACACTGTTCGTGCTAGTGGCGGTACTAGCATATATGTAAAACGCTCATTAAAGCATTCTAGAATACCCACGCCACCACTGGAGGCCCTAGAAGCGACAATTATTCAAATTCATATTCAAAATTCCCCCCCCCCAATAGCAGTAGCGTCCTGCTATATGCCTCCGAGACAGGGACCTGCCTTTCTCTCTGATCTCAGAAAATTAAGTGGTGTAGCAAATAACCTGATTATCGCAGGAGACTTAAATGCCCGTCATAGAAGTTGGGATTGTGTCAATGCCAACAACTATGGCGATAAACTCAAAATTTGGGCTCAGGACGCCCGTACCCAAATTATAGCGCCGAACTCACCTACCCATTACCAGTTTCCTGGGGGGTTAGGTGCTCCTTCCATTATTGATTTGGCTTTATTTAAAAATATTCCATTAGATTATTCGATCAAAGTGATTCCGGAATTGTCCTCTGACCATTATCCGGTTCACCTCACCCTTAAAACTACCAAAATCAATCAAAATTTACCGGCGCAAGTCTCGACTAACTGGGACAACTTTCGGTATGTTTTGGAAAATAGTATTCTCCCCCCTATCAAAATTAACGATAATCAGGAGGTTGACTTAGCCATTGACAGGCTCAACCAAACCCTGGGAAGTGCGTTCACGGCTGCTTCCAAACCCAAATTCAGGCCTAATCACTATAAATTACCTGACTTCATTAAGGATAAAATCAAAATTAAAAACCGTCTTCGCAGAGATTGGCAAAACACACTTTTAGAATCCTTTCGAGTACAACTGCGAAGAATCCAGAATGAGATCAAGTCTGACATTAAAAAGTACTCAGATGATAAATACTCAAATTATCTTAAGTCCTTAAAGACTTCTGACAATAGCCTTTGGGTTGCTAGCGCACGGCTTCGCAAACCTAAACATGACATTCCCCCCCTAATGAGCACGGTCAATGACCGGATGGCATTAACAGATACTGAGAAGGCTGAACGCATAGCGGACAGTCTTCAAACACAATTCTCATTAAACACTGGACTCATGTTCGATACCTGTGCAACGCACACGCATGAAGTCCAACACCAAGTTGAAGAATTTCTCTCCTCAGATACACATTCTGAGGAACCCATTACCACAACCATGACTGAGATTTCTGCAATTGTCAAAAATCTCACCCCTGCAAAAGCACCTGGCCTTGATAGGATTTCTAATCGCATGATTAAAAATTTGCCTATTAAATTCATATTTTACCTAGCAGTTTTGATTAACTCAATGCTAAGGTTAAAATATTATCCTAATAGCTGGAAGAATGCTTTAGTCATTCCTATTCTAAAACCTGGTATGGACCCAAAGTCCCTCAAAATTACAGACCGATCAGCCTCCTGTCTTCACTTAGTAAAATCTACGAAGCTATACTGCTTAGATACCTGAATGATTTCTGCCGAAACCGAAATATTATTATTCCTCAACAATTCGGTTTTCGCGCAAAACACTCAACTCAGACCCAGCTACTGAGGGTAGTAGAAATCATTCACACAGGATCTCGCAGTGGAAAGCCTACAACTATAGTCTATTTAGACGTAGCAAAGGCTTTCGACAGGTGTTGGCATATCGGAATTTTATTCAAGCTCATGCGACTTGAAATTTCGGCTAATTTCGTGCACATAATGCACTCTTACCTCAATAATCGTACCTTTTCTGTCAAAGTTAAATATTCTGTTTCTTCTCCTCGGCCTATCCTGGCGGGGTGCCTCAGGGAGGAATTCTTAGCGCTACGCTCTTCAACTTGTATGTAAATGACATACCACAATCACCAAGTGTCGATCTAGCCCTTTGTGCGGACGACACAGCCATCATTTCTCAGCAGCCAACACTTAACGCCACTCTCAATCACCTTCAACTTTATTTAACAGACTTGGAGTCCTGGTTCATTACCTGGAAAATCAAAATTAACGTCGCAAAAAGTGCCGCCACCGTTTTCTTTTCCAGAAAGAGGAACGTCCATAGTCAACTCCAACCACTCAGGTTATTTGAAGAGGAGATACCCTGGGTGGATTCCTATAAATATCTGGGAGTTTATCTAGATGCGAAGCTGCTCTGGAGTACCCATATCAACTATACAATAGCCAAAGCAAGAACTGTCAGAACCCAACTAATGTCACTTATCAACCGAACCAGCAACCTCTCTCTCAGCAACAAGATCCTCCTTTATCGCAGTACCATCCTTCCCATCCTCACCTATGCAGCTATCATCTGGTCAACCGCAGCCAACAGCCACCTAAAGAAACTCCAAGTATTCCAGAGCGTCACGCTTCGCATACTCACCAATGCTCATTATTTCGTCCGGAATGAAGTGCTCCATAACGATCTCAAAATTTTACCCCTAGATGCCTTTTTTCGGCAAAATTCGGCCAAGTTTTTCAATAGACTTTCTCAGATTGAAAACCCAGTCTTGCATTCACTTCCTGCCTATAATCCAGTAGAGCCCAGCTCTGCTAAGCGACCTAAGAGCGTTCTTGATAGAACATTTAACATCTTTCCTAGGAAGCCAAAGCGGAGGTGCTTGCTTGACTAGGAATTCTTTCTAATCTTAAACTTTAAACTTTAACCAGCACTTCACGGGCCTAACCCGGCGACCCTTAACTAACTCTCCTTTTTACATCACTGCCCGCCGGATCTAATCTGGCCTCGTTCATCGCGACCTACACCTGTACCACTAAACATGACCTCCCCCCCATTTATCAGGACCTCACCTTTTCATTTTTCACGGACCAGACTTATAGCATTAAAGTTAACTTTAAAAATAAGCAATATTAAACATCAACTTATTAAACTAATTTAACTTCTAGTAAAATTTCGTTAAATTTGAGACTTAAATAATCCTGCAATAAATTATCTTTAATTTAATCATTCCTGCAGACCACCTTTTACTTAAATTTAAGTTCCAATTCCTTATTTTTTCACAGGTATTACAAGCTTGCATTTCATCACTTCACGACCCTTTTCCATAATTAAATTTAATATAATTTCTCTTTTTAATCCTTCCTTTATTTTCCCTGCTTTCCTTCTTTTGCTCAATACCAGTCCCTTTAAATCCTCTTCTAAAAATTTCTCCGTCTTTTTCGCAGTTAACTTTCTTCACGGTTCTCTTCCGCTCGAAAAGTTGCTCCCATTCTCTACTCGCCACGGGCGGTCGGAGAACTTTTCTCCTTCCTGAATAGGCTATCCCCTCCCTCCTCTTCGCATGGAGGTAGGAAGTTCCTTTCCTACCTCACCTCCATGCCTCTTCGCTCCTTCTTCCCTGGATTCCAGTTTAGTCGCAAGACTCTTCCCCCCCCCGTTCATCCCCAAGGCATCAGCCATCACTGCGGCTGTCCGTATTACCTAATATT
Organism: Stegodyphus dumicola; assembly: GCF_044657685.1. Classification (NCBI taxonomy): domain Eukaryota; kingdom Metazoa; phylum Arthropoda; class Arachnida; order Araneae; family Eresidae; genus Stegodyphus; species Stegodyphus dumicola. Next base: position 130,161,775 of record NC_140777.1, read on the forward strand.
ACCTTTCCCAAGCCCTGGAACAACATGTTTCCCGGCTGTTCTCTTCCAACCTTTCCGATTCCATTAATGCAATGCGTTCTGGAATTCGCCTCAATCAACACCTCTCTCTCTTTCAATCTTGGATTACAAGTTGAAAGCAGAGAGAATTACTCGTCCCTTGCGCGGACTCCTTATTCATTTCTTTCATAGTAAACCCTTAACGGTTTGTTCATTTTTCTTTAGCCATTGCTTGTTCTTATTCAACTCAGTTTTCCTTATCGAAGTTGTGGAGGTAATTGCATTAAGTTGCGAAGGTACTCCGGAAGTCAAACGCCTTGGGCCTTGGGCCGTATGACATTCCCTGACTTTTCCCGATTTTGACTAAAATATTTAAATTCCCTGACTTTTCCCCGACTTTTTTGGTCAATTTTCGAATGCCCTGACTTTTTCCGGTTTTCCCGATTTTGCAGGTAGCGTGGCAACTCTAACATATATACGTCCATACATACATACATACATAGTATGTATGGACGTATATATGTTACATACACACACATACATTTCTGAATACATACATTTCTTACATGCATACATACACACACATACATACATTTCTGAATCCAGTCCCGATAACAGAAGAGTGCCGTTATTGTTTGATATTTTAACACTTTTATCAGTATTTTTAATTAATATTCCTGTACACCTGAAAAAAAAATTCTCAGAATTTAAAATTTGAGTTTCCCTTGAAGATTTACTACGCTGGAAGAGCATAATCTGCAGAAAACTCTGGTCAGTGATGGTATCAGCGGAAAACTAGTGATGCACCTCCTTTTACGTCAGAAGCAGCGAATCTTCTGTAAAAACTAACTACGTCGGGAAAAACAAAACTTATGTGGGTCCAAGCTTTGTGTTTCCCAACCTCGGAAGTGAATAATTTATGAGGTGGGGTGAATTTCTCTTTCGGTCAAGAAGAGCAATTTTAACTAAGGATAAGAAACAACTGCAGGATAAAAAATACAGTAAGACCCCGCTTAACGCGGGGGATACGTTCCATCAAAGTAGAGCGCAATGCGAAACAACGCTAAACGAGGCTATCTTTACATGTAAATATTGGGGTTAGGGGAAGATGGCTAGGAAATTGGTTAGGTATTAAATTTAAAAAGTATGTTTTTTTTAATAAAAATAAAACCAAACATTTATTTCTTAAAGCCCAAATTAATACCACATTATTATTTCTTGCAAAAATAAAAACAAAATATAAATAACAAAACGAATATTCTTAAAAAAAAACAAATAAAATTCTCAGTCAGTCATATTTAGTTAGCCTTCCGCGTTTTCAGTGTTCTGCCTTTTTGTGACAAAAGCATCTAATGTTGTTTGCTTTTTTCTTTTGCGTTGTTCTCTTAAAAGTTCTTCATAAACGGATAGAGCATCTCTAACACCACGCCTTACTTTTGAGCTCCTGTCAAAATTCGGATCATTTTCAATGAATTGATCCATTATTTCAGTTATGGTAGACAAACTCCTTTTTACAAACGCCATCGAAAGTTCTTTTTGCTCTTCTTCTGAATCACTGCTGTCAACATTTTTGTTTTCTTCTTGTTCAGTTAATTCCTTGAGCTCATCATTAGAAAGACTAGCCGCTGCTTCTTGAATTATTTCTACGACATCTTCCACATTTACCCCTTCAAAACCGGTTTGCTTCGTTAATTTCACTATCTCTTCCACTATTTCATCCACATCGACAGAGTGTCCAACGTCATCGCTCTTACTTAAATCCGGCCAAATATTCTTCCATACTCCTTTCAAAGATCTTTCTGTTACCTCATTCCAAGAAAGGCCTATGTTTTCTACAGCATCCACGATGTTGTAGTTTTTCCAAAATTCTCTTATGGACTGGTTCTCTTCTCCGTCTGTTTTTTCAAACATTTGCTTAAAGGTTCGCCGCAAGTAATAAGCCTTAAAATTTGATATAACGCCTTGGTCCATTGGTTGAATTAAGGCAGTTGTGTTAGGCGGCAAGAAAACCACTTCGACTGGAATGCATGTTGTTAAGTCTGATAAATTTGTTGGGTGGCTTGGAGCATTATCAATTAACAGAAGTGCTTTTTGTTCAAGTTTTTTAATTTTGCAATAACGTTTAACAGACGGGCAGAAATGTTCAGTGAACCAATCCTGGAAAATTTTCGCAGTTATCCATGATTTTTTATTAGACTCCCAAATTACAAGTAAAGTTGATTTAGATATGCCTTTCATCGCTCTTGGGTTTTTGGAATGGTAAATTAGTAATGGTTTTAATTTAAAATCTCCGCTTGCGTTACCACCTAGTAGAAGGGTTAAGCGATCTTTTGCAGCTTTAAATCCTGGTGCCCGTTTCTCTTCACGGGATAGAAATGTTCGTTTCGGCATTCTTTTCCAAAACAAGCCTGTTTCATCAACATTAAAAACCAATTCTGGAGGATAGTTTCCTTCTTCAATTATTTTTTTTCTTTTTTTAATATCGCTGGAAATTCAGCCGCCGCTTTTGTATCACCACTTGCTGCTTCTCCTGTAATCTTTATGTTGTGAAGGTTATTTCGATGTTTAAATCTATTAAACCATCTTCGACTAGCAACGAAAGTTTCACTTTTGTCAATTGTCTCAGCCTGAATGTAATAAAAAATTCTTCTAGCTTTTTCCATTATGATAGATTGGCTTAATGGCATATTGCGGTCAATTTCGTCGTCAATCCATATAGACAGTCGTTTTTCCATTTCCTCTATGATATTATTTCTAGAACGGGTAATTTTAGTTGCAGAGCTTGACGTAGTTGCAGTTGCCGATGACAGTATTTTTTCTTTATTCTTCATGATGGTCCTTATTGTTGAAGTTGGCAAATTCAATGAAGCACTAATTAGAGTTTGATGTTCACCAGAATCTAATCTTCTAATCACTTCCATTTTAGTTTTGAGTGAAATGCTTTTTCTGGTTGCTTTCTTTTCTTTTTCATTATCACCCATAGTAAAAAACTAAAGATCAAAATATTTGACACTGTAATATAGTATTAAATATGTAAATTAATACTTACAATAATGTCAACAAATGTTTTCAATAATAAAAATATGTCTGTACAATACCGCACCAAACAAGAAATACAAGTACACTCTTTCGGATATGTATTTGAAACCTATCGCTGCATAATATTTCGGGGAATCCCCTTATGCTGCGAGCGATTTCGTGGAATCCCCGGGTTGAAATAAAAGAGCGCTAAACCGAAACAGCGCTAAACGAAACAGCGTTAAGCGGGGTCTTACTGTGTATATATATATATATATATATATATATATATATATTTTTATTTTTTTTTTATTTCTTTCCCTGTACAACGTTGCCATTGCTCGCTTTCAAATCGTAGAGTTTGTTAATCAAATTCGTAAAAGTTTTACAAAATATGAAATCGATAATGAAACAAATTTCAAATCTGGGCTTTCAGATGTCCATATTCGCAGTAGGATTACGTCATTCAAAACTGGATGGCCCTAGGTCTCGTTGTTTTATCACAATGCGAAAAACATACTTATATTTATGCAGATTCTTCATTATTTAATTTCTTCAAATATAATGCAGGTCTCTAACATTTGGTAGCAACAGTTTGAAAAGTGAAACGGACATTTATAGTGATCCAACGCAAAATCGCAAAGCGAAAACAATAGTTCTTCAGGGACAAAGCCCCTATGGGCTAATTGTCTCCAGCGCGCGAGACTGTATATCGGAAATTCTAAAGATAGGCTCATTTTAAAAATTATTTTGCGATAGTGCCGTTGAATTGAATTTTATGGTTAAGTGCGAAGAATATGATATTTAATAAATAAAGGTAACACACAAAACGTTAAAAAAAAAACGGCTGTGTGGCCGTAATGTAAAATCTGAATTTTTTATTACAGTCTCTCTTTCTTACGGAATTAAAAATCTGATGTGTACACCATGACTTCCTTGCATTGGAATATTAAATTATACGCATTTTTTCTTGCATTTCATTTAAACTTATTGGATTGAATTAAATCTACTTCGCCGACAGCGCATAAACCACAATAGAATAAATGCATTCTTTAAAATTAACTCTAGTATTTGTTTACCATAGCGACACTCTGGCGCTAGGTTCACTTAACAGTATTAATAATTATATAACAGTTAACTTATATAATAATTTTATAACGGAAACTAAGTTAACTGTTATATAATCCAATAATTATATAACAGTTAACTCATATATTTCGTTCATATTATAACTCATAATGCACAAAATTTATATCATTTAAAGAACAGAATTATCTAATCGTTGCCACATGTTCTATTCAAATACTATAATAAAGCTAGAATGATGTATAAAAGAAATTAAGCAAAAAAAAAAGAAAAAAAAAAAAAAAGAAATAGTTTTTCACAGACGATTGAGTGTTTCTCATTTAATTAATTCAGTTCTCACTTCGCGAGAAGGCAAAAATACATAAAAACTCAAAATATCTATATTAAAAATTACGAAGTAAATTTTAAACGCTTATTTCCTCGAAAAAATTCCAGAAAGGATTAAGCATGATTTAAATAATAAATGAAGGCGTTATCTTTGTTGTTGCGAAGCTAAGTTTCTCTAGATTGGCAACAAATCCACTAGTCTCCTGTTTCAAATGTAAACATCAATGGCCGCCATAAAAAAAGCTTAGCGGCAATTAAATAACTTTAAAATTGCTGATAATTCTAAAAATATTGCACACAGATTTACTAAAGGCATAAAATCCTTAACCGGAAGATAAAAACAACATAATTCAATTATTTTTAAAGCAAAAAATGTACAATTTACAAACATATAAGAGTAAAGAAACTGAGATTACTGAGCCGGGTAACATAGTGGATATATATATAAATATACGTTTGGTGCGGCCGATTGCACCAAAATACGAGGTGCACATCTAAATGTTATAGCAGTCCTATATACAAGATTTCAACGTTCTGAGGCTACTCGTTTTTGAGTTATGCGAGATACGTACGTACGCATGCACGTACCTACATACGTTCGTACAGACGCGACGAAAAATTCTCTTCAGAATTAATTTTAAAGCAGTTTTATAATTTTTTTGAAGGAAAAGAGTATTTTATTCTGTCCTCACGTACAGATATCGCGCAAAAACATCGTTAAATTGCATTCGATAGCGGTCAAAATGGATATTTTCGTTGAAATATGCTGCCTGAAACTTTTCGCGATTACAATACTTCCTTTTTACTTCGTACAAGGAAGTAAAAAGGGCTTGCAAAAAATTCTTACACAGTATTTTATTATTAATACTCTAACATGTTTTACTTCATCAGAAGCATTTAAGCCTTATACATTGACGAGAGAATATAGCCTCTGAACATAAACAACGTGTTCCAAAATTGTATTTCTAGAACTTTTTTTTGTTTTTCACTCCAGTCTGATTTGGCAATTTGTTATCATTATATTCCTAAAATATTTTCTAAATTTATTAGTTCTTGAGAATAAATAACGCTAAGTGCGGTGATTTTAATGAACTAAACAATTACATTCTGCTTGACATCATCCTTTTTAACGGAGCTTTTACCTTATAAAACTATTTGAAAATCTGTAGCATCAATAACGTTTAACTTTTTAAATTACAATTTATTGTTTTTAGATAAGATAAATGTAAACGATTTCGTAAAAGGAAAACAGAATTTCCAAGTAAGAGTGATTATTACTCCTGATTTTATTTCTAGGAATCAGGCAAACAAAAATATTTATGGGAAAAAAGATGTTTTTTTTAATTACAAATCTGAAAGCTTTTAGATTTTACATTACGCCCTAAGGTGCGCTTTTTTAAAGTTTTGTGTGTCACCGTTATTTATTAAATAAATTTTCTTCGCACTTAAACCATAAATTCAACAACAATAACGCAAAATAATTTTAAAATGAGCATATCTTTAGAATTTCCGATACACAGTCTCGCGCGCTGGAGATGAAAGTGCTCCCCCCTCTCTCTCCCTATAGTGTTGCCATTGCTCGCTTTGAAATCGTTCAGTTATTAATCAAAAATTCGTTAAAGTGTTGTAAAATATGAAATCGATAATAAAATGAATTTTAAATCCCAAATTAGGGCTTCTAGATGCCCATATTCGAGGGAGGATTACGTTATTCAAAATTAGATGGCTCTAGGTACCGTTGTTTGAAGACAGAGCGAGAAACATACACACATTTATGTAAATTCTTTATTATATAATTTATTTAAATGTAACGCAGGGTGATAATATTTGGTGCCAAAAATTTGAAAAGTCAAACGAACATTTAAAGTTTTCGACGCAAAATGCCAAACGAAATTAATAGCCCTTCTGGGCTAACGCCCTTTGGGCTCAAAAAAAAAAAAAAAAAAAAAAAAAAAAAACAGATTTTTATATTACGTCCAGAGGGGCGTTTTTTAACGTTTTGTGTGTTACCTTTATTCTTTATTAAATATCATGTTCTTACTTAAACCATAAAAATCTGTTCAATAGCAGTATCACAAAATGTTTTAAAGAGCATATTGTTGGAATTTCCGATAGACAGTCTCGTGCGCTGGAATTTTTTTTTTTTTTTTTTTTTTTTTTTTGTAATAGTTTTCAGTTATGTGATTATAGTTTAGATTTCTATCATAAATTATTTGAGATAGACCGAGTTCTTCTCTTAAAAAATTAACTTTTCTCAAATGCGAATTAAATGAAAAAAAAAATCATCTGAATTGTAAAGAGCGATTAACGATTTTCAAGAAGTAAAGCTGGGATATTACAGCCACAAACACTTGTATGAATATAATAAACATGATCTTAATGCAAATTTTTGCAGAAAATTTCGCTGAATAAAATTTGTTTAAAGACATATACCATTAATTTCATGTTCAATAGACTAGCCTGTTCAAATTCATCGAATTTCTAAACCTAATTTACGTAGAAGGAAAGATTTATTTGCAGAAGTAAAAAGATAATAAAAATAATATCTATCTGTAGTTTAGAACAGTGTTTCTCTACTAGATTTACTCCAAAGACCGGTAAAATATTTCGGTACGTTCTAGCGGACCGGTAAGTTTAATAATTCGACCCATTGGCACAATTTTTGGACACATAGCTGGATATTTCGCGGACGGCAAATATTTTTTTGCGGACCGGCGGTTGAGAAACATTGGTTTAGAACACATTTTGTGTCTTGTGCTAATTAACATACGATGTCATTTTTTTTTTTTTTTCCTTTTGTAGTATGAAGTATATTAGCAACTGGGTGCGTAATCTAGAGGTCCAGGTTCGAGTCCCGGCGACGGCAGTGGCGGGAGACATCTGTCACCGGGCGCAGCAACGAGGGAGCGCCAAATTGATGTTACCGAATTTTAAAATGAAATGTTTTCCATTCTTGCACACAGAAATGGGCGCAAAATCTTCAGTTGTCCCCGAGCGCTCAAAACCTTAGCTACGTCTCCGGGAGAGGGCACTGCTCATTTTTCATGTCTCCTTCAAAAATCCCAAGAACTCTACACCGTTATGCAGCGAATATACCTAAAAATTAAAAAATGCAATTTGAAATTACAGGTGCCTGTTATGCGCGGGAATATGGTATGTATTCCTGGTAAAAAGGGAGTAAAATAAATATGTACACTGGGAAAAAAAAAAAAGAGACAGTTCTAAAGCTCCCATTTCTATCTAATATATATAAGTCGCACTTTCGAGACATGAAAAATACAGTTTGAATTTCGTCAATAGGCCCAGTAGAATGGGAGATTTAGAATTGTCCTTGTATTTTTATTTATTTATTTATTTGCGCAGTGTACAAAGGGACCAAAATAAGCAAATTTTATCATAGAATACGCTCGCGGAAATCGCGCGCTAAGGTGGTACAGGACTCTTTTTAATCGGTAGATAGAGCATTTTGCTGGCGTAAATCCTGAACTCCATGCGCATATCAAGCCAGTTTACCTTACAATATCCTCAATGAAGGCATCTCTCCCCTTGGACAAGTGCGCTTTACCATATTTATAACCTAACCTGTAGAGACATTAGGTATTTCTTGGAAGCCGGAGAGATAAAAAATGAGCAATCGCCTTCGCCGGGAATCGAACCAGGACCTCTGGAATACCGGCCCAGCGTGCAGAACCACTACACCACGAAGGCAAGCTAGGAAGCTGGGAGAAATACCTTATACACTCCCTTTTTAAGGGCGACTGGGGTTTTTGGAGGGCCCAATCGCCAAATCCTGGGTGTGGAGAATCCTCATCCAACACCCTTTTAGTTCCGGCGCCACTGTAGAAACATTAGGCATTTTTGGAAGCAGGCAAGATGAAAAATGAGCAATGCCTTCGCCGGGAATCGAACCACAGACGTCTGGAATACCGGCCCAGCGTGCAGAACCACTACACCACGAAGGCACGCTAGGAAGGCGGGAGAAATACCTTATAAATGTAAAATTTTCATTTGAAGTTCAATATGGGGTTTTTTTTCCATACCTCACACCATTCGATTTCTATCACTCCCAAAAATGCTGACTTCATTTTTACCTACAAATATCATAGGGTTTTACTTACACAGAAGCTTATGTTAACTCAATGTGAAAAGCTTCACTTGTAAGACAATAACAAACTTGTAAGACCTATCCCAGATCCTATTATAATGACAATAAGTTATCGCTCCAGCTTGAATTCAAATGACAGAAATTTTTTTAAGGTTTCTTAAAAAGGTCTTTTTTAAAGGGTTTTTTTTTTTTTTTTTTTTTAAGGCAATAACGTTTTTATTGAACTGTTGAAATTAACAGGAGGCACTGCTTGTGTACAGATGAAACTCTACCACCTCCGGTACTTAAAATAACATAGAACTGAGCGTTTAAATTCAAGTAAAGAAGGCTGATACTACACACAAAATAGTTTACTTAAGTAAATAACGGCGCGCTTTTTCAAAAGTCGGCTAGCAAAATATCTAAAGCCGGATTAAATTCTGGCAGAGCTGGCGATAATATGTAACTGTAAGCGAGCTCTAATTCTGAAACATTCAAAACATCAACTTAAATAATCATCAAGTTTCATTTTGATAAAGATTAATAGTAAAATTTGAAATCATAACCGGTTAATTTTACCATAAAATCCTACAATTTGACTGAATACGAAGAACCTTGAAGGTTTTCAAAACATCTTAACGAAGTGTAAATTTGCCTTTCAATTCGCTTCAACGAGAAATGGTTATTTCAAGTTATTTGGTCATGAAAATTTTTTCTTAAAATAGGCCCAACGGTTTCTTAATTAGCGGATTTTCTAAATATTCGTTCAGTTTAACTGCTATCGTTTTAAAAGATTACTAATATTATTTTTAATGATCCAGCTTCCACGGCTATTGAAATGCCTTGGACGCTTTGTTCGCAATTTATTTTTTTAAAAAAAATTTCTGCTGTATTTCGAAGTAAATATTTTGAATTAGTAGATTTCATGCACGCTTACTTTACACTTATTTTTCTCTTCAATTTTCCACGATTATAAAAAGCAAGTTGTATATTTTCTCTCGTCAAAAAAATATCTCAGAATTTTTTCGACGCATTTTAACAAAGAAAAACTAGAACCTTATATTTTCAAAAGTTTAAAATTCTTCCAACTGTTTTACAAGAAAAGCCTATCAGAACTGGTTCTTTCTCATACCTATTACCGCAATGTTCCAAGACATTTTTAACTTTAATTTTCCAACGATAAAATAAATAAAATAAACAAAATACTTAAATACACAAAATAACTAATTCCTTTATTAGTTTTATTTAATTTCATCCTTTATTAGTTTTATCAATTTCATCGTAAAAGATTTAATACAGTATTACCTACAAAAAACATTTTTTTTAATAATAGTTGAATTTTTAATTACTAAATGTCCTGTACCCAGTTACCTTTCTCTTTTTTTACTTAAAAGGGCTATTGGTCTCGAAAAGAGATTTTGCGTCGTTTCTATTTATTTCGAGTCTGTTCCCGTTCGCAAACGTGACATTCTTATTTCATATTTAATCTATCTATTATTCATGAACAAACTAAACTGTTTAAGAGAAATATTATTTTCCTCCCTTTTTAATCCGACTTATTTAAAAAAATAAGCATATTTCGTTCATGATATATATAATAAAAAACATTCAGTACTTTTATAGAATTACTTTCCACACCTTGTCATTTTTTAAATATAGAGAAGATACATAACGTCCCCATGTTATCCATGGACATCTCGATCGATAATTCCTACTGTTAAAAAATATTAACTTTAAAATAGTCCATCTGGGCAATCATTAAAATCTGAACTTTTTTTTTATTTTTATTTTTTTTTACTTACTCTATTCAAACGCGCTTATTCCTACAGATAAACACATTTTTAGCCCAAAGGGCGTTAGCCAAGAAGGGTTGTTAGTTTCGTTTTTATATTTTGCGTTTATTCACTATAAACGGCGAATCACTTTTTATATTGTTCCCACCAAATATTAGAGCCCTGTATTATATTTAAAGAAATTAAATAGTGAAGAATCTGCATAAATGTATGCTTGTTTCTCGCATTGTGATAAAACAACGGTACGTAGTGCCATCCAATTTTGAATAACGCACGTCTCCATCCGAATATAGGCAACTGGAAGCCCAAATTGGGAATCTGGAATTTGCTTTATTATCTGTTTCATATTTTGTAAAACATTTATGAGTTTTTTGATTAAGAAACTCAACGATTTCAAAGCGAGAATTGGCAACAACAACAAAACAAAAAAAAAAAAAAAAAAAAAAAAAAAAAAAAAAAAAAACACTCCAGCACACGAGACTGTGTTTTGGAAATTCTAAAAATATGCTGATTTTAAAATTATTTTGGATATTGCTGTTGAACTGAATTTTATGGTTTAAGTGCGAACACGATATTTAATAAATAAAGGCAACACACAAAATGTTAAAAAAACGCCCCTTAAATTACTTAAAAGTTGCATCTGCATGTGTGGAAGAGTGAATCATGAGAAAAGAAGTGAAATATTTGTTTATATTTGGTGAAAAATCGTCCACTGCAGCAACTATGCTTTAAATGAGAAGAGTGAAAACGCGAAAAATTATCACTATGATTGTATCGTTGACAGTTGTACCGCTGGGTAGGCCCAGGTTTAGATTTGTATTTAATAATGCGGACCCATAGTCCTCGAAAAAATCATAAGACTATGGGTCCGCATTATTAAATACAAATCTAAACCTGGGCCTACCCAGTGTTATAACTGTCAACGATACAATCATACACAGCGAGCGTGTCATAATACACCTCGCTGTGTTCAGGCGCGGCAGGAATCATATGGTACTATAGTGTCTGTTCTTTGTAAGATGTGCTGAAAATCACAGATCCCATCTCTGCTCTTTTAAGGGCACCCAAAATTATAATGCAAAGTGTATCCTATGCCTGGGACCGCACCTAGCATCCTCTATCTCTTGCCCACGCAGATCAGGAAATCTAAATAGTAACGATAACCACAATGAAGAAATAAAACAATATTAAATATTCTGAAATGGAAAATATTCAAAGCAATGCTACCTCAGAAAACTCTCAAAAAAGTTATGACAGGTCACGTGATACTGCTAACCAATCTGAAAACACTAACTCATATGCAACTGAAGTTTAAAATAAAATAAATCCCATCAAAAATTCCAATTCTAATGCCAAAAAGGAACAATCCCGAGAAAAAATATAAATAACAGGCATGAACGACGTACAGGGGAAAACCTAGACAAATTCATAGCTTTCATGGCTTCAATATATGATCTTTATGATGACTTCTGTAATGCTAAATTTGTCACTGACAAAATGACTGTAGGATTTGAAGCACTCAGGATCTACAAAAATATCAATAATGACTAATACAAACAATTTCCAAAATTATTCAAATTTTAATAGACTAAACTACACCAAGATAATTTTCTACAATTGTGATGGTTTACTAAGGCAGCATTTACAAAATACTAAATTTTTGTTTGAAAACAACCTAGATATGATGTTACTCAATGAAACATCTCAAGCCCAATAAAAAATTCAAAGTTGCAAATTATGGAGTCTATAGAAATGATAAAATGCACAAAAGTGGAGGAGGTACAGCTATCATTGTAAAAAATTCTGTCAAACATACTGAATATCTTCTGCCAAATTTTTCTACAATAGAAGCTTGTGCCTGCCTAATCTAAAGCAATAATTATACTCCATATCTAATTGTTTCAGTGCACAAACCACCTCAAAAAATTATCAATACTGCCGAAATTGACTATATCTCCAACTTGGGATACCCTATCATCATTGCAGGTGATCTAAATTGCAAACACCCAGCATGGCACTCCAGACTTACTAACAGTAATGGAGTTAGATTGTATAATTATATGCAAAACTCTCCTATCAATATTCTAGCTACCACAGAGCCAACACACATTTCGGCTAATAATAACCACATCTCTTATGTTATAGACATACTTATTACCTGCAATATCCCTCAAATTCCAGACCTTATCAATATCACAGACCTGGACTCTGATCATAATCCCATTATGTTCATTTTGAATAATATTAAGCATTATATGCCCCCACAGCCTACTCAAGTAAACTCGACTGACTTTAAATATACTAGTTTAATATCTTATACAACAATATCTCTGCTGCAGCTAAAATGACTACTCCAGACTTAAAAGAAGAAGCAACTACTAAATTTAACAATAAAATTCTGGATGCCATCAATAAAGCAACTAGAAATTCATCCAAAAAAGACTACTCCCTTCCTATCAATACTGTAGAAGAAATTAGAAACAAGAACAGATTAAGGAAGATCTGGCAGAGAACTAGAGACCAGAGAGATCATAATAATTATAAAAGATGTGACTACACAGTCAAAAAATTATGCTTTGAATTTAAAAAAGACAGCTGGAACGACTCTGTAGAAAACTTATCTCATACAGATCATTCTATCTTTGAATTTAAAAAAGACAGCTGGAACGACTCTGTAGAAAACTTATCTCATACAGATCATTCTGTTTGAAAATTAGCCAGAAAACTAAGAAATACCAACCAGAAAATTGGACCTATTGAGAACAACAACACAGTTATTTATCATCCTGTAGATATTGCCAATGAATTTGCAGATGTCTATGAAGAACAATTCAAAAATAACTTTTCGCATCCGGAAGACAACAACATTAAAGAACAAGTTCATAACTTTATTAATTCCAATAGGAGCACAGCTAATCCTCCTAACACTCCCTCTGAAGTATTCTATCTGATTAAGCATTTAAATCCTAAAAAACCCAGCGGTTATGACAAAATTTCAAATACTGCCATACAGAATCTTCCTAAAAAAGCTATGATCTTTCTTGTCAACTTATTCAATGACAGCCTGAGGAATAATTACATCCCTAATGTCTGGAAAATTGCTACTATTATTGTCATTAAAAAACCTGGAAAGGACAAAAAATTAACCACAAGTTACACCATTTTCTCTTTTACCTACTATTTCCAAATTATTTGAAAAAATCATTCAAAAAAGATTGCAACAATATGCTCAAGATAATAGCATAATTTCTCCTTATCAGTTTGGCTTCAGGAAAAATTACTCCACCACTCACCAAGTCTCCCGCATCGTTGAAAAGATCGGTGAAGCCTTTAATAAAAAGGAAACAGTAGCTGCTCTTTTCCTCGATGTGGAAAAAGCATTTGACAAAGTTTGGCATACTGGCCTTATATTCAAACTTATTACCTACAATTTCCCTCCTGCTCTAATCATCATTATCTTCAATTATCTGCAAAACAGATACTTCCAAGTTAGAATCAACTCTGACTACTCAAACAAAAGAAAAATTAATGCTGGCGTCCCTCAGGGAGCAAATTTGGCTCCTTATCTCTACATTATTTATATAAATGATTTCCCAAATTATCCAGGTACTGAGTTAGCTCAGTATGCTGATAGTACTGCTATCTTTTCTACATCCATCAACCTTACCTATGCTCAACACAAATTGCAAAATGCTGTTAATAATATCCAAGATTGACTCCAAAAATGGAAGATTAAAATTAATTCACAGGAAAGTACTAATATCATCTTCAAACGCACTAATAGAAGACCTGTATGCGATCATCTGTACATTAATAATCAACCGGTCAATACAGATAACTCAGTCAAATATCTTGGCATTAACCTAGATTCCAAACTTAATTTTAAAATTCATCCACAAGCTACCAAAGCCAAAACTATGCAAGCTTTTATGAGTGTATATTCAATAATCAATAGACACTCGAAACTGAGCATAAATACAAAAAAAATTATCTATTTACAACTCATAAGTCCTGTAATGCTTTACGGTTCGCCAGTGGGCAGCAGCAGCACGCACGAACAGAAAGCCTCTGCAAACATTGCAAAATAAAATCATAAGAACCATGCTGGGTGCTCCGTGGTTCGTAAGAAATGAAGTCCTACATAGACATATGAAAATTAACACAACTAACGAAGAAATACTAAAGACCGTCTATAAATTCTACAATAAAATCGAAAATCATCCCTCAAATCTCGTCAAAAACATGGGCAATTACGATTACATTATAGAACAGCCGTACAAAAGACCAAGGACAATTCATCATAATGTTCGTTGGTAACATATGTATATACTCATCATCGTATTTTATTATTTTATTATTCAGTATTTACTCAAGATTTTTGCTATACTTCAATTCTTTTGAACCTTGAATGAACTTTTATTGAAGGAATTACCTTATTTATCTGCAACTGTATTGGCCGATTAGCAGCTACACCTCTATACTCAAGTTATATTTTTCTTTAATCATCATGCATCAGCATCATCATACTGATATTTTTCTAAGTTTACTGATAATGTTAGAATACAATTCTATTCATCAGATTTGTAAATAGTCTATTATTTATTTTAATATAAAGCAAAATATGTCACCTTGAGCATCTCTCGACTCTGCCAATCAACATCACGGAAATAGCACACGTGACCAGCACCTCTGACTTACGTTAGTAAATTGAAATTACATCCCTGGCATAGATGTCACTTTTGTAATCAACATCTCGAATTAACACTGTGATTCAGGAATCTATTTTACTACTTACATGCATCCTTATGAGACAAGCACCAATACATTTCTAAGGCCTTTAATGGATAATATAACAGGTCAAGTAATGTACTTTTATTAGTACAAAACTTGAAGTATAACGTTATGACCTGACCTAACCTGAAAGGTCAGATCCCACTCCAACATTCAGAATAATCAATTCGGCTTTCGTCAAGGACATTCAACAACTAATTCTCAATTTTAGCAGAAAAAAATTGCAGAAGCTTTTAATAATAAATCTTGTTTCGTTGCCTGCTTCCTGGACATCGCATTTGACAAAATTTGGCCTAATGGTTTACTCTACAAAATCATCTAAATTAAAAGCGACATTAATAAAGCATGTAGAATCATTAGGATTTTTTGGAAGCCAGAGAGATGAAAAATTAACAACCGCCTTCGCCGGGAATCGAACCACGGACCTCTGGAATACCGGCCCAACGTGCAGAACCATTACACCCGAAGAACGCTAGGAAAGTGGGAGAAATACATTATATACTCCCCTTTTTGAAAGGGTGACTAGGGTTTTAGGGGACCTAGTCGCCAAATCCTGGGTGTGGAGAATCTTCATCCACAACCCTTTTAATTTGGGTGTCACTTGTAGAGTCATTAGGTTAATTAGAAGCAGAAAAGATGAAAAATATGCAACCGCCTTCACTTGGAATCGAACCACGGACCTCTGGAATACCGGCCCAGCGTACTACCATTACACCACGAAGGCACGCTAGGGAAGTGGGAGAAATACCTTATAAGCATTTCTGAATAAATTAATGTCCCAATATTCCGCTTTTCGTTCCCATCATTGTAATAAATTGTATTTTTATTTTTCCAAAGAGGCGATTTGCCCAGAAGGACTATTAATTTCGTTTCAGCATTCTACGTTGGCTCACTATAAATGTCGGTTCACTTTTTAAATTGTTGCCGCCGAATATTAGAGCCCCGTTGTGTTATATTTAATGAAGAGTCTGCATGAATGTTATGTACAGTGGATGGACAAAAATATGGAAACACCTTGTGAAATGCACGTTTGAAAAGAAAGATTGATTTTAATGAAATATGTAGGTGGCGCTGGCATTTTTGACTACTGACGCCACCTATACAACTTCGTAAATGTGGTAAACAGTTCAGTTGTTGTCGGAGTACAGTTATGTGAGGTTGTCATTGCATTATGTCAGAGTTAAGAGACTTCGAACGTGGGCAAAGTGTTGGAGCACGTATGGTAGGTGCTTCCGTAAGCAAGGTAGCCGAGGTGTTTAGTGTTTCAAGAGGTACTGTATCAAAGATTTATTCCGCATATTTGAAAAGCGGAAAAACATCATCTGCTAAATCACAGCGCGGACGAAAGTGTGTCCTGAGTGATCGTGACAGATGATCATTAAGGGCAATTGTGACGAAAAATAAGAAGACCACAGCTGCAAAAGTTACTGCCTGAATGAATGTTGTGTTATTAAACCCTGTGAGTACCAAAACAATTAGAAGGGAGCTTCATAAACAGGGAATTGCTGACCGTGCTGCAATTGAGAAGCCACTCATCAGTGATGCTAATGCCCGTAACAGGAAAAGGTGGTGTTTAAGTCATAAAGCCTGGACTACAGAGCAGTGGAAGCGAGTAATATGGTCTGACGAGTCTTCTTTCACATTGTTTCCCACTTCTGGCCGAGTTTACGTCTGAAGAACGCCATCTCAAGCCTATAATACAGACTGCTTGTTGCCAAGAGTGAAACATGGCAGGGGTTCTGTTATGGTTTGGGCAGCCATATCGTGGTTCTCTGCTAGCCCCATGATAACTGTGTCAGAGCACATGACTGCCAAGACTTATGTGAACATTTTGGCCGATCAAGTTCATCCCATGGTACAAACTTTGTTCCCCGATGGTGATGGTGTCTTCCAAGATGACAAAGCCCCTGTTCACACAGCTCACATTGTCCAGGACTGGTTTTCTGAGCACGAGGATGAGTTGTCCCATCTCCCCTGGCCACCACAGTCACCAGACCTGAATATTATCGAACCTTTGTGGTCTACATTGGAACGGAAAGTGCGTTCTCGTTATCCACCGCCAACATCGTTATCTGAACTTGCCACCATTTTGCAGGAAGAATGGTATAATATTCCCTTGGCAAACAAACAGGAACTGTATTTATCCATTCCGAGAAGACTGCAAGCTGTTTTGGATGCCAACGGGTTTCCTACCTCATATTAAGCAAAGAAACATGTTTTTTTAAAGGTGTTTCCATATTTTTGTCCAACCCCTGTATGTTTCTCGCATTGTGATAAAACAACAATACCTAGAGTCATCAAACTTTGAATACTGAACATTTCCACCCAAATATGAGCATTTGGAAGCCGAAATTTAGAATTTGTTTAATTCTCGATTTTATATTTTGTAAAACTTTAACAAATTTTTTATTAACAAACTCCACGATTTCAAAGCGAACAACGGCAAGACTGTAAGGAAAAATCATTTTTATCTCCAGAGCGCGAGACTGTGTATTGGAAATTCTAAAGCTATGCCCCGTTTAACATTATTTTGCAATATTGCTGACGAACTGAATTTTATGGTTTAAATGCGAAGAACATGATATTTAATAAGTAAAGGTAACATACAAAATGTTAAAAAAGCGCCCCTTTGGGCGTAATGTAAAATCTGAATGCTTTCAAAATTTTTTTTATTTATATTTATTTGATTTTTTCCCTCACAATTATTATTTGAAAATAATGCTACTACTTAGTAATTTTCTTTCAAATAATAAACAAAAGCAAAAGATCAGATTTTCACTTTGAAGGTAGGCAGTTAAAAATACGACACAAATTTTGCAATCGACTTTTTTTACAACTTGCTAGAAAGAAACCTTCCTTATGGGTGATACTCGTAGGATAAAATAACACTCACTGTAAAAGTTAAATGATACTACCAGATAAAATGAATTTTAAACCATCAATTTACACTGTATTAAGACACACACTTCTTTAATAGCATATATAAGTAAAAGATATTTTTTTGCCCTTATAACACAGAAAAGAGACTTTTCTTCGCGACTTTTTAACCTTTTTCCAATTTGATTCTTTATAGTGAAAGCATATAAACCGTATCCCAAATGATCTAGTTTTCGAAATATTTCTGTTAATTCCCAACAAAAAGTGAATGGTTAATTAAGTGTAATCGCCTTGAATGAGAAGAAATTAATACATTCCAATCAAACATTTTTTTAATGCAGTATTTTATCTGGTCTTTAAAAAATTCTGTATTAAAATGCTGCACAATTAGCTTTCTCTCACACAGAATTTCCCTTTGTTCGCTCTAAGCTTGATCTTTCGACCTGCGAGGAGAGGCCCACTAGCGGCCGAGCGGTAAAAGTTGCTGAACACTGGCAGTTCGGGCGAGGTTCGAATCCTCTAGCTGCATGCACATTCTCGTGGTTTTCCGCACGTGTAATGTGTATACGAGCCAGTTTCCCTTAGAAAGACCTCCACAAAGGCATCCCTTTCCTTAGGCAGATAGCTCTAGTGTGCTTTACCGTAATCTCAATACATCAATCAAAATCAACACCCTGCGGGAAGAAAGACTTCTGTCTGTCTTAGGTTGAAGCATAAACAGAAAACTTGCTGCTTAATATGTTGTGCGACTTTTAAAAAGTTCATACATGGACGATTAAATAATTATAATTTCTGTCTAATCACTTATTTAAGTAAATTACTAATCGAACGTAATCAACTTTTAGCTAACAGTTTATAATTTAATATTTCAAAGACCTTAGCGGGGACAAAGAGCTCTTTACGTTCAAACATAAAGAAAAGGTTTGCTTGTTACGACATGAACCTTTAAAAAGTCTAAACGTAATTTAGTTCTTAATTCTACAAACTGGAAAGGAACTAGATCGAAAGAAAACGCAGCCGATTTTTGTTTTATTCAGGGAGAATTGTTTATTTTTATTGCTTACAAATCTTGAGATATATCATATAAAGTCAAATAATTTCTTACATGGCTTTACCGCTTCTATCATGTTTAGCAACATTCAGTCATATAATCTTAAAAGTCTTCAATTCTGCCAGTTCCTTAATACAATTCATTTCAAATTGTATTTAGCTCACCAGAGGCAAAGCGGAAAAATAGGTGAAAACAGGTAGTTCGAACAGGGTTCATATCCTAGCTGCATCGCAGTTTCGTCGTTTTCTTCACATTTTTGGCTTGGTTTATTTGATTACGGCATAGCACACTACCTCAGTAAGGGCAGTGATACTTTCCTGGAGAAATGTCTAAGGAAAACTGACTCATACCCACGTTATGTATGGGGGAAAAGACGATAACGCCGATGCAGCCAGCCAGTTCGCCCAAAATTGAGTCCAGGTCAAACTACCAGCGTTCAGCGACTTTACTGCTGTACTGCTATGACCCGTTTTTCTCAACTATAAAGTGGCCGGGAGCCAGGAAAGGGGTATTGTCGTGACTTGCGATGTGGCGAATTTTGGTACTTAGTTATTACTTTTGTAACAGACAGCGCCACCACTTTTTCAAGTCATTTCATCACACAGTTGCCATTCGCCAATGTAACAGCCAATTAAAAAATATTCAGAACTACCTTTCAAATTTGCATAATAAGATTTATTCTTATTAAATATTAATATATATATATATATATATATATATATATATATATATATATTGTCTGTTTTGCAAAATATTTATTTCTTGTGCTGTGTTTTATATTACGGATAAGAAAATTTTCAGTGTACGAAAATACAAGTGTGAATTTTTTTTATTAAATTAGCTGGTTTAAGTATTTCACTGAATTATTTGGTATTAATATAACTGAAAGTGAGCTCCTAAATGTGATGGATATAGATAATATCAAGAACTTTACGCATATAGTGAATGAAACACACCCAATTTTGTACTGCTATATTTACTTGTCAAAATCTATTTCAAACGATTTGTTGTAAGCACAGCATTAAAAAGTCTGATATGTAGACCACGACTTCCCTTGCGCGGAATATTAAATTATACGCACATTTTTTTTCTGCATTTCATTGAAACTTATTTCCTCTCTCATTAGAGATAGTTTTCTCTTTCAATTAATTAATTCTCACTTTGCGACAAGACAAAAATACATAAAACCTCAAAATAGCTTTATTAAAAATTGCAAAATATAGAGACTTGAAACACCAAATACAATTAAAACAATTAAAAAAAAACAATTTTTACAATTAAAATTATTGTTTCTACGCAAAAACAAGTAGTTATGCCAGCGACAAGAAGGCAGATTTTTCGGTGCACAAAACTTTTACTTTGGGTCCCACTTGGCAAAAAGACACTAAAAGTGCAGAAACTGAATTCACTATTTCGCTAAGTTTCAAATGCAAACAAATATGGCAGCTATAGTAAAAAAAAATTAGGCTTAGCCGCACTTAAAAAACTTTTAAATAGCTAATAATTCTACAACTATTGCATGCAGATTAACTAAAGGCATAAGAACTTTAACTGGGAGATAAGAACAACATAATTCAATCATTTTTAAAGCAAAACATGCACAATTTACCAATATATAAAAATTAATTTTAAAAAAAACTGAGCTCACGCAGCTGAGTTACAAAGTGGGTATATTTGCTTATTTATACACTTTTGGTGCAGCCGAATCCAACCAAAAAGGTAGGTGCACAACTACATGTTATATCATATACAAAATTTCAACGTTTTGAGTCTACTCGTTTTTGATTTATGCGAGCTACATACTTACATACGTACATCTAGACATCACAAAAAAATCTGTCCTGAATCCATTTTAAATCCTTTTTGCAAACCGTTTTGGGAAAAAGAGTCCTTTATTCTGTTCTTACCTACAGATGTCATGCAAAAACATCGTTCATTGTATCTGATAGCAGTTAATATATGGGTATTTTCATTGAAATATGATACCCGAAAATTTTCATGGCTGCGACACTTCTTACAAAAGTACAACTTACTTCGTTTGATTTACTTACAACTTACTTCGTTCACTGTCTGTCTCATTATTTACAACTTACTTCGTACAAGGAAGTAAAAAAGCGAGTTCTCAAATATCAGTAAATAATTAATTTTATTCCTTTTGTTCTTTCATATTATAATAGTTTATCATTTATCAGTACAAAAACTGAGGTAATTAAAAAATTAACTTTTTAGATATTTTTAGTATTTTTTCATTAACGTTATAAGGTATTTTCTCCCTCCTTTCTGCATGCCTTCGTGGTGTAACCGTAGCACACTCGGCGCGTATTCGAGAGGTGCAGGTTCAAGTTCCGGCGACTCCTTTGCACATTTTTCACAGCTCCTTTAAAATAACCTAATGACTCTACAGTGGCACTCGAACTAAAATGTTGTGAACGATGATTCTTCACAACCAGGATTTAACGATCGGGTTTCCTAATTTCCATTTGCCCTTTAAAAGGGATAATGTATTTTCTCTCTCCTTCCAGTATGCCTTTGTGGTGTGACGGTTAGCACACTAGGCGCGTATTCGAGAGGTTCAGGTTCGAGTCCTGGCAAAAGGCATTGCTCATTTTCAAAAATACCTCTCGGCGTATTATAAAAAAATAACCTAATAGATTCTAAAACGTAATTAATGAAAATCATTTCAACCCAAAATAGGATTTGCGTTAGTGAATTTTAGTTAAGAATAGTGGCTCCCCAACTATTCTGAATATTATTGGAATAATTTAAAGATTAAATCCGATAGTATCTTAAGATGGTTTTGCAATCAGAAAACAAACTCATATTGATTCATCCTTATTTTCTTTACAAATGCCGAATATCTGTTTGCAAGTCTAATCTGTTTTCAAATCAAATGCCGAATATCTGTTTTCTATTTGAACTTGATCAAATAGTGTGTTAGTGTTTAATTCAAAAGATAATATTATGCATTGATTAACATTTCCTCTAACTTCTTTTTAACTAAGGTTGCCTATGAGCAACCCCTTTAATTCTGACTCGCAGCTTTTATTTTTAGGTCAGGATATGAATGTAATGTTAAGGCCAGGATATGAACGTCGGAAGGTTAAGGATATGAACCTTTAAACAATAGGATTTCTTTTGAAGCACAGCGGCATGACAATGATCAATAATCTTAGCATCACTAAGAATAATTTTCTGGGTTCTCATACTGAAATTTTCCCAGAGTATTAAAAGTTGTAAATGAAAACGTAAGCATATTATAAAGGAAAATGTAGCCGAAAAATGCTGTGACTGCTATTTAACTCTAAAGAGGGGTTATCAAAGAGAAAATGAGAATTAATATTGATTAAAATTGCATTTTAGGTAATTATTACTGATTATAATAGACTGCAATGTTTGAATATGAATTCTTTGAATATTTTTTTAAAAAATTATGATTGCGAAAATAGAAAAATAGTTTCTTGGATTGATTCCTTTCTCACAGAAGCCAGATGAATTCTGTTTTACTTAATGAAAACTAAAATTTATTTGCATATTAATCTGTCCTCTGTGAGCACTTTATTTCAGTGATCTCTATTAATCTGCCATTTGTTTTTCTTAATTTAAATGCTTCAAGAATAATTAGAAAAGGACCTAATTCTCTTCTTGCCTTTAAATTCTTCATTTGTAAAACTGCATTTTCAGCTATAATCATGTGAAATAATTCTCTAAATATAATTCAGTGCAGAAAAAATAAGATATATAAACAGCTTGCAAATGGGATCACCACTTAGATTCTGTTTTAGAAATATGATGAAGCTTACGAAAAATCTAGGAAGCGAAGTAATTCCGTACAATATTTTATAATTTTTTATCAATGATCAACCTGTAAATATAATTTATCGACATGCAAATATAATTTAATAATTTAATGTGTACGTATATGTTACCGTGAAACACCGAAATTGGAGAATATCGACTTTCACCGGAGAATGACAACATTTACCACATACATCGGTGAAAGATCGAATATTGCATTACATTCTTGTACATTCGGACCCTCACCGGTGTTATGTCGACAATCACAGATATGCTCTGGTGTAGGTCGAAAAGAGAGTTCATAAGAAGTCATAATAGTTTAAGTTGTTGCAATAAATAAGATTTGAGTCACATAATTTAGTAAGCTTTTTATTACTATTATTTTATTTTCTCATTTAGAACGCACTGTATAATTAAGTAAGTTTTTAACTTCTATTATTTTCCTTTCTCATTTTCAATGTACTGTGTGTTTTAAGTTCTTATTTTAAGTCTCAAGTGCTTTTTTTCGTGACTGAATTACGGAGAAGAAATATATTCTTATATGTTCAACATTCACCGGTGAAAGTCGACATTCTCCAGATTTCGGTATTTCACCATAACATATGTTCTACATGTAAATATTATAATATATATATGCATGTATATGTGAGGAGAAGGTTCATTAGCGTCTGAGTGGTAAAGCCGCTAAACAGTGATAGTTCGGTCCGGAGTTTGCATTCCAGTGAACGGAATGGCTGTATGGGCGTTTACGCTCCCCGGGGAAAGCGATTAGAAATACGATTTGTATGCGATTGAAATGCGATATTAATGTGCAAAATTGATATAATTTTGAATATTTGTTTCACCTGTTCATTCGTGCTTTCCCAGTGCTCGGGTACCTTGGCAAGGTCGGGGGGCTCCCTCTCCAAGGAGGGTCGAAAGCCTGAGCAAAAGTGCCTACTACTTACTGACTTGGTGTGAACCCCAGGGTACCAGGTCGGTCTACAGACCCAGTGCATCTTATTTAAATAAGCGTTGAATAACTCTACCTACATCAAAATGAGTTCTAAAGACATTCTCAAAGAAGGACAGGCATATATTGCCACCTTAGAGACAATATTGACAAATAAAGCTTCTGGCATAAACAAGGCAGTAGCCGCTGATATTCGACATCAATTTCAATTGATGTTCAACCTTCTAACTGAACAGTGTGTCGAGATGGCACACATGGAAGGACAAATTCATCAAACGCCAAACATTAAAGACTCTTATGCGGACGTACTTAAACGTCCAGCTCGTGACCGATCCAAAACATGGAGAAAACCAGATAAACAACATGTCACTATTTTATACCCCACAAATGAAGGGGATAAACCAGACAACATCAGAAAGAAGCTCTTAAAAACTATTGATCCCACAAAGCTCCACATTGGAGTGAAAAGACTTAAAAATGAGGCAAAAGGTGGTCTCTTAATAGAGACCAATAAAGCGGAAGACATAGAGACGCTAGAAAATGAAATAAATACTGTACCAGAACTTAAAAAGGACCTACAAATTGTTCGTCCTACACGTAGGCTTCCTAAAATTATAATATATGATATTCCAAGGGACTTGACTAAGGAAGAACTTAAGGAAGCCATTTTAGCCCAAAACGAAGGCATCGATGGTGATGGCCTACAGGTTAAATTTCCTATCAAGCATAAGAACGGAAATCATTGGGTTTGTGAAACCTCACCGGAGGTTTTCAAACACTTACTAAGTTACGCAAACTGTGCGTTAATTGGGAACGTTTCAATTTAAGAGAATACATCAGACCAACGCAGTGTTTTAAATGCTGCCAATACCGACATATTTCTAAACAATGCCAAACAGAAGAGGCATGTGGACATTGTGGAGAAGTGGGACATTCCCACAAAAATTGTGACAATAACTACCAAAGATGTATTCATTGTGCAGAAAGAAATGCGAATAGTGATAAGCACCTTGACGAGCAGCACTCAAGTTTCTGAAAAGACTGTCCTAGCAGACAGCTAGAAATTGAAGATCTTCGAAGAAAAATCAATTATGGCTAGAGAACTTATTCAAAATATAAAAGCGTTGCAAATTAATTTAGCGAGATCACATGTCGCAACAGCACAACTAAAGACTTGTATCTTTGAATACGACTTGATTTTTATTCAAGAACCATACTGTATCAATGACAAGCCGTCTGGCTTTCCGACTCAAACATTTTTTCTCCAAATGACCACCCCAAAACAGCCACAGTGGTGGTTAACCCACGACTTACGGTTCTGAATACTTACGCTTCTTCTACTTTAAATGTTATTACATTAAAGATTGAACATAGGACAATAACCATTTTTAACTGTTATACTCAACCTATAACGGACTTAACAGATTTAACTACTCTGTTAAACTTAGCTGAACGTTACTTTGACGATCAACATGATCTTCTTCTCCTTGGCGACTTAAACGCGAAAAGTGTGCTCTGGGGCTCCCCCTTCAAGGATCCCAGAAAACGCACACTTAGAGAATTCTTAACAATGCATAGACTGGCTGTTGAAAACGATCCGGATGGTCCCCCTACCTACAACTGCACAAGGGGAAAGAGCTGGATTGATATTACAGCTTCCAGATCAATCTCTTCCACGTCTTTCATTCATAATTGGAAAGTTATGGACTGTATCACTTTAAGTGATCATTGTTATATCTCTTTTGAAATTACGTATCAACATTCTAGCTCAACTCAAAGAGTCAAATATAAACTTACACAAATGGATTGGCTCTTACTGAAGGCAAAAATTGGTCACTTTTTTGGTTCAATGGAATCTTACTTGCCTAAAGATACAGTTGATCTTAATCAACTTATAATTAAGTGGACTCAGAAAATACAGGAATACTGTGACTTGGCAACCCACACCAAGGGAAAATATGTTAAAACTCAACACAAAGGTGTCCCTTGGTGGACCCCGGAACTCTCAATATTACGAAAAAGAATCCTCGCTTTGAGAAAGCGTTATCACAAATGTATTCATGATGACGAACTAAGTGCACACTATAAGCAAGTCTATGAAAAAGACCTTGCTCTCTATAAAAGAAAGCTTATGCAAGCCAAAAGAACAACCTGGAAAAGATATCTGGAGCGTCTAAGTCCTAGTTCACCCTTCGGGGTACACTATGACATTGCTAAGGGGACTATGCAATCCCCTCTACAATTAAAAGCGTTACTCAAACCAGATAAAACCAAGACTTCCACAATAGAAGAAACTATACGTTTCCTAATGGATTACCACTTTCCTAAAGATATAATCAGCGAAGACACGGAGTTTCATACGACAATTCGTAACAACTTAAGGAATCCATATAATTCAATAAATGATGTTCCGTTTACGATTCCAGAAGTGGAAAATGCTATCAAATCCCTCAATCCAGGCAAAGCACCTGGAATGGACAATATACCTAAAGAAATTATAGCTGAAGTTTTCTATGCTAACCCACAATTACAAGTAGCGTTACTTAATGAACTCTTCCGTCGAGGAATATTTCCTAACTGCTGGAAGACAGCGAAATTAGTATTATTCTCAAAAGAAGGAAAAAATGGTGAGCTTCCTGATGCTTACCGCCCTATTTGCTTGCTTAACGCATGGAGTAAAGTCTATGATAAATTAATCACTAACAGATTGACTTATTTCTTAGTATCGAATTCCAAATTAAGTGAACAACAATATGGCTTCACGGCGGGAAAATGCTCAGCAGATGCCATCAAGGACAACATAGTCTCACAAATAGAAGCAAACCGACGTAATAATAATTACACCAATGTTATCTCTTTGGATATCAAGAGTGCATTCAACAATATTTGGTGGCCGTTCCTACTACAGGAACTCCGCAATCTGGGATGTCCTCTAAATATTTATAAAGTTATTGAAAGTTTATTGGATAATAGACATATAATCTATGAAATAAATAATGTTCAATGCACTGCCGGCAATGAAAAAGCCGACGAGCTAGCCAAACAAGGGATTTACTCGAACACGTACCTAGACTGCAAGATCCCTATGAGTAATAGCATCAGGACGACAAAGATGAAAGCTCTCGATCTATGGCAAAGACAATGGAACGATGAAGAAACAGGACGACAAACGTTCACACTTCTACCGAATGTTTCGGAGAAACGGCATTTCAGTGATTTTTTTTAAATCAAGTTATCACTAATCACGGAGCCTTTCCGATTTATATTAACAGATTCAAACTAAAGGAATCTACATGCAAGTGTCAATGTGGTAGTGAATCCGCAGATGCACTTCATATGATTATAGACTGTTCCAGTGTATCAACAAAACGTAGAGAAATTTTCAAACAAAATATAACTTTAGAAACTCTAAAACAACTAATTAAGAACGACAAGGGACGATCTTTGTTATCAAGTTTTATGGAATACATATACCATAATGAATCAGATCTGTACTTATAAATTGATTGTATTATATAATATTATTGTACTTATATTGGAATACTCATATCACAATGAATTAGATCTGTACTTGTAAATTCAATCGTATCATGTAATATCTTTGTACTTTTATTTGCCATGTTATTAATCATTTAATTATTGTAATACTTAATATTGATTCTTTACTTTGTTCTTCCTATCATTCTATGTTGCATTGTATAACTCAATTTATGTTCAAAAAATAATTTGTTTTGTAAATATAAAAACATGCTATGTAATGTATTTTTTCAATAAAGACGTTGGCGAGGCCAACACATCTCCTAGTCAGAAGACCTCAAAATTCTAACTAGGTCTTTCAAAAATTCTAATTGGCATTATTTGATCTTTGCTCCAAAATTGAAAATTTCCTTAGCCTATTGGCTCTGGTGATACTTCTGCTTAAGAAGTGCGGACCAGACAATCCATTTTCATGTTGTATGGGCGTTTACGTGGTTTTCCCCATGTATAACGCATATACGATCCAGTTTTGCTTAGAAAGTCCTCTACAGAGGCATCCTTACCCTTAGGCAGATAGCCGTCGAGTGCTTTGCTATATTTAAATAAACCACAACAAACCATATAAGTAATTTAAAAATCGCTTTATTTTATATATGCTTATAAAATGTATATATATGTGTGTGTGTATGCGTAATTAAAAATTTTCTAATTGCTTCAGAACCTAACATTTATATTGATATTATATACATATACATACATTAATGAACATTGTATATTTGAGATTTTTTTCTTTGATATTTTATACCTGGTAGAGACATTAGGTATTTTTTTCCGGAATCAGGCAAAATGAAAATTAACAGAGCCTTCGCCGGGAATCGAACCACGGACCTCTGACAATACCGGCTCAGCGTGCAGAACCACTACACCATGAAGGGATGCTAGGAAGGCACGAGAAATACCTTACATACTCCCCTTTTGAAAGGGCGACTGAGGTTTTTAGGGGACCCAATCGCCAAATCCTGGGCGCAGAGAATCCTCATGAAACACCCTTTTAGTTCGGGCGCCACTTTAGAGACATTAGGTATTTTTTTCTGGAAGCAGGCAAGATGAAAAATTAACAACGCCTTTGCTGGGAATCGAACCACGGACCTCTGACAATACCGGCTCAGCATGCAGAACCACTATACCACGAAGGGATGCTAGGAAGGCGGGAGAAATACCTTATAACCTTGTTCTTTATTTTGTTGCATTTATTTATGCCTATATACATACATATAAAAAAAACATAATAATAGGCTAAAAATTAAAAGCAAAATTTTTAAACCCGTCCTGCACTATAGATATGTGTGTATTGGACGGCAGAATTTAGGGAAGTTGAAATTTTTAGAATTTGGGAAAGCACCGAGTGTCAAAATTAAGGGATGAGAAGTATTTATGATTTAGGGAAAGCACTGGGATCCAAAGTTTAGGCATGGTTAAAATTTAGAACTTACAAAAGCGCTTTGCAGCAGAATTTAGGACCTGTAGAGGCGATACCAGGCGGTTTCAAGCGCCAGCCCTAGATAAAGTCTTAAGTATATATGTGGGAGTTTATTTATTCAGGACTCATATTAGTTTGAAGCATGTGCAAGAAATAAACGTAGGTATAGTAAAAAACTAAACTATTACAATTCAGGCTTAATTCAGAACGCTATAGGAGCAAGACAAAATTTAGCGAAACCACTTGGGTTTCGTTGCCAATCTTGTGATACATAGACAATAACGTATAACACACGCTATTAAGTTAGGCTAAAATTATCATTACTGATTCTAAGGCATTTTAAATTAATGTAGCAGACTGCGCTGCTCCCTGACCTTCTAATTTGACCCAGTTTATTAATTTTCGCAGACTGTTATTATTACAGAAATTTTATAAAAACTAAGCTTGAACTTTCGATTATGTCGAAAAGAGTTTCCAATTCTGGAGTTACAAAAGGGATCTACAAAGCGAAACCATGTTTAGAAGTCCATTAAACAAAATGTGGAATTGCTGCAAAAAATGCATACAGGCATATTCGTCTTAAAATTATGTGAGGAGTATGGCATTGGAAAGTCCACTGTATATGACACAAGAAAAAAGAAAAAGGAACTTTTTGAATTTTTTGTGGGAGCATCTTAAACAACTTGCATTGAACGAAATGTTTAATAAAGTAAACAAATATTAAGCTTTCTTTTGTAAATTTTGATACCCTTTAGATCATAATTGTTCTTTATTTCATAAATTACAATTTCATAATTTTAATTGTATAATTTCTGCATGCCATCTTACCAGATTTAAATTGATGATCTATTATTAGGGGGACCAAAAAGTAATGTCGTTTCTACGCATGTCGACAACAACGATAGACAACAACATGCTAAGGGCAGAAGTGGACGCAAATCAATGTCAAACAATCGAGGAACTGTCAAACACTCTTAACCAACCTTGGTCGACCAAAAACATTTAAAGCAGAATGGAAAAATAAGCAAAGCAGGTGTTTGAGTCCCCCATAATCTGTCCGAAGAGAACAAGGCCAACCTATCCATCACACGCAATGTATTGCTTCAACGGCACCATACAGAACCATTTTTTGATCGCTTGATTAGTGGAGACAGAAAAATAAATCCTATATGATAATCCAAAACTCAAAAGGCAGTTTTAATAGGGGTTACAAAGGGTTTACATCCCGAAAAGGCACTTCTGGGTATTTGGTGGAGTATTCGTGGAATTGTTCATTTTGAATTGCTGAAATCTGGAAAAACTGTTAATGTAGACCTTTATTCTGAACAATTGGATCTAGTGAACCAATCTTTAATTGGAAAATATCCGGCGATTGTCAACGGAAAAGGCGTCATTCTGCAACACGACTGTGCAAGACGAACACTGGAAAAACATAATGAATTGGGGTGGGAGGTACTGCCTCACCCACCATATTCGCCCGATATCGCACCCTCGGATTTCCATTTATTCCAATCCCTACAACATTTTCTTAGTAACAAAAAATTTCAAAATTTTGATGATGTCCAAAATGCCATCTTGAGATATTTTACTCAAAAACCAATTGATTTTTATTGATCTGGGATTGAAATCTGCATACTAGATGGCAAAAGGTTGCTGATAACGAGGGTGATTATATTATTGCTTAAAAATAAAAACTTGTTACAAATTTATTTGTTTGAATTTAATGTAAGAAAGCAACATTACTTTACAGCCCCCCACAGGATTTGGAAATATCCCAAATCCGGAATCGGCTAGTGCGGATTTCGAACTTTGTACTGTATTTATTAATACTATATGAAGAGATACTTTTTTAAATTATAAAAAATATTGCTTAAATTTTTAATGCATTTTATTCTCACTTTTTTGAAGTGTTTGTAAGAGTAAATTTTTAATTTTGCAATGTTATTGTCTGTTATTTTACTTCAATATTTATAATTAAATTTTATATACAACAAAATTTATTTTGTAGATTTCAAAATTGTGCATCATATACATATTTAATACTTCTAAATATGTCAAACAATACATAAAAAGTATTATAAATTAAACATGCTTATCTTCTACTACAGAAATGTTTAACAGCAACAAAATTTAATTATAAGATTTTTCTTTTCTTTCATGTTTGCAGCAAATGCAAGAAATAAAAATAATTCTGAAGATGTTTTTTATGTTGAAAGGTATCTAGTGGCATTAACTGCATAAGATACTTTTAAGCAAGTTGTAGCTTATATTTAAAAGAGTCGCTGATATTATCATCCAAGCCTCATATTTTCAAACTACAGTAAATTTTTTTATAAACATGAGGTTTAGAATAATCACTTTCCTAAAAATCAAATAATGACACAAACATCAAGTTCTTAGGAGCCTGAATTAATCAGAATCACAGAAATTCAGTGGTTATGTAGAAATTATCCACAGCAGGACAACTCAGAAAGTTCTGGGGACAAGTAAAACATGCACCAAAAATTTTGGAATCATTTGCCATGATCTTTATTAAATAAATTTAAGATGATTTCTGAAAATAAAAATTCAACTTTTTTTTAAATTAAATACTGGAAAGCACTTTCCTGTTTTCTCACATGTGCTTAAAATTCTAATTTAGAATGCAGTTGTCAAGAACTGAATTTATTGCCTATGAAAAAATATTTCATTTTCAGATTAGATATAAAAGAATTTTTTTACCTCAGTAGTACATAGAGACTTCAAACTGCAAAATGTCCTGCAAAAAAGAAATAAAAATGCATTTCAATAGTCAGTACATAACAGAATATGCTATACAATATTTACATATAAGTTGCTTCAAAGGACTAAACTGGGAAGTAAATTTCTTCTGAAATTTAAGATGAATATGAAGAAGGTATACAATAAATAATTATGAAACTAAATTGAAGACCTTTAACTAAGAATTTAAACATGCTGCTAATTAATGTATACAGAATCATAGCCTTTAGTGCAGTAATAAGGAATAGCAAATGTAATAAACAGTAACTCTTTAATCAACACTAAGAAAACTGCTGAAACTGAACATAAAACACTAAGTTAATAATTTCAGAAACAGTTACAAAAAAATAATTGTTTAAAATCTTTACATATAACAACATAACACTGTTGGGCATAATAACAATTCAGCCTTTTAGGGCATAGTACATGCAGCAGAAAAGGTTTGAGATGGCACACAATTTGCTCTCAGTTCAGTTTTATATCCCTTTGGCCAGTGAAGGCAAACTCATTAGTCAACAGAGTCAATTATCAACAGTTCAGCACTGTATTTATTAATACTTGTATTCTCTTTTCAAGTATCTTCTTCCATTCATTCTCTGCATATGTCCAAACCATCTTATACCTTTCTCAACACTACATCTTTTTTCGCTCCACAACACTCCCTAAAATTAACTCAATATTTCAGTTTTTAAGTCTTAGTTAAACTATATATATATGTCGAATAAAACTTGATATTATACTTAATAACGATACTATTTTATTGATAAAAGAGAATTGCAATATATTGAAAAACTTGAATCGCAATAATGACTAACAAAACACTAATGTAAACAATGGCCTTGCATCTTCTTGAAAAGTTTGCATTTTGTATGTTGTTTTTCATTTTAAGCCTTATTACAAGTTTTCATGAATAAGATGACTTCTCTATTTACTCTTGACAAAAAGTTCATGCTTGAAAATTATTGATCGTATGAATATGTAGACTCGAATAAGAAAAACATCAAACGTTAGTTTTTTAAGCTGATTACATGAGTCGGGAATAATATTATTCCACATGTTTTCCTTCTCCAGATTACTTGTGCTGTGAACTAAGCACACATTTATTTTTCTCCAATGTTTCTACATCAGCACTTAAAATGTTCAAATTTCAAGTTTCATAATTTTTTTTTTTTTTTTAAATTCAGCAATTGATTTCAGAGTTGCCAATGTGAATATTAAACAGAGAAATGCAATTCTGTTGCACTAGTATTAAGAGGTTTTTTAACAAAGGCTTTGCTGATTCAGAATTCCTGAAACCTGCTGAGAAAAACTTCTGTCATAAAACTGTTGTTTTGAAATGGCAAATGTCAATATTAGATCTATTTTCTTGAGAATGTTTCAACAGGCTTGGAAAGTGAACCAAAGTTTCTGTTTCAAAAATCTTGAGCAGAAAGAGATAATTTGCTTTCAAATGAAATAACTTCTTCCAACATCAGAAAAATTGTGTTTCCTCTTCCCTATAGGAGGTTCGAATCCCGCGAACGGGCTGGCTGCATGGGCGTTTTCGTGGTTTTCCCCATGTGTAACGTGTTAAAAACGAGCCAGTTTCCCTTAGAAAGTCCTCCACGAAGGCATCCCTCCTCTTAGGCAGATAGCCCTCGAGGCTTTGCCATAATCACACACACACACACACACCTCTTCCCTATAGTTTTTTGATTAAGCTGATTTAGATGAGATGTAACGTCTACCATAAAATAAAATTTTTGGATCTACTGATCATTCATTAGTTCTGGATTATAAACACTCATTTCAAGGAGTAATGCTTTAACTTCTGTTAATAAGGATGCAAAACATTTCAAAACATTTCCTCTTGATAACCAACGCACTTTATTATTCAGCAGAAGATCTGAGTACTCGCTCTCCATTTCAACTAAAAATTCTTTAAACTGGCGATGATTAAAAGCTGTAGTAATAATGAGGTTAACAATAATATAATTATGAATTCCATAACTTTGCAAATTTCTTCTGGAAATGTCGAGCACAAAGCGCTTCTTGATGAATGATACAATGGTAAGTAAGATCTTGTCACTGATTTTTCCTTTCAAAATAATAACAAAAACGTTTCTTACCCCGGTCATTCTTTTCGCCCTGTTTGTTGCAACTGAGACAAGTTTATCGAGATTTGGTGATCTACCAGGAGACCAGAAGAAAAAGCAGAGTTGGCAGCTGTGGTTTATAAATATAAAAAACTATTTTTATTCGAATCCTGGTATATACCAACATTTTCTGTACTTTTTTTGGTTTAATTTATAAAGTAAGTTCAAAAGCAATCTAAATAAATATATATATGCATTTTTCAAGTACTGAAAAGGAAGGGCATGATGGGAATGATCTTCTAGCAATGGTGAAAGGGGTGGAATAGGGCAAAATAGGTTGAGAACCACAATGTTAGATCTTTTAAGTATTAGTTAAAAAAAAAATAAGTTTGAAGCTTTACACGGCATTTAATTATTATTAAATGAAATTTGTTTACATCTAATTAGAATTTCGGAACACTTCCGCAAAGAACCCGGCAAATGTAAACATCGCCAACTTTCGCGATAATAGTTCAAACCTGGTAATCCGGCAGATTCAACCTATTCGCTTGTAAGAAGGTTGCAACCATTCCTCTAACGTTCATTTTGTTGAATTATCACCGTCATTGTTCGCATTTGCCAATTTAAATTATTCTTCACTTATTTATTATTATTTTTTTTTGTATTTTCACGTTATTATTTATGAACTTTTAACAAATAGATAGAAATATTTTCATATAATAAAGGAAGTTTTCGGTGACAGATGCTAGTTTGTGGAAGAAAATATGGCGGGAGAGGGGTTAATGATAATTGGTAACATGGCTGTTAACGTAGCGTTAAGCACACAGAATCATGAGGTTTCCAACCGATAAAATATTTTGACTTCATCACCTGCCAAAATATGCATTTTAAATAATTAATTAAGTAATGTTTTTATTATTGGTATGGTCATCTAAAATTATGAGAAAAACAATATTTATGGCTTAAAACTTTAACCAGATAATATATTGTTAATGCTTTTCCAACAATAACATTTGAGAAGATTTCAGGTGTGACACACAAAGAGATGATTAAACTGAAATAAAAAGTATTATTGATTCTCTAAAATGACAGAATAGTTTTATGGATACTCAAAGTCATCAAAATTAGCAAACCACTACTTGTGTAATGAATCCAAGTGCAAATGACTCTTCAAAAGTTTTATTAACAATGCTACTGAATAGAATTTCAATACTGAAAATTATTGGCACTGTCAAATATACTATGAAAGACAGGCAGTTGTTTCAACATAAAATGCTTTAAACTGTTTACAAGTAAATTGATAAAAATAACATTGAAAAACTGTTTATGTAAAATGGATGTATTAAAAGTCATGCATTCATTAATTTATTACAGGCACATGGCTCTTATTGAACTAAGACTGTCACTGAATGATTGTTTGGAATCGACATTTCTTGCTGTCTGAAACCTACTTCACCTATGATGTAAATATGCAGTTGTGGTTCTCACTGACATAAAGTTTAGCCACTCCTGATCGATTATATATGTCTACTGTATTTATACCTATTATACTAATTATCAGATACAATTTTGAGAATATCAACAAGCAAAACACTTAAAAATTTAAAAAAGACACTTGTAGTAGAAATATTAATATTCTATATGAATTATGGAAAGTACATGTAATGAATAATACCATGACCAAACACTTAAAAAAAAGAATAGATTAAGTATTTCCTACCTCGATACTTGAGAAAGCAATCCTGTTACACAACACATAGTTAACTTTTGATTACATGATATTACATATTACATATTTAGTCCTACGAGTGGTTAAGAAGGCTGAATAGTGGTAGTTCAATCTCGGCTCAAATCCTGAAAAACGAGCTGGTTGTGCAGGTTATTTTTTTCGTATGTGTTTTGTGAATTTTGTGACATTTTCGTGGTTTTCCATGAGCCTATTTACCCTAGAAAATATTCACAAAAGCATGCCTTTTTCAGCTAGCTCTCACATGCTTTGTATATTGAATTAAGTACACACAAACCCTTCTTAATTTTAAAATGATAAAGTTATTAAGTTCACATTACATGCAACGAAGCTTTTTACAAGCCAGGATACTTTCTTTAAC
Organism: Stegodyphus dumicola; assembly: GCF_044657685.1. Taxonomy (NCBI): domain Eukaryota; kingdom Metazoa; phylum Arthropoda; class Arachnida; order Araneae; family Eresidae; genus Stegodyphus; species Stegodyphus dumicola. The sequence continues at coordinate 130,197,446 of NC_140777.1, forward strand.
AATTACAGTGCTAATTAGTGCTGTACTTCTCAGTTATATGTGAAATAACATCTCAGTGTCACTGCTTGTGACACATTTGTTTCACTTAAGTCTTCTTATGCAGTCATAAGCATGAAATAAACAAAACAATAACATTTGAGAAGATTTCAGGTGTGACACACAAAGAGATGATTAAACTGAAATAAAAAGTATTATTGATTCTCTAAAATGACAGAATAGTTTTATGGATACTCAAAAACTCATGGTTATGCATGAAAAACCTAATCCATACATCCTTGGTGACTGATATTAACATAGCTTTTATGCTGCATTTGTGAACTACGCGGTTAAATTGAGTGAAATTGTGACTAAATTTCAGAAGACTTATAAAATTATGGTGTGAAAATTTAAATGTGAAATTAAAATCAAGGATACATTGGACAGAACAATCAAAAAAGAAATGTTGTCCATAAATATATTAATAATAATTAATGATAAAATGGACATTTAAAATATTCATATAATAAATATATACAATTAGTGTAATTAAAATAAATATATGCATTTAAAAATGATCTAACTTGGACCATATTTGCAATTTTTGTAATGTTATTAAATATGGACTTTAAATAAAATTTTTAACAGCATACATCATTTGGGTTTGTTTAAATTATGGAAAAGCATGGGAGAGATATCTGCCTAAAAGAAAAGATGCCTTCAAGGAGGTCTTTCTGAAGGACACTGGTTTGAATCCACGTTACATATTGGGAATACCATGAAAACAATCATACAACTTGCCCATTAGCTTGGCTAACTAAACTACCAGAGTTCAGTCACTTTACTGTTTAGCTGCTGATGAGCTGTATATCAGTTGCAAAGCAGTGCACAAAAAATGATATATTCCTTGGTTCTCGTTATGAGTTACACAGGGTTCATAGCCACATTTTAGTTAAAAAAATAAGCACTTTTCAAGCACATTTTAAGAAAAAAAATAAGCACCTGTCTAATGACATTATACACAACTGCATAACCTTAATTAGACTTGTAATTTAAAATATGAGAAATGCAGTATTTATTAAGAGAGAATAAGCATTACCTCAACCATGGAAAATAATTACTTTTTTTTTTCCCTTTAAATTTTAAATAACAGTTCAATTTACAGAACTAGTTTACAATGAGAGAAAAAAAAAAAAAAAAAAAACTATGCAGAACTAAACTATATTACAAGATTTAATGATGAAATTTCAGTTCAAAATAGAGAAAATAAATAATAATAAGGCATATTTATTGTATTTGCTTGGAACCTAATAATAAATACAATTTATTTTTCCACTCATATTAATATTTAAATAATTTAAATCTAAATTCTGAATATTTTCTAAATTTTCATTGTATATCAGTTTTCTCTTAACAGATATTGCAAGCAAAGTAATTTAAGTAAAAAAGAGGAACATTTCTGAAATCAGAAGACAGAAATTTGCTTCATGCAGTCATCCTTTAACAGTAAAAGCTTAACTAAGCCGCATACTTGGAAACTGGCGAATATTCGGACAGTTGAGCGTAACTTGAAAAAGAGGAGCGGAGGGAGGGGGGGTTGACTGTAGCCACTTTTTAGATTTTTCCGCTAAATAAATGCTTTTGACATTTTGATATGTGAATCATATAAAAATAAACCAATGGAACTGAAAAATATTCTGCTTAGCAAGCACAGTAAAACTCTTTTAAGTGTTCATAAACAAATCTCAAACAGAACATCAAAATTAATTAATTAATTATCTCTGCGAAATATCGCAAACGTTATTGCACAATACGTGTGCCATAATTCTTCCCTACGTGATATTACGCAATCGGAATCAACAGCTGCTGAAATTGGGAGAATAAAGAACTAAATATGAGTAACTGGGGTGTTTTTCATTCTAATTTTCAACAGACGGCGTTAAATTTCCGCAATAGAATCATTCTTCGCTTGGGTTGGTAGACCACAGAACTTTTAGTCCTATTCAATCCAGATTGGAAAGTGACAAAAAAAAAAAAAAAAGTCCGTTGCTTGTTTTGCAGCGAACTTGTAACAGTTTCAATATTTGAGATTTTGCGGAGAAAGGGGAGAACCTCCCAATCTTCGCACTATATAATGTATTGGCCAAAAAAAATTAAATTATTTTGACTATTCGATTACTTTCCCTTTATTTAAGCCATTCCGAGTATTATTCCTAAAACGCTGTGTTAAAATACAACCATTTTTGGAAGTTTACTATACTTCAGCAGTTACTGCAACTGTTATTATAAACATTCATACATATACTCATAATATAAGCATAATGATCATAATAAACACAAATATGAACTGAGCGGAACGAGAATGCAAATTATTAAGATCTGGATAGAAATTTAAACGTGTATAGTATTTGGGTGAGAGGAAAAGAATGCCGAATGTACCGAAATTTTCTACTGCTTTCGCAATTCTTTGACCAATATAACGACGGGCACCTGTCTGTACTCTTTGTGCGCACCAAAGGTTATGTTAATGCAGAGAAAGGGGGAAAAGCTATTTCCGGGAGTATGATTCACCACCTGACATTCAATATTAAGAAAAGTTGTTTATTTAGTTTCGGCTTTGGTAGGGGGAAAATAGCGCGTTCATTAAAAAAAAAGCACTAAAAGCAAAAAATAAGCACTAAAAACAAAAAAATAAGGGCTTTAAAGAAAAAGTAAGCACCTATAAGGGCCTTTATATTTTATTTTCAAATATAAGGACTTATAAGCACTTATAAGGACCGCTATGAACCCTGGTTACATGCAAAAAAGCAAGTCTTAATAAAAATCGATATGCCAAATGTAAAGTTAATATGTTGGTTTTTTCGTGCAATACATGAACATATACATAAAATTTAAAAAAATAAGTCAGAGCAGAATATAATTTATTACTAAAAAAACTTTTATGTAATCAGTTGCAATTAAGTTTCTATTTAAATGAGAATATCTATTCATTTCATTTATGCGATCATAATGGATTTTCAATCGTAGTTTTGGAAGTACTTTAAAATTATGCAATGAAGATATTAATCGTAAATTCACAATTTCTTTAGAAACTGCACTGTTAAAAACATAAATATTTTGGAATTTTATAATACTGAAAGATATTCAAAGACAGATCTCAATTTTCCCAAGAAATTGCCAAGAAAAAGGGTCATTATTACAAAGCTCAATATTACATGATTTTTCTACTTCCATTAAGCTTTACATATTGTTTTCTGTGCTAACTTGAATTAAATACAAATTTATTTTCGTGCATCGTGTTTAACCAGTTAATTTTGAATTTTCACTTTCGTATGCTTAATATATTGTTTTCTCTGCTAACGTGAATTTATGTTACTTATTCTTTAATTACTTTGATTATATTCTTTAAATATCATGTTTACGCGGCTTACTTCCATGTGTTTTAATATCTCATAACCAACGCCCATCAACCATAGGTGAACTTGGCGAGTAAAACAGCAACGGCGCCAACGGGTTCTCTGTGGATGAAAATTCAGAATTTCTAAATCAATCAAACACATTCATGAAAACAAGCAATTTCAAAAGTCATTATAATAACAGTAATCAAGAAAGCATAAAGTTACCAGCAAGAAATCTCTAACAAAGTTAAAGATCATCCATATAATCCAATTGCTATATTAATCAAAATAAATAAGAAATTCAGTACAAAGTCTGAAATCCAGACGTCCATTATCCGAAATGATCTAAAATCCGGACCTCAAAACCACCAACAACATTTTTCTCCTAAGTTTTACGCATGCACATTTGATTCCACCCCCCTCCGAGCATAATAAAACATCTGGAGTGTGCCAATTCTTAATTTCACTTTGACACTAAATGAAATACATTGTTATTGAAGAAACAAAACTTTTAGCATAAATATGTACGATCAGGATCAGTAACTTGGTTTCATTCCTGCGTATCCGCTTTATGGTACACATCTCAAACTGAAACATTCCACATAGATACATCATTGATCTGACGCCAACCTTGGGAATCATTATTTATTATACTTTCCTTTCATCACCGCATGTTTATCAAAACATGACGACTTCAGTAATGACTCATGTAGCGATGCCTAAACAATTTTTGGTACTTTTCCGTTTTGCCGGCGCAAGCGATAAAGTCGCCAATAATGGTACAATCGATGCCAAAAGGAATATTCTCGCTGGTAACCTTTTACGCCTCATTTTCAAAACAAGTCGCAGCTTTTTCTTATCAGATTGATTGGTTTTTTCAATACTGGCATATAATTACATAGAATTTTTATCAGATAGTTCAGTTTTATGTCTAAGGCCATTTTCAGTAGTTAAGTCAATTAGGATGCAATCACAGCTCTTACCCGAAGCCGAAAATATAGAAAAGGTAAAGTCAAGGGTTAAATTCATCAATTTTAATAAGGATACATTAGCGAAGTAAAGCACTGCAGTTTTACATAATTTCTAAGTAAGCTATTCGTACGAATTGAAATATTTCTTGCATTTAAACTTGTGTTCCAAATTAAGATTTAACTTGAAATTAATGTAGATAATTACTGAGAGCATTAGATTTTTGTAGAGTAGTTTACGTGAGATGAGATAGCTTGGGGTCACATGATATAAACCGGCGAATTAGGATTTTGAACCATGAAAGCATAGTAAATTCTTAAATTAATGTCTTTTTACAAATTTATTGTCTTTATTTATCGGCTTTTTATAAAGTTTTAAGTGATATTAAAATGTTTATGCCTTCAAAAAATGAATTCTTAGAACTAAGATTTTTTTAATATTTTTTATGTGTATACTGTCTGTTGTCGCCAATAAAGTCTGCTTGGCGAGATTTGCGCCGGCGAAACGGAAAAGTACCCAATTTTTCTTGTTAGTAATTGAATAATAAAGGTGTATGGTAACCTTATATGTTGACATTACGCTTGGCGATGATTACAGATTTAAGTTAAATGTGCTAAAAAAATGTTTACGAGGAAACATTTACCAAACATTTCTTTCCATGTGATAAAAATAGATTTTGTTGATGATACTCATAGACTCAAAGATTAAATTTATGGCTATTTGAATTAAGAATAATTGATTTGTTATTCACATAAACCCAGAACCAGCACCAGGGCTCGTATGGCTGCAGAGACTCGGAGAATTTAGGACCCACAGAGACTGCATCAGGCGGTAAGATATCTAGCGCCGGCCTTCAATAAGGCTGAAATATATGTGGGAATTTATTTATTCAGAACTCTAATAAGCCTTAAGCACGTGAAAGAAATAGACATAAGTATGATAAATAACAAAACTAATATAATTCAGGCATAATTGTCTCAGTGCGTGATAGAAGCAAGATAAAATTTAACAGAACAACTTGTCGTTAGTCGCCAAGCTCATGATGCATAGCCAAATATGTACAGTGAAGGATAGCTAAATTTGATGATGATAGCCACTAATTTTAAAGGTTTTCGGATATAGCAAAACAAAGGCGAAATTTTCCAATTAACGGATTTTGTAAAGAAATGTGGACAAGCTGTAATAAATGAGGATGATATAAAAGAAGTTTTCATTGTGATGACAATCCTTCTCAATCATCAATCAATTAATGAATGGCGAAATCTGTAGTATAGTTCTAGATCCAGAAAATACGCTACTGATAGTGAAGAAAGTGACAGAGAAGTTACTGACAACGAGAAAATTTTGATTGACAAATTAATCGGAATTCTCGAAACAGCAGTTACAGGACTTCAACAATGTAACTAAGCAAAGGATTATGCCTGTCTACAGAATTAAAGAGAATGTATTAGCGCAACAAACGGAGCAACTTAAACAACTTGCATTGAGAGAAATGTTTAATAAGGCAAACAAATCAATACTAAACTTCTTTTTTTTTTTTTTTTTTTTTTTTTTTTTTTTGTAAATTTTGATACCCTTTAGGTCATAAATACTTCATTATTTCACGAACTTTATCCATGTACACGTCGATCTATTTTCACTTAAAAAAAAAAAATCCCCGAATTTCACAAAAATAGCATTGTGCACTCTTTTAACTTTATCCATGTACACGTCGACCTATTTTCACTTAAAAAAAATCCCAGAATTGCACAAACTTGCATTGCACACTCCCTTTACTTTGTCCATGTACACATTGATATATTTACACTTAAAAAGTCAAAGGAGCACCAAATTCTACAATATAGGGGAAAAAAATGCAAAATCTCAATAAAATACATTTTAAACCAAAAAATAAAATAACATAGAAAAGAAAAAACATGTTATATATTTAAGCACTACCAAAAGCAAATATTCACTTACCATGATTTTCGAGTTCGCTTCGTACACCCCGAGCCACGTAAAAATCAAAATATCAATCATACTCAAATGACTTTTTTCAAACCAGGTACTCTTTCTGATCGAACACTTCACATAGTGACCATCTGAACTTTTCTTCCTACAAACCCATTCAAATCCATCTAAACGATTTTTACGTTCGACTAGACGCATATCCTTCCTACATACAAAACACTTATAATGGCTACTAAGTAAACCTACATTTACACACCAGTCAATTAAAGCTCTTTTCCCCTTTTGCTCCAAATTGTACAGAAACTTCAAATTAATCTTACTACATTCGGCCATTCTACTGTCTAAAGAATCAAACCAACACACACCACAAAAACGCTTACAAAACATCCCATGATTCAAAATTTCCCAGAATCATGCACCTGATTATGTCACAATAGGGTTTCCATAACATTCAACTACTCAGGCTACCATAAATGAAACAACAACTTGGTGATAAATCAAACAACAACTTCACCATAATACAAGGGGTACCTTAAAGTCTACTCTACCCCAATTTTTTTACTTGCTATTTTCAAGTTGGCAATTTTGAGAAACGTGCGGAGCAGTGGGTGATTCTGCACTCTCCCAGTTTGTCGCAAGGGCTCTTATAGGATTTTACCCAAATTTTAATTAACATAATCTAATATTTTAAAGTTGCAATTGCATAACATTATGGGAAGAAACGTATTCATGGAAAGGTTGTTTCACATTACGGAAAGCTTCTATCAATCTACAACTTTTATTTATTTTTAATTAAAACAAATTTTAAGACTATTTAAAAGGAAGAAAGAAATAAAATAGAATGGAAATATCCCCATTATAAATAATCAATAAAGATCCTGAATTATTAAAAAAAAGTGTGGAAATTTTTCTCTTCCTAAATATTTAACATTACTGGATAAATAGTAGCATTTAGGCTGATTAGCATATTTCAGCTAAATATCCACTGTATCCTTAATTCTTACTCATCTATTACAATATAAATATACCTAAGTTTGAAAAATAATATTAGGTACTTTTCCGTTTTGCCGGCACAAACGATAAAGTCGCCAATAATGGTACAACTGATGCCAAACGGAATATCTTCGCTGGCAAACTTTTACCCTTCATTTTCAAAACAAGTCGCAGCCATTTCTTATCAGATTGATTGTTTCTTTCAATACTGACATACAATTACATAGAATTTTTACAAGATAGTTAAATTTTTTGCCCTAAGACCATTCGCGGTAATTAATTACGATGCAATCACACCACTCACCTGAACGCAAAGATATAGAAAAGGAAAATCAAGGGTTAAATTCATCAAATCTAATGAGAATGCACTAGCGAAGTAAAGCACTGCGGTTTTACATAATTTCTGAGTAAGCTATTCGTACGAATTAAAATAATTCTTGCATTTGAACTTGTATTCCATAAGATTTAACTTGAAATTAATGTAGATAATTACTGAGAGAATTATATTTTTGTAGCGTAGTTTACATGAGATAAGATCACTTGGGGTCACGTGATATGAACCGGCGAATCAGGATGAAAGCAAAGTAAATTCTTAAATTAATGTCTTTTTACAAATTTATTGTCTTTATTTATTGGTTTTTTACAAAATTTTAAACCATACTAAAATGCTTATGCCTTCAAAATAAAAAATTCTTAAAACTAACATTGGTTAAATTTTTTATGTGTATACTGTATGTTGCTGCCAATAAAGTCTGCTTGGCGAGATTTGCGCCGGCGAAATGGAAAAGTACCCAATATTATAATTAAATTGTCTTGGACTAAATATCTCACAAGATTAGTAAAGTTCTGCTTCAAGTAAGAGAAAAGCAGTTATGTAATTAATTGATAATACTGTATTATATTCTACAAGACATCTTTGTGTGTTTTCCAAGAGGTTTCACCTTTCAAATTCTGCCCTGCTTCAGAAAATATGTTATAGTGTCAAAAGCTGTTAAATACATGATTTTAGAAATTTTCAGAAAGATCATTTCAAAAATTTGGTTAATCTTTGGAACATGGTAACAGGTAGTTTGGTGACATTTTGGTAAGGTGATAAAGGTTACTAGCTAGGATTTTAGCAATAATCTGAGAAGTACACAGTTCGAATCACAGATTATTTTGTCTCAGAGAAATGAGAGATCATGAGACATGTCATGTGACATTTTCCGGAAAATTCCAAACAGGATTTTAGCTAATAAGCACTTAGAAACAATTTCGCTGCTAAAGCGCAGAATCGCCCACTTATTTGTTTGGTGCTTTTTACAAGAGTAAGAAGAATTGGATTTTTGTAATTTTTTTTTTTTTAAATTTTTATTTTTTAAGTGAAAATAGGTCAATGTGTACATGGATAAAGTCATTTTTGTGTGCGCAATACCAAAGTGTGCACAATGCCATTTTTGTGCAATTCTGGGATTTTTTTTAAGTTATAATAGGTTGATGTGTACATAGATATCGTGTATATGCAATTCTTAAAAACGCAGCAAGCAGTGGGCGATTCTACACTTCCTCCCAATTTCGCACCTAATCTTCGTCATGATTAAGCACTTTTGTTCCATAAAAGTTCTAGCATAAGCGTAATTCGGCTAGCAGATTGTTGGAAAAAATTTTGAGTAAAAAAAAAAAATAAAATAAAACATGGCTTTACTTCGTGAAAACAAAATGGCATCCAAAAAAAAAAAAAAACTAGCAGGTTGCTGTAGCAGGGATGGTCGCCAAAGTTTCGCCAAGTTACCATAATCCGAAGATTCACCAAAAATTTTACTAAAAAATTCCCTTTTTCTACTTGCAAACTAATAACAAATTTAAGAGTTTCTAGTTTATTTACAGTGTGAGCTCCATCTAAGGTATTTTGTGCATTATGGCATTTTGTCCCATTTTTAACGAGCATTTTAAGCTAAACATACAGTTCTGAAGAATAATGGTCAACTTAATATAACATGTGACATGACGAAAATATAGTCAGCCTATTTTTGAACTTATACTTAACATCTGGATTTATTGTAAAATGAAGACTAAGAAAACGCATAATTCAAGGAAACTAACATTTTATACTTTTAATTTCGCACATTTAAATATTCTGGCACTTTTTTAGGAAACTACACATATTCGATTACATTTGGATATCAAACATTTTACTTTAATTGTATATTGAATTCCTACATACAAACAGATCACGAATATAAATATTTTCGCTCTAGCGTAGAACTGAGTGCCCCTTCGCTTCACGACAACTTTTTTAAATTTTGGCGATGAAACCTTACTTCTGGTTACCATGATAGTTTTAACTCTGTTTTAGCTTCCTGATTTTATTTAAATGAAAATAGATTGATGTGTACATGGGCAAATTTAAGGCAGTGCGCAATGCCTAGTTTGTGCAATTCTAGGATTTTTTTTTAAGTGAAAACAGATCAATGTGTTCATGGACACAGAGTCTGTACAATTCTTTGACTTCTTATTTTTGTTTTGTGTAGCGACCATCAAGAAATTGTACCTTCCTGGTGCCGATCTTGGCATCAAAAAAAGAATCGCCAAAAAACAAGGGGCACCCAATTGTAAACTTTTACCAATATTTTGTGTATTTGAAAAAAAATATATATAAGTGAATACATACACAGCAAGCCTTTTGAAGCGTTCTTCTTCATCACCCGCATCAATATCCATTGAAGTCTCGGAACTTTTAAAAAGAAAAGCACACGGTAAATAACACATTTGTTCATTGGCGCAAACACAACCAGCGAATCAGCTTTACGTTTCAACGTTGCCAAATCGCGCAATTTTCGACAAAACTATGCTGCCAAAATTCACGTGCTTGCGTTTTTGGGAAATTTTCCCTGCTCTTTTTTCTTAAACGCACATATGTTAAAATAACTTTTCTATTAAAATTAATTTATAATAAAAAGATCTTGCCCCCCAGATGGTATAGTGTTTAGGAGCTACTCTAATTTTTCATTATTTAATTTCTTCAAATATAATGCAAGACTCTAACATTTGGTGGCAACAGTTTGAAAAGTAAAACGAACATTTATAATAGTGATTCAACGGGGAGATCAGAGATCATTATTCGTTAAGTAGTGTTCGACCCGAGGGCCTTTACCACTACATGTTTATCAATCCCCTAAGGACCTGTAAAAGTTCGTTAAATTCCATAAACTGGAAAAGTCGTATGCATTTGTAATAAAAGTGCAAAGTCTTCAGTTGCGAAGAAGTTGATCAGGGGTGACGCTGTAGCCTTGGCTACTAATGTTTAAAATTAATTTATGACTAGTAACAGCATGAATTATAAACAAATAGCTAAGTTATTGCATTTTATTTTCCAGCTATCGAAATGCGACGCTACGAGCAACGTTTTGAAACCAAAACCTAGCAATCATGAATCAGAACTAGAACTAATTGCCATTCAGCATAAAGAAATTTAAATATAAATATGAATATTAACAAAATATTAAAGTTAATTTTATAAAATAATTAAACACATGAACAAATATATGAAATAAAAAATAATTATTTCTCATGCAATAACTGGGCCACTACACTACTCCCCCACCAGTAACTAAGTTACGTTACGAAGATGGAGAAATAGGTAGTAACTAGTATTGCAGTGTTAACCACTATCAAAATAATTTAGTCAGTCCTTGAATCTAACAGGTAAACGTATAGTTCTGCCTGTGCGAGAAGGTTTTTGATTCACATCCGAATTTGAGTCCGGTCTCTGCAAATTACTGTAGTCAGGTTGTATCAACTGAGAATTTTCCTCAGCTAAAATATATGCTGGTTTCAGGCGATCCAGGGATACATTAACATGTTTTCCTTTTGTGCTAATAGTAAAATATTTGTCCTTGCGATCAATAACAGGAAATGGTCCTTCATAAGGAGGTTCCAAAGATTTTTTTTATCCGATCTATTCGCTGAAACACATGAGAACAAGTTTTTAAGTCTTTATGGACAAATATCTGTTCAGATGAATTTTTACGAATTAGTCTCGGTCCAACAACTTCCATCTGTTTCTGGAGTTTATTAGCAAAAGTCTCCGATGCTGTCTGGATACTTGGTTCGCTGAAAAACTCGCCAGGAAGTCTGAGACTCTGGCCATAAACTACTTGCGCAATAGAATGATTGGTATCTTCTTGAATAGTGCTGTTGAATAGTTTACAAACCCAAAAGTACTGTTGGTAACGTGTCCGTCCAAGATATGTTGTTGTGGGCTTTTAATGCTGTTTTCAATGTTCGATGAAGGCGCTCAACATTGCCATTACACGAGGGGTGGTAGGCAGTAGTGTGTTGTAAATTGATGCCACAGATTTTGGACAAAGCTCGTAATGTATCACTTTTAAATTGGGATCCACGATCACTAATGAGTTTACTTGGCGTTCCGAAACGCGCAATCCAGTTGCTATAAAAGGTTCTTGCGACGTTCTCAGCAGAAATATTTTCTAAAGGAATTGCTTCCATCCAATTCGAAAATCTATCTATGCAAGTAAGACAATAAATATTCCCTTTAGATGGTGGAAGTGGTCCTATGAGATCGATATGGATGACAGAAAATCTTCCTGGTGATACTTCAAACTCACCTAATTTTGTTTTGGTGTGCCGATTGATTTTAGCTTTTTGGCAATGAATGCAGGTTCTTGTCCACAACTGTACATCTTTTTTTATGTTAGGCCAAATGAATTTTGATGTCATTAATTTCATAGTCGATTTTATTCCTGGATGTGATAAACCATGAATTCTTTGAAAGACGTGTTTTCTGAAAGCCTGAGGAATATACGGCCGAACATGTTTAGTTGATGTATCACACCACAAATATTTCCCCGATGGTAGAGAACATTGCTTGAAATTCAAGGAAGTAGTGGTTTGCAAACTCTTCAGTTCTTCATCTTGAGTTTGTTCATCAGCTATTTTATCATAATCTATCGATGAAATTTCATTAACTCTAGATAACGTATCCGCCACAATATTATTCTCACCTTTTAAATATTTGATATCAGTCGAAACCTGGGAGATGTATTGAAGTTGGCGAGCATGTCTAGGTGTTGCTTTGTCAAGTTTTTGACGAAAGGCGAATATTAAGGGCTTGTGATCTGTATAAATTGTAAATACTCTTCCTTCTAGATAATGCTTAAAGTGTCTAACTGAAAGATATATGCTTAATAGTTCTCTATCATAGGTGCTATATTTTTGCTGAGTATCACTTAATTTTTTTTTCATATTGTTGCAACACTGAGCCAATCGCCGTATCTGAAGCATCTGTAAATAACGCCAGAGGTAATTCAGAATTGGGAAAAGACAACAGTGCCGTGTTCACCAGGTCATTCTTGCACGTTTCAAACTGTTTTTCAGCTTCTTCAGTCCATTCGATTTTACGTTTGTCCCTCTTTTTAGCTCCCTTGAGATACGCATGTAACAATGCTTGATTCTTCGCTGCATCCTTTATATAACGACGATAAAAGTTAAGTATTCCAAGAAAGGTTCTAAGTTCATGAATTGTTTCTGGTCGTTTGTAGTTAGTAATAGCTTGAACTCTTTCTGGCAAAGGACGGGAACCCTTAGGTGTAATTAGGTAGCCTAGAAACTCGATTTGGGGAACAGCAAAGACAGATTTTGAAACATTAATTCTTAACCCAAATGTATGTAATCTTTCGAAAACTAATTTAAGGTGATTTTCGTGTTCTTCATGGGTACTGGATGCAATGAGTATATCGTCTAAATAGGGGAAAACGAATTCTAATCCTCTAAAGACTTCGTGAATAAATCTTTGGAACGTTGCAGGAGCATTTTTTAAACCGAAACTCATTACATTAAATTCGTATAAACCGAAAGGAGTGATGATAGCCGTTTTACATTTGTCTTCTTCTGCAATGGGAATTTGAAAATAAGCTTTGAATAAATCAATTTTAGAAAAAATATTTGTACCTCTTAAAATATGATGAAAATCTTCAATGCGAGGAATTGGGTATCGATCAGGTATCGTCTGCGCATTCAATCGTCGGTAGTCTCCGCAAGGACGATATGAACCATCCTTTTTCGTAACAAGGTGCAAGGGGCTTGACCACTGGGAGTTTGATGGACGAATTATTCCATTGTCAAGCATAAATTTAAATTCCTCTTTAGCTATAGCTAAGCGTTTTGGATCGAGCTGTCGTGCCTTTGAATAAACGGGTTGACCAACAGTCGAAATAAAATGTGTAACACCATGTTTAATTTGTGTAGGAAAAAGGTTAGGTTTAGAAATTTTGGGATATTTCGACAGTAAATCGAAAATTTTTATGGATTTATTTAATGTGGTTACTGAGTAATCACTGGAAATAGCAGCGACATCACACTGGACACAAAGCTGTGTTACGCCATCAATTAATTTTTTCTTATTTATATCGACAAGCAATTTATATTTGTGAAGAAAGTCAGCTCCTAAAATACCTTTTGTGACATCAGCAATTATGAATGGAAACTGAAAATCACGACGTAATCCCAAATCAAGAGTTAGCGTTTTTATGCCATAAGTGGAAATATCTGTGCCATTAGCTGCATACAGTTTATATTCAGTTTTACATTTATTCTGTGAAGTAGCAGGAATTATGCTTACGTCAGCTCCGCTATCAATAAGAAAGTGCAAATTTGATCTTCGGTCACGAACGAATAAACGAAATTTGCGACAATCCTTCATATTTTCTGCAGCAGCGTTTGCCGCTGAACCTACTGCAGATTCGAGTTTTCCTGGTTTTTGAAATCGTTTTTTACCCAAGCACACGGAGGCTTGCATTTCTCTAGAATGAATTTTGCTCCAAAACGAAAGTGATAAAAACAAAATTTGCCAGTAGGGTCATATCGTTTACGAGGTTGGCTTCGAGATCGTGAACGTGAATTACGTAAATCCGAGTCCCTTCGTCTTGAGCGAATGGTTACTTGATCAATTTTTTGTTCAAGAAAGGTAATTCTTTGCAACAAATCATTTGCGGGAACAGAAGGAGCATTAGTACTAAATACTTCTGGTTTCCGATTCATATCACTAATTTTATCTGCCATAGACGCTAACTTGGTTACATCTTCATCACTAACTAATAATATATTTTTATGGAGTCAGGTAGCTTCTCCAGCCATAATGTTTTGATTAGATTTTCAGACACATCTGTAGTAGCAACTGATCTCAACTTCTGCAAACGTTGGCTTGGTTTCATGTCTCCAAGTTCGATACCAGTAATCAAACGTTTAATCCGTACATTTTCACTTTCTTTGAATAAATGTAATAACCTAATTTTAGCATCCGAATATTTTGTGGCACTATCGTTCGTTACAATGTCCCAAATATTTTCGACGAACTTAGGTTCAAGCTGTGAAACTAAATAATTAAATTTCGTTTCTTCTGAAACGATATTTCTAAGTTTGAACTGAGCTTCAACTTGAAAAAACCATATTTCCGGTTTATCAATCCAAAAAGGAGGTATTTTCACACTCACCTTATGAAGCTCCGGTGACTGTATCGTATCTTTCATAGCAGTTTCAGAAGAGTCATTTGTTGACATTTCGAAAATTAATCAGGGTCACCACGATGTAGCCTTGGCTACTAATGTTTAAAATTAATTTATGACTAGTAACAGCATGAATTATAAACAAATAGCTAAGTTATTGCATTTTATTTTCCAGCTATCGAAATGCGACGCTACGAGCAACGTTTTGAAACCAAAACCTAGCAATCATGAATCAGAACTAGAACTAGTTGCCATTCAGCATAAAGAAATTTAAATATAAATATGAATATTAACAAAATATTAAAGTTAATTTTATAAAATAATTAAACACATGAACAAATATATGAAATAAAAAATAATTATTTCTCATGCAATAACTGGGTCACTACAACGCCATATATCGGCCACAGATGAAGTTTTCGTTGGATAAGCTATAATAGCAACTAATAATTTTGGCATATCTTTTACACATTATCGTAGATTTGACACAGTATCGTACAGTAAAAATGGAAAATAATATATACAAGTCCCAGAACTTTTTTTTCTTTCGTCTGAGGCGAAAGTACTATATCTTAATACTCATAGGGAAGGAGACGCGTATTTCCAAACCCTACCCCACTTTTCAAATTTTTGACGTCACGGAAATATCGACTAGTTTGGCAAGACGCCTACCCCACTTTTGACTACTACGGTGCGCTTTCGAAAGAATTGTGCTCCTGAATAGCGTGTTTAGGTGCTAATTGTGAGATTTTCGCAATTTAAATTATTATGAGTGGAAATTTACGCAAAATCTTTAGTGAATGGTTATTGTTTAACGCCGTAGTGTATTTGAGGAAAGAGGAGAATAATTCACTGCTGATGTATACATTAACAGTATGAAAAGTCTGGAAGGTGATAAATGCAATCGGCAATAAATGTGCTGCATTTCATCGCAAAATTCAGCGACGCCAGTAAAATAAACGAAAGTGTTTGAAAAACTTATCCACATCTGAAGCCACTATACAAAAATTATATGTGTGCCAATACAGCAATTTAAATAAAAAAAAAAAAAAAATTGCAGAAAACTTCAGATCAAGGAATAAGAATTGCAGTGCCTCTATGTGCTTAAAAACTACGAAGCATTCTGCAGACTTTCGTGCCAAAATCAAGTTTGACAAATAGATTAATACATTTTATTGTTTCTTTTAGTGTATATATTTCAAAATTATTAAAATAACTTGAACAGTTTATTGCTGTTCAAGTTGCTTAAAACAGCAATAAAGTTCATTTATAAAGATACACAAGGAACTTCATAATTCATTGCTTTGATGAACAACTGAAATTTACTAAATTACCTAACTTTATAACATTAAATATCTTTGTAACTGTGTTATTATGCTCTGTTTTATAAAAGCTTCTTAACTAGTTCTAAAAGCTAACTACTAACTAAAAGCTTAGTTACTTACTATTCATTTGTTATACATTAAAATATTTTCTGATTTATTTACTAAATGTATTAAGAATTTCCATACATGCTTGTGCAGTGTGAATGCATGTTTGTGTAATGAACTTTGATTTTCATGAACGAAAAAGAAATACAATCTCCGAATAAGTGTTTTCCAGTTCCTGTGTTTAGCTGTAAAAGTAAATTCACTTCAAGTATGTGTCTGTGTAATTTTGACGATGTAAATGCTGAAATGTATGTATAGTAAAAACTCGACAAAAAAAATATCCGGAAAGCTCTTGAAATTTTGGATAGCCGAGCATATAAAAAATGAAATATTGTAATAAGTGAATGTAAGAATAAACTTAGTCTAAAATCATAAAAACAGTTCATCTTATTTGTATCAACTTGACTATCAAAAGCCAATATTTAATATTATGCACGATTTTGAAAAAAAATGTATGCTGCTGATCTTTGGAATATGATAACGGGTGATTTTTACAATGGTTGTTATGTGGATTAAGACTGCAAGTTGAGACTTTAAATATGAACAATAGTAATCTGAAAATTTGAAGTAGTAATTTCATATCCAACAATCTCTGCCAAATAACTTCTATGTTTTAAGTAATTAAAAAATATATTTTAACCACTTATTATTAATTTTATAAAGTATATTCTATAATTTAAATTTTATTTACTTTCATCTATTTTTAATGTTTGCCATTATAAATTTCATACTATGTACTTTTTTAAGATTTCATAGTTGCTAATTAAACTTCCTTTACAATTTATTTAGTTATTCTATACTTACAGTTATATTTTATGTAAGAAAGGGATTTATGTGCAAGAGATATACAGTGAAAGTCATTTAACACAAAACTGAGGGGACTGAAATATTTTTTCGTGTTAAAGAATATTGAAAAGAAAAAAAAAGCATATATTCAACAAAATTAAGCTTAGCTAAATTAAGCTAATCCGATCCCTAAAGATCCTTCACCTTCGGACTTATCCAAAATAAAAACTGCGATCAAATCTTCGCAAATCATTTCAAGCAACTTAAAACATTCGCTTATCCCATCTGTTGCGAATTGTGCCAGATTATATGTTCTTCCCAAAATTCATAAAAGTGGTATTCCTTTCCGCCCTATTGTATCAAATTTAGGTACTGCCTCGTATCCATTAGCTAAATATTTAGTTTCTAGATTTTCCACTCTATTAGACAATAACATTTACACCATAAAAAATTCAATAGAGTTTGTAAAAAAGGTTAAAAACATTTCTCCTCGTAATTTACTCATGGTTTCTTTTGATGTAAAATCATTATTCACCAATGTCCCAGTGGAGGGTGCATTAAGATGTCTAGAAACCAGACTTCGCGAATTTCATTTCTCTTGCATCGAAATTGATGAGCTAATTTCTCTCACTCAACTCTGTTTGAAACAAACACATTTTGTTTTCCAAAATAAATATTACAAGCAAACTGAGGGATTAGCCATGGGAAGCCCCCTCAGTCCCATCCTGGCTGATATCTACATGCATTATTATGAATCAAAATTGTTTGAAACTTTAAACTTCCCGGCATGGTTCCGCTACGTAGACGATACTTTTACCCTGTTTGAAGGTAATAAAGATGATTTAAATAGAGTTCTTTCAACAATGAATTCTATTGATCCTGCTATTCAGTTCACTTTTGAACTGAGACTTGCAATTCTCTTCCGTTTCTCGACATTCTGGTCACATGCAACACATCCAACTTCAGTACTACAGTTTACCGTAAACCTTCATCGGTTTGCCTTCCACCACACTTTAAATCATGTCATCCGACTAAACAAAAGTTAGCTTCATTTTATTCCTATGTTTTCCGTGCTCTTCAAGTTTGCTCCTCCAAACTAGCCCTTGATGAAGAACTAAATTATTTAAAAGCAATAGCTATTGACAGGGGCTTTTCACCTAACATTATTAATCAAGCAGTTAAAAAATTCTCATCTCAACACACTAAAAGCCACACTCTTATTTTAGGAGATTATAAAAATTCTGTTGTTATTCCCTTCTTTCCATCAATTAGCTATAAAGTTGCACATATTTTGCAGAAATTTAACTTTCGGGTTGTTTACTCTCCCATCAATAAAATTCCAACTTCTAAACTCAAGGACCCCATTCCGGATATGAATTCCTGTATTTACTGCATAGCAGCTTTCCCTTGACCAAGAGTTCGCATTGCATACGTAAATCTTCTGTTTAGCTCTGATATATTTTTTCGGACACCCATCATATTAGAGTTTCTGAAAGTTCTTTTACATGAACACTTTGAGCATAGTAACTCAAATTTTGAGCTTAAACCATGATGAAATAGTTCACTTAAATGAACATTACATATTTTACAACATAAATTATTTTCAATACATTGAAATAGGATATCCAAATCAAATAGTCTATAACCACTAAAATTAGGCTCTAAAGTTATCTTTATCTCTTGGTGGCAAAACAGTGTCACTATTTAATTTTTTAAACGAAGAACTGACACCACACTTCTTATTCATTGTATCATTATGCTGATTTCCCTGGAACTTTCTTTTCTTTGGTCGATGAATATAAGATCTTTTATTTTTTACATCTTCCTCACAATTTTCCATAATTATCAGGTGATAAAAATACTAAACAAAAACTGCAATGTTATAATAAAAACACCTTCAAAAAAGTCAAAAGAAATTTAGAAATCGCAAAAGAGCTTGTAAACAATCACGTTTCACGCTAATCCAAAGCTGGAGTAAGATTTCAACACATGCCTATGTTAGATTCCTACGTTAGAATAGTGCTATGTATAAATCTAATATATTCCTAAGTCGCGCTTTCGAGACATGAAAAACGCAGTTTGAGTTTTGTCAATCGGCCCAGTAGAACGGGAGATATAGCACAGTCCTCCTTTTTTTTTTTTTTTTTTTTTTAGCTTGATAACACGTCAGCACTGTTTTTCCACCATCTCAAAATAAATTATGAAGATTTGTGCTTATGCAACTAGTTGAATTTCAACAGAAATACACGTTCATATGAAAACGTTGAAGCTCTTTTAAAGGGCCGGTTTTATACCTTTATGCAAATGTAATTCTACCGCATATAGCAGTACTTCCCTGTTCGCTGAATTACTTTCACACTGAGTCTTCCGATGAGAATTTTCCTAATTAAATACCAAAGGATGAATGATTATAAATTTCAAAGCACCTACTATCTTAACGATCGTTTCACTCAAAATCAAATATTCGAAAAGTGAGCAGAAAGGCAAAATAGACAATAGCTAAACATGCGAACATTGAATGTGAATAGCACTTTATTGTTGGTCTGCTGCCTTTTAATAGCTAAGATAGTACTTGCCAGAAACCGAAGATTATCCAACTGTGGGCATTGTGGTAAGAAGTCCTTTACTGAGTTCTCCAGCCGAGTAAACGTAAATGCGATTAACCTCTCGAAGCCGGCTGGTACAGCAGTTGTACAAGGAGAATGACTTTCTCAGACGCCGGCATCGGTACAACTGTCGTACCATCCATGCCCTCCCCATTTTAGAGAATCGCCTATCTGTAGATCTTTGGGTGGTCCATTGTCGCTGCTCAGAGTAGCCGCTGGCTACGCATTATTTCCCTCTTCTTATCAGTTTAGCTACATTTTGGCAAAAACCGCAGGTTTCGTCTCGCGCCAATATACTTGAAAATTAAATAGAGGCCATCTCTTTCTCAATCTGTCTCATAATTTTAATGCTATTTTTTTTAGTACTGACTTTTGCTATGATTAAAACGTCAGCGATTTTGCACGCTCTTTAAGCTTACCATATTTAATGTTCTTTAATCATAACAAATAAGAATAGATTAATATTTTAGATTTAATGCCCTTCTAGAAAATAGGTAAAACCGTTTTTATCGTTTACTCGTTTACTTCCTTTTCATACTTATGAATAATAAGATTTTATTTTGACATTGTTTTGTGGAGTGCATAAAACCCTTAAGAACTGTCAACTCTTTCAAAGTGCTTCTATTATGCAGGCAATTTTGTCTGATTTATCAGGAGATAAATAAGAGACAATTGTATGCATAATAGTTTTTCTGATTTTCATTCATTCAGTGATTGCTTTCAATGATTTTCATTGATTGTAAATTAAATAAAATCAATTTATCTTTACACCCTCTTTTAGGATGAGATCTGCCAAAAAATATTTAAATATCAGTAAAGCTCACGTTACTTCTAAACTGAATCAAAACATCAGTTAAATGTTATAAAATTTTGGCCAGTTTTATTTGCTGAAATTCTTATACTCTTCAAGAGATAGAGAGAATTCAGACAAGTTGATAAAAAAATATTTTAAAAAAGTTGTTATTTTGTCTGTAATAAGGTGTATGTCAACTTACTACTAAATGTATGAAAATTAGGATTGGATTACGGAAAAGCACGCGAACGCTATCTGCTTAAGGGAATGGATGCTTTCGTGTAAACCTTTTTAAGAGAAAATTGCTCGCATTTACATTCCTGGTGGAAAACTCCACATGTAATCAACCCGTTCTTCGGTATTGATTGGATTAATTTGTTCGCTTACTGAATTACATCAAAGCACCCAACGATTAACTGTATAAGGGGAGTTATGTCTTCGCGGAGGACTTTCTAAGAGAAGCTGGCTTGCATTTACGTTACACAAAAACCATGACTCCAACTATTTATCCGGGATTCAAATCCAAGCGAGCTATAAGTGTTCAGCCACCTTTACCGCTTTACTGAAGAGCAGGTAAAAATATTGATAAAGGAAAAGTATTGAATTAACCGGTTTAATTTACTAACCTATATTTCTCAATCGACAGTACATAAATTACGCATATGAGGGGGATTATTTGTGAATAAATAAACTGTATTGCACTTTTATCCACTATGTCATATTACAATGGAATTATTGCATTTCAAAGTTATTTCTCATGAATTAATTTTGCTCTTCATGATTTTTGATATTTTCAAAGAGAAAATTCCACACTTTAAATAAAAATATACACGAGAAGATACTTTATGCACAATTTGGCGTAAACGGTTTTCTTAATTTTGCTTTGAAAATATTGCAGGGTAATCGTTTTCATTACTGGAAGAAATATAAAAAACAAATTTACTACATGGTATCAACACCCAATATTTCCTTATTCTTTTGAAAACGTGAAAGATTACTCTTTCTAAAATAAATTGGAAAATATATTATGTGCAAATAGAATATTCGTTGAAAATGAAATAGACTTCAACTTTTGGATATAACGATAGTTTTAGACGAAATTTCTACCTATGGAAAGAAATTGACGTATAATTAATTCTTCATGAACATTTAAAACTGTTCTCAAAATTCTTTTGATGATTGCATGTATAAGTCACGAATTTTTTTCTCGGCTAACATAAACAAAAGCCAATTTTACAAAGAAAAATTCTCGTTAAAGATATACCTTCTTTGCCTGATAGTCCAATGTAATATTTGTTAAAATTAATTATTAAACGCAACCAATGTATCTCGGATTTTGATTTTTATATTATAATAACAAAATTATCGAAAAAAGCAGATTTAAATCTCTGTTATTGTTATGTAAAGCTTTATTATTGCTGTAAGTTCATCTCAAAATCTATTTGTATTGAATCTCATTCTAATCATCTAATGGTAATAAATATTATTATTATTATTTCATTAAATTAGTCATTACCATTATTTTATTAATGAAAATATGTTATTAAAAATCGCATTCCGGCCTGCAGACTTACAGATCTAGTCTGTATTTACTATATTTTGTTAAATTTTGTTCTCGCTTGCTAATTTCTAATACGAAAATACGCGAATATAAATGAAGAGTGAAAACAAAGTTAAAAAATTCACAAATTATTTACGAGATTGATTAGAAATAGTGAATGAAATATAAACATTGCATACATTTTGTTCTAAATAAAGTGTGCACTGGATATGCATCCAGTACTGCACATTTATTTATGCACTATTTATTTAGAATTTTGCTTTCACTTAAATATGAAAGCAAAATAATCATCGAAAAAATTGCAAATCTAGCAACTCCTCTACTATGGGACGTAGGTGTCCGACAAACATGTAAATTTTACTTCACCCATGGAGGGGAACTGACGACTTTTCTCATTAGGAAAATGTCAAAGAGGGGGCAAAACTGTTTCGGATTGCGCTGGTCTGAAAGCTATAATATGAGAATTTCGGCCCGGTTTTAGAAGGTTAAGAGGGTAATGCTTGAGAACCTATTGTAATAATTTTGTGGAAACATTTATTTGGAAGAACGTTTATAAAAGTATAAAGAAACATTACAATGAGAGAGAAAATATAAATTATTATCAGGTTTTAGTCAAATTATCTGTATATGAAACGTCGAAATGGTAATATGAGGAGTATTTTATTCATTTGTGTAAGCATTTTATTTACTTGCATACCAACGAGTTCTGACGAAAAGTCTGCATAGATTTATTACCTAATTATTGGCACTTTTTGCAGACGCAAATGAGATCTAATCAGAAAATAATCAAGAATCTGAATCAGTCAATCATCAACACGCACATTCTAAATCAGATTTCTGAATTACTTTCTTGAAGCGTTTACGGTCCAAATAAAACTGAAGAAACATTTTAAACACAAAACAAAGCAGCAGAAGTGTGATAAGTATATATTACTATAAAGCCAACACTCTGTCAGTTAAAGACAAAGTAGTTTGATTAAATAAACAAGGTGAACAGAGACACAGTTGTAGCCGTTTGTAATTTTAAAGTACATAAAGCGCAGGAGTATATGAGAAAACTAGTGAGTAGCACATTGGTTACAATTTTTATTATAAACATGCTGAAACTGTGAATATAATTTCAAGCATCGGTGGCATCATCGAATGGAGACATGCTTCAGTGTCAGATGTATTTCATTAAAAGATATGAAATATTTTTAAACGTTTAAGAACACAGTTTCTGAAGTACTTGACAGCTCACCCTGTATAAGCTTCATTCCTTTGTTTAAAAGTCGGTAAAGCGTTATCACAGATTTTCTTAAAAATTATCGGTGATCAATACTGGTATTGATCAATCATAACGACAATAACATACATTGTTATGGAAAGAGAGAAAGTACTTGTGAGGCTTTCTGAAAGACCGAGTCTCAGTTTTAATATTTGAATATTAATCTCTACAAGTCTGAATTAACTGACACTACTGAAATAGTTACGAAAAATTGATTCCCACTGTTAAAAAATTGATCTGCATTATTTTTTCGTAAATTTTATTTTTTTAAACAACATGTCTGTAATCAATGTGCGCAACCGCTTTGATGCTGGAAAAACACTAAAATTTGAATCATCGTTGTACAAGCTAAAAAAAAAAAAACAATATTTAATTGTGAGAATAAAATATTCTAACGACTATAATGATAAATCATGAATAAAATCAAATCTGTAGCTGCAAGCCTTTTTTTAGCGTTATGGTGGTTAGGGAAACCTGAGTGCGATACCGTAGGGCTCAGGTTCGAATCCCGGAGAAGGCATGGATGTAAAATTGTCTGTCCCTTCATAGGAGGCAATGATGTCCCGCCTACTAGGCGCCTCCATGATAAAGAGACTACCGATCTGGCCTTAGGGCAGGACGATGCCGACATAGGCAAGTGCCAACCATAAGAAAAAAAAAATTGATTGTAATCTTATTCAAAAATTCCTAAGTATAAGACGCAAATTTTTAGACACCTTTCTCATGTTCGTTTTTAATGGTAATCAAACTAATATGAAAGTGGACTGAAAAGTCATTTTTAAATGAACCCCATAATCTTATACGTCTCTGTACATTTGCATTAATCCATAATGGGCCAGGTATTATTTTGTCGAAGGACAAGAGTCTAAATGGAACGATTATTTCGCTTGCTTGCGAGTGAATTCTAGGAGGTCCGACGAAGACATCGCGGACGAAAACGTAGCGGAGAAAACAACGTAAGAGGGAAACTTCGTTGTAGAAAACATGTGGGAGAAAAGAAGGCAGGAAAACATATCGTAAGTCTAAAACATCATCGAAGAAAACAATCGTGGTACAAAACATCGACGAAGAACAGAAAGAGGTTCCAAAACTTCGCAGTTTAAAAATATCGTCGTGGAAAATATATTCCTATAAAAGAGAGTAAATAAAATAATCGCATGACGATTATTCTGCAGATATATCTTTTCTACATTTAAAAGGTGCTGGTGCGTATTCGAGTAATGAATTATAGGTGCGAGTAAGAATGAGGAATATTTTTACCTCTATATTTCATATATTTCCTTTCATTAATAATTTTTTGCTAAAAATCCAAGAAGGAACTCTTGCATTGAAAAGTTGAAAGGAAGTAGAAAATTAATGATACGTATGGGAGTACTACGCAGTATTTAATTTTTATTTTAAGAGAATTTTAAATTTATTTACTTAACTATTAAACGTTATTATTTAATTAAGTCATTTCATAAAGTTGTATTGGCAGTTCTTCATGAACAATATATTTTTAAAAAATTAAAAAAGGGAAAAGGAGCATTTATTTTAGATTAAATGTATTTAAAAGTTTTATGCATGTCTGAAATTTCTAATATTATGTTCTTTGAATAAAATTAAGACTTCTTTTGTTCTTTTTCCTTCAGCTTCTTCAAAGTAATCCTTTTATATAAGTATCCTTTGCATGTTGCGATTCGTTAGTTGTGATGACACAAGTCAGGATGAACTACGTAATATTTCAGTACCGTATTTATATTTATTGGATTATTGGAAGAGCACGTTAGGGCTCTTTTCCTAAGGGGAGGGAAGCGTTTGGGGAGGACTTTCTCAGGAAAAGTTTCGTACGCACATTACACATTAGAAAAACCACAAAATTCTCAAGCAGCGTGTTTTTGTGCTGGGTCTAGCTACCAGCGTTCAACGACTTTACCTCTGGACCCCTAAAGCCAGATAGAGTTATTAACGGAATAGATTATTAACGGAAATGCATTCATTTTCAGACTATTTTTTTGAGAAAGATCAAATTTAAATTTAGATCTAGAAAATGTAAACGCAGAATTTTACAAAAAGAAAATATAGGTACAATAAATCCTCTTGTCGATTACCATCCTAAGATGACCGATGTTTCTGAGAAAATAAGTAAATATAGGTTTTTCACAATGTCTCTCTAAGATGACCGCATCAACGGAAGACTAAAGAGATATGGAATCGTCAACGATCGCTTTGAAACGAATATTTTATATTTAACTTTACATTTATATATTTTTATAAATGATTCTAAAATATGGTTAAGCTTCTGTGTCTCAGTGTGCCACTACATGGAACACCCAAATTGAATCGCTTCGAAAGCCTCTAAATTCAACCGTAAATAGATAAAAATGCTTTTATAATATACTTTGAACTTTTCTTTTTAAACCGTAGATAGCAGCATATCACAAGGAGACACATAACGTTAATTTATTATGTGTTATTAAAATCCATTTTTTCAAGTAATTTTCTCTATTTTTTTAATGATATAAAAATTTTATTTGGAGAAAAATAGGCATAATTTTGCTGGCTGTACTCCAAATTATTTTTTTAATCTTTCATACAAAAATCATACGCAGAATCATTGAATAAAACCAGGTGTTCCATTAGCGGGAACACTGCGCCTTTAGCAATCTCATGCTCTTACTAATCAGAACATCTGTGCTCTCAGGAGAGAACATCCGTTGTTTTCGTTTTCTGTTTCTGTTGATTTTTTTTGGGTAGGGAATGAATTCAAACAAAGCAGCATTGAGGGGCGAGGTGGTTTTTGTGTTATGAAAGCATTAATATTGGCATCTCGAAATTTTTGGGGGTAGTTTTTAGGCGGGAATTTCATTAGTAGCTTGACTCATCTTTACTTAGACCTACGCGAAATTTTTGCTGCCTTTTTAGTCTCATTCCCGTTTATTTTCAATAATTGTGTAGATATTTTTCGTGTATCTATATATTATAAGCTTATTTTTCTTTTTTGTTAATATTAATCGTAGTTAATTATTTTAATCTTAGTTGGTTTGTGCTTCCATCAAAAAGGTGTGACTTGCTTTGAACAATTTCACGAAGATAAGAAATAGGAAAATTTATAAACATTTTTGTATATAGGACTTGTGTATGTAGATATGTATCTCATTTATCCGTATATATTCAAGAATATTGTGTATATCCAGGAAACCATGTATACAGCCATAATACAGAGTTTTTTCATTCTTATGCAAACGCTTCTACTCATTTTCGTGCTTCACTGCAATGCTCGCTTAGTCGCACTTTTCAAAGCTCTGGCGGCGCAGTGTTCCACCTCATGGAACACCCACAGAATTAAAACGGTAAGTGCAATTTTTACAAAATTTTACCTGTATACTTATTTAGGACTAAATAGACTGAATACAACGTTTCTTGCTGAAATTCCGACTTTAACGTACAGTGCGCCGCAAAGGATTAAATATTTTAGTTCTATGTTACGCAAATTGTATTTCTCTCTTTGTACCGGGGAGAGGCGCAGACACAAATTTGTTAGGATCGTAAAGCTCGGGTTTAGAGCTTTTAATTTGCTGTGAGTTTCAACTAAGCAGAGGTTCTCCCGAGTTTACTTGGTGAGCCGCTACTGAAGTCAGAGGTGTCAAAGTGTTCTTCGCCGTTCCTCAGCCAACTTAATGTTTGAAAGCCAATAAAGTAGTTTCGGTCAACATTATGACTCTGAGGTTTCTTGGGTTCTAAACTGAGGGAACATCAAGTGAATTTACAGTCCACTACTTTTGAACGACGGGACATACAGTTTTCACACACAATTTATTCGAAAATGTTTTAGTTATTGCTTGAACTTTTAGAACGAAGTTCTCAGCGAACCACTTTTTTTTTACGACCACTTCTTAAAAGTATAGCTGTGGAATTCTGGTACTAATTCTCATCTATTTAAGATTTCCCATTTAGGTAATATTTTATTACTGCATTTTACAATATAAAGGAAGTATTATAATTACGAAAATTTTCAAGTATCACATTTCAGTGGAAATATCCATTTTGTCCATATCTGAATCCATTTGGATGATTTTTGTGCGACATCTCATACGGACAGAATAAAGACTTCTTCCTTTTCATAGTATATTTTATAATGCATTTAAAAGGGATTTTTTCGTGTTCTCTGTATGTATGTAGATCTAATATATGTGTGTATGTATCTCGCATAACTCAAAAACGATTAGCCGAAGAATATTGAAATTTTCTAAAGAGTAGGCTTGCTTCTCTCTTTATATTGCAGGTTAGCTGTACCAACCGTATATGTATATGCTCACGTATATGTACACCAACATCCTTTATCCGGCTTAAAAGTCCCTACACGACCTTTATTTTTGCGATCGTTGCTTGTAGTAATATACTTCCAGTTATGGAAATGTTTTTAAATCACGAAAATATTCATGTTTTGGCGATGTCAAATTTTTAAAAAAATTCTTTTTTGACAAATAAGTAAATCCAAATTTTAATACAGTCTCGCGGTTCGTATACTTACATTTGGGAAAGTTTCATACTTGTTATCTATATAGTATATAAAGAAGAAAGTTTGTGTGTTTGTCCTCTCATAACTCGGTCACTACTATAGCTATCACCACCAAACATTCTACAATTAGGTCGACGTCACGTTTCTCAAAAAAAAAAAAAAAAAAAAAAAAAAAAAAAAAAGTAGCTAAAATCAGAGCTATAAATAAAAACTCGGAAAAACGATAATTTTCTTTCTCATTTTTCGAGTGGCAACAGTCTCGCAAGCTGGAGACGAAAATCTGCTTTATTTCGAAAGTTGTTACCATTGCTCTCTTTCAAATCCTAGAGTTTGTTAAAATACGAAAATAGATAAAAGATGAAATAAAAATAGCTTTCCCAAACATTAAATACGTTATTCCCGATTCCGAAAATTCGAGGGAAGCCATTTCGACTATTCTCATCTTAACCACTTTCATGAGCGAAAATACTAATTAAAAATTCTGAAAGTTCTAATTTTCGCACTCATTTTTCCTAGTGGTAACAGTCTCGGGCGTTGAAGATAGAATTGTTTTATTTCGAAAAGTGTTGCTACTGCTCGCTTGCAAATCTTACATTTTGTTAATAAAAAAAATTGTCAATTTTACATAACCTATATATATAAAGAAGAATGTCTGTTTGTGTGTTTGTTTGTTTGTTTGCGTTATTGATTTCTCATCAATTATGATAAATATTTTGCGACATTGAATCGACTAAAGTTGAATATAGGTGAAATATTGGATGGAACTTGAGCTGTTATGGCCATTTGATTAGAAAGACGAAAATCACTAAAAGCTGAGTGACATTGCTTCTGATACAATGAGAGAGAATTATATTTTTCTATCGAAATTTTTTATGTGGGGTTGCATATCGCACCAGACTGAAAAATGTATAACTATGAATCGTATTTTTTACATCGTTAGAGAAGGATTACAACGGTATCGTTCTCTCTGTTGTTAGATACATTGCTTTCAATCTAACTTAATTGACATCGGGTACTTCCGCTAATAAAGAAATAAAATTAGAAAAAATTCATAAACGCACGACCAAAATTAAGCAGTATACATTATTTCAAAATCAGCAACTTTCTTTTAGGA
This sequence comes from Stegodyphus dumicola, assembly GCF_044657685.1. Classification (NCBI taxonomy): domain Eukaryota; kingdom Metazoa; phylum Arthropoda; class Arachnida; order Araneae; family Eresidae; genus Stegodyphus; species Stegodyphus dumicola. The sequence continues at coordinate 130,226,292 of NC_140777.1, forward strand.
ATCGGGTATTCAAGTTTGAAAGAGCAATTCGAAGAAATAAATTTAAATGATCAGCAGCAAAAAGTGTGTATAATTTAATAGGCCTTATAAGGAAATTCACATAACTTATAAGGAACAATACATAAGGCCTTACAAGGCCTTATTTGTTGTTCGCCTGAGATTTTTGATTTTAGTAAGCACATAATTTTTCGATTCTTTTCATTTGAAAAAATATGCGTCTGTTTCTCGTACTTTTCTAATATACAGTGAATTATTTCATAAGAGCATTACGCGGAAGTTTCTAATTATTCGTTTATATATAGTATATAGACATTGTCAAAAATTCGTTTCCTCCAGATGTAAACCACCTGTTTCTCGACCTGGCCCAAACAGCTTTTTACATATTGTTAACTGCAAACAATCATTCGATTTACTGCATAGTTAAATGGAATGTACTCTGAGAGCTGAAAAATGTCAACTAAGCAATTTGCAATTTGATTCATTACTAGTAAATCTAAAATCAGTTTCGTTATTTTAACAAGAAAGGGCATTTTTATGCATAGTGCTGGAAATAGATTAAAGATTTAATAAAAATTAAATTTTAGGTTCGAGTTCCATTTGACGAATATCAAAATGTTTACCTTGAAATATTAATAAAAGTATTTTGAAAATAGGAATGTAATTTTTAATTAATTTAAATCTATTTACTCTAAAGCAAAATGCCGTTACATTAAATATCAGAGGCACAAGTAGAAGATATAGAACTGGATATAGATGGCTAGAAGTAAGAAACAAACAGAAAAGAAAGAGAGAGATCAGAGTAAAATTATTCATGTTAAATTCAAATGGAAAGAATTTGAAAATGCTATATTTCAATAGCTAAGATTTAGTTAACTCTAACAGGGAGAAGTACCTCATATGGGCATAGTCTACATCATAAGTGAAGTGGTGAAAGCATACGGTATCGTGTTTTTACTATTTGAACACTTTCGAAGATCTGAATGATGAGTTTATATATGTCAAATACTCTATTAATTACTTATCTCTATCTATCTGTAATTATACACGTACTGTCCAGCAATGAATGCTCGATGTATAGGTCACAGCCACTATCCCACCAAAAGAGAAAACTTTCATTTATGAAACTTCCTAGTACGTCTGCCAGGGAAACGAAAACAGGCTTTACATCTAACATTATCCTGCACATTTTTATGAAACATTAACATTTTGATTCGACCCTTTTGTTTTATTTTGTTTTGAGTTTAAGCAAACGTTTCGAAAATCATTCCTACTTGTAAATACCTGTTTGTTTCTTGTATGTTTGGGGCACCATTGGTCATGTGGTTAGGATTGCAGAATACTGAGAGTTTTATGGAACTGATCATCCCAATTGTAATTTCCATTATTTATATACAAAAACAATATAGGAGCATGAAAAACACCAATATGGATAGTTTAATAAGACGAAACTTCAGCTCGTAAGTGCTGATAAAAAACAATGTACAATAACTAAATGTTACTGTAGGATGTTTATTATAGCTTAAATAAACAATATTCTGTTTTTGCTCAAACACAGCGTTAAAAATACCAAGTGGTTGACACGAAGCCACATAAATTTCATTTGACTAATTATTAATATATTATTATATCATAATATTAGTTAGCAGTGGTAAATCTAGGTATTAAAAAACCGTAAACACGAATTTTTGAAAATTTTAATATTTCTCTTTTCGCCACGTTTGAATTATCCATTTGAAATTAGTCATCAAGAAGGTGGCAAGGGGCCTTCATTTTCAAGGAATGATTTCTACCGGCCGTAATTTTACAATAATATTATAAGATTAGACATAATAAATCTGACAGCATGAATGCATTATATGAAAAAAGCACGGAATTTGCAATGTTTTGCTGTAGAATGTTATACTAATTCTCGATTATCCGTGTGTGGAATACCCATCTTGCAATTTGGAACTAGGTACCGTTGAAGCAATTTTAAGCGACCAGCGAATATATATTTCATTTAGTCAATTTGTCGAAATTTTAATCTTTTTAATTGCAGTTTTACATTATTTTGATTACCTTTAAAAACGAACGTGAGTAACTCATCTGAAAATGTATAAGCTGTGAGAGAAATCATATTGAATGATCTGAGCATACAGAGGAGACTAGTTATATGCCTTTGGCTTTACAATCCTTGTTAGAATATTTCATTTTCAGAGTTGTGTTTTTGTGTTTATTGCAGCTTGTAGGATGATGAGTGAAACTGCTTGGAACTCCGTGCATTAAATAAGTGCAAACATTGGTTACAGACCTTGTTAATTAAAAAAAATTAAACTTTACAAAAAATAATGTTACAGAATACATATATTTCTTTTACATTCCGAATCAATTTTTCGTACCTAGTTGAGTCACATAAATTATGACAAACTTTGAGAAATTAATTTAAAAGAATTAAATATGAAAAAAAAGAAATAACAAAACAATTATAATTTGGCTGTGCGAGAAATCTCACAAATACTACGTTTATGTTTCTGAACAAATGCATACTTTCCCTCCATTTCTATCTATCAATTTTATCAATTATCTCTCACACCCTTTTTTATGAAAATCTGTGATAACACTTTACAAACATTTAAACAAATAAATGAAACTTATACAGATTGGACTGTCAAATACCTCGAAAAATTAGTTGTTAAATTTCAAAAAATATCAGATTTCATTACGAGATATATCTGACATCGAAACAGGTCTCAATTCGATAATGTCATGGATTTTTAGAATTATGATTACAGTTTGAAATTATCCTTATTATATGAAAAATATTAAATAAATTTGTTATATATCAGTTTCCTTGCACACTCTTGTGCTATATGTACTTTAACGTACAAAGAACGTTATAGAATAATACGTTATAGAACGTTATAGAATAGTGTTATCAATGGTTATTTAAACCAAACTGCTGTGCGTTTTTAAGGCCGAGCGGTAGCTTTCTAATTAACACGCTGAGTTCGGCGCCGAATTTGCTGTCCTTTCCGTTCAGCCGGCAGCGAGCTAAGCCTTAAAGCTAAGCCGTGTTTTTGTTTAGAATGTTTCAATACATTTCATTAATGCTAAATTTGATCACATTTCATTGAGACTATATTTATTTTTTAACTTATACTGTCGGTTCCGTGGAACGACGCCAGGCAAACGAAAATTCCAGTGCCGGTTCCCAGGGACCGACGCCGGCCACACGGAAAGTTCACTGTCAATCCCCAGAGACCGGCGCCGCGCTCAACGTGTTAAGAAAGTTTCGGGCCGGTAAGTAAATATGTATTTAATTCAAATATATGAATTGATATGTAATCTATATATATGATTGATTGTATTTGAGTTCCATTTCGAATACTCAAAACTTAAACACAAAGAACTAGAGGCAGCAGATACATAAATCAGTTTATTGAACGCAATTTAACAGAATCGTTACAGGTGATGAGATGTGGGTAGCTCACTTCACCACAGAAAACAGCAACTCACAATTGATTGGCGTCACAGGGATCCACGCGCCGGACGATCCTCAGTCTATGCACGGAAATTGAAGTCCACGGTATTCTGGGATAGTAAAGGCATTCTGCTCATTGACGTATTGGCGAGTGGTGCTCCGGTGAAAGCTGATCTTTATTGCGCTTTACTAGAGAACATCTGAAGAGCCATTCAGAACAAATGGTTTGGGATGCTCAGTGCTGGTGTTGTGGTGTCCTACGACAACATCGGACGCATACGGGGAATTCCACAAAATATATGTTGCAGACGTTTCGCTGGGAGATGTCTGACCATCCATTCTATGGCTTCGATCTTGCTGTTAAGTACTTCCACGTGTTATTGCACCTGAAGACGTTCTTGTCTGGGCACACTTTCCTACAGGTGAAATGTTGCAGACAAATGTGACGGGCTGCCTTTCTTCCCAGGCGACAGACTTCTATGACACTCTAATGGAAATAGGTAACCGACGCTATGACAATTGGTATAGTTCCGATGTTTCTTATGCTGAGAAGTAGCAGAAATATAGCTGTATCTTTTGCAATAGGTTTTTCCAGGTAATAAGACTTTGTTTTTTATGGTTTACGGCAAAGTAATTTTTCGGACGACCCTCTTATTGTTTAAATAATCATTATCAAATGAATATACCTTCATCTAAATCAATATCTAACTCATTGAAATCATCATATATATAAATTTCCTTCTAAATCCAATCAACTTCATCTGCTAATCTAAGACATCTAACTAAGCATAACTACCCAAAACACATCTTCATGTTAAACCATCATATATATATATATTATCATCATCATCGTCATTGAAAATATCGCCAAATTAAGATAAATCATTATAGCTCAAATCAACTAAATAAAAAGCAGTATCATTTGATCATCGTCTTTATCACCTCAAACTTCTAAATCACCATCAAAATTGTTATCTGAATAACCAAGAAAGAAATTATAAAATTATCACCAGATAATTCAAAACCATCATTTAAATAATCATCATCATCGAAATCATACCTTCAGTTTAAACCGTCGTATATGTCATCATCACCATTATCATCGTCGAGATAGATAAATCATAATCTTCCAGATCATCTAAATAGAAAGCAATATCAACCAAATCATCATCTTCTTCATCCTCATTTAATCATCGTCTTTATTGTCTAACTCCTCTAAAGTATTATATAAATCACTCTCACATCATGTATAAAATCGTCATCAGTCAAAACTATGTCACCATCAAATTCATCTAAATATTTATTATCACTTAATACACATCGTCATTTTAACCATCATGTATATCGCGTCACCATGATCATCGTCAGAATAAGATAAACCATCATCACCCAAATCACAGCAGTCATTCTAAACCATCCTATGTATCATCTTCATCATCATCATTGAAGTCGTCGTCAGAATAAAAAAACTTCACCTAGATACAAAGCCCGATCACCTAAAGTTTTATTATCATCCTACTCAATTATTCATACTCTTCATCACTAAACCATATACTCACGACCACCTAAATAAAAAATCAGCAGCAGTTAATCTAAATTGTCGTCCTCAAAATTCCAGTTAAATTATTCAAATCATCGTCGTTTAAATCATGACTTTTTAGTGTTTCGCTAGTGTGCCGTCAAATAGAGCCAGTTTCATTCAGGTACAGACAGAAGGATATCACCGGAAGTTCACTATCGTTGGTTCAGGTGTAGTAACCAACCGCCCTCAGGAGATGCCAGAGGCTTGGGTACGTAGCCGAAACCTATGCCATCTTAGATAACGTGACACTCGGAAGTGACGTAAGAGTTTGAATAACGTAATGTTTCAAAAAGTTTGGTTTTTGTGACAACGAAAATATTTTTTAAAGTTTCATTTCTTCCGGAAACGACGAATTGTTTTCTTTTTTTTTTAGGCAACGGCCTCTTGAACCCCTTGAAATCTTGTTTGTAATGACATTAAAAATTTCCCTTTTATCATTAAATCTGTATTTGTTTTTAATTGAGCATCTCATTATTTACTGTTTGTTCATTTTGCATAATTTTAATATAATAATAATAAGCCAAATGCAAAATGTTAATCGTTAAAGAGAAATGCGACCAGAGATATAAAATTAAAAATTAAAAGACAAAGAATTAAATTTATATATCAAGTTTTACCAGAATAGAAAAAAAAGAGAAAGGACTTTAAAGAATAGAATAGTTGAAGGGGTGATGAAAGCCAAAACATTTCATAAAATGAGGATTTCTGATATTTGCATTTTCAAATTCTCTACAATTTTAGCTTTCTTAAAACACCGTTCTTTAATCTCTATGGAAATTAGGACTGTACAAAATCTAGCTTTAATTTGTCATTGAATACTTTGATAATTGAGAATTTTTACATAAAATCGCGTTTTCCCCCGAACGTGATTTTTTATACTCGATGTAGTACCTGTTCTCAAGAACTACTGCTCACAGGTATCTGAAATGTTTATACCTTATTTACTACGCTTCCAAATATTTGCCGAAAAGAGCTTTTGATTATAATCAGTGCTAAATTTTACTATGCGTAACAAAATATACTGTAAAATACTCTAAAATTTAAAATGATAAAAAAGCTCTTTTCAGTATATTCAGCTAGGTATTGTGATGTTACTTCCCTTAGCGAAAGACGTTTCCAGAACATTTTATCCGCGAGGGGCGAAAGACGGTTAAAGGAAGGGACGTAGTTACGCCGGAAAACAGAGTGGAGGCAAGCTGGTGGGAAGAATACGAGACTTGTGACTTTTGCGGTTGGACCGGCAGTCATGCCGTGTGCAAAGAGATAACTTAAGCTAAATGTATAGTAGTGGTATTTGTTTTATTGTGTATTGTTTAATAAATTAGTGGATAAAATTTCAAAGCTGATGGAGATTATTTTCCTATTATGGCGAGTGCATGAGAAATGACCGAACCCGCCTCGGACTTGAAACGGCGCGAGGTGCAAATCGGCGCAGTCGATAGGATAAGATTGTGAAAAAGGAAATCACTAAATAGTGAAAATAATAAATAAATATGGTTGTAAAAAGTTACTGAAAGTTATAAAATGAAATTCGGTGATAGTTCACGAATGGATCTACGATGAGAGAAGATTTTTATGACGAAAGAAAATGGCGCGTTTAGGGCCATGTGTGCGAATAAATTCATCCGATTTGTGAAAGCGTGATGTGCTAAAAAGTTAACAGCCAGTGAGTGGTAAAATGGGATCATCAGTGTTCATCATCCTAGTGAAATCATGAAAAGTTAAATCAGGGATAATGTGAATTACCGTGTTGTAATCATGTCAAGTTACGTGCCACTGCAGTGTGCTCATGATTAAAGTTATCAGCGTCAAGTTGTGCTCTTCGTTCGATATTTTCACTATCGGGATCAAAGGTAAGTCCTTCTTAATTTATATATTAACCATATTAACTTAGAAAATTATAATTGTTTTTATGTCTGTTAATAACATGATTCGAATGTCAGGCGTTAAAGCCAGTAGACACCGAGAAAGTATATTTTATATGGAAATGAGAAATTAAGGTTCTTATTTTTATCAAGATATAGGAGATTCTTAGAGCAAGGGAAACGATTATTGAAACATTTGAAAATAATGAAAGGAGTTATGTTTGACCCACCATCGAAAGCTGAGAAATGGCTGTTCTTTTTACATCATGATGAAGTGATTCTTAATCTCTATAAAATATCTGAAGAAGGGAAAATTATTTTGCAGAGTTTAAAAACAAAAGTTAAAAGTTTGATCGCGACTCTCGATGAAATGGATTGATATAACAATATTATGATTAAAGACACCGTATTAAAAGAATTCGAGATTCCTCGGAAAAACCGATCGAGGCAGGCTGGTGGCGTGAATACGAGACTTGGTACTTTAGCGATTGGACCGGCAGCCATGCCGTGTGGAAAGAGATTACTTAAAACATGTTTTGCGCGCCTTATATTATGTATATAGTTGAGATTACTTAAAACATGTTTTGCACGCCTTATATTATGTATATAATTAAATGTATACTATACTAGTGATATTTGTTTTATTGTATATTGTGTACCGTTATGTGTAATAAATTAGAGGATAAAATTTCAAAGATAGAGATTATTTTCCTACTATGGCGAGCGCATAGACGAACCTGCCTCGTGCTTGTAAGAGCGCGAGGTGATAGATGTACTTTAATTACGTAAAAACCTTCAAGCCTGTAAGAACAGCAGATTTTCAGAAAAGGTAATCCAAAAATTGCCAATTCAACATTGTTGCTATAGGGTTTCCAACACCCCTTAATGAAAAGGAGTAAAATATTTTTTGAAAAAATGGCATTTATGGAAATACAAAAAAGAAATATGTTTAGCTTATAAGAGTATATCATATTTCTGTAAAATAAATAAAGTGAGAATTTAAAAGCAATTTTTTAAAATAAAAAACCAAAAGGAAATATTTATAGTTTTTAAAATCAGTATTACTTTTGTAAAATGAAAGAACTTAAAATCTTTTTAAAGTAAAAATAGCGAAAAGAAAAATTTAAATTAAAGTTTCACGTTATTAAACTAAATATTGAAGAAAGAAACATTTTTGACACGAGAAAGGGAAAATAAAAGAATTTAAAAGTCAAAATTGCATTTACACAAGTTGCAACTTTGATAGAGATTCGCGTTCCTTTAAGCCTCGGGCGTCTTCCTATGACGGTCGGTTACTATTAAGCTTGTTATTGTAAACTGGCTATTCAAATTACAGTCGGTATGCGCAAAGGGGGCCTGAATCTTCATCCTGAAAAATAAACAAAATTATTGTTACACATCACATAAAAATATCAGTTAAAATGATATTTCAATTCTGAGTCACAAGCATGAGAATATTTGAGAAGGTTACATGGCATACGCAAATAACCAAAATGAAAGGTACTCGAAACGCATGTCTGTGCACTGTCTGCAAAAGTTCAGACCGGATCTTGGTCGTTTGTGGTAGGCATTGACTTGCAAGTACAAATGTGTTTTGAAAAACGTAAATGTTTGCGCTTTGGTACTTTTAAATTTAAAGTCATTTGTTTTGTAAAAATTACGAAGCCTAGCTCTTCATATGTTTCTCCGACACTCATAATTTTATGAGGAAAAAGTTTGCACTCGTTATGAAATAATTTTGAACATAAGTATCTCCGTCTGATTTCGATTGACATCAGTCAATTGTTTTGTGATTTATTTCTTATAACCAAAAGGAAAGTTTCCGAAATGAAGTCTAGGTATTGGAGGAAAGAATAATTAGTAAAATGTAGAAAACTGATACTTTTATTTTCAGCTTTTTTGAAATGAACTCATTATGCAGCGTGCCAAAAAAATTAAAAAGACTTCTCTCAAAATTTAATCTTCAATGTTCTATTTTGGAAATAAAAATACCAATTAACAATAGACAGAACTCGTCCTTGACTTTGTAAATTATTCTAGAAATCCTTGACTTCCTATAGCTGGTAAAAACCTGAAATCTCTTACTAAATTTGGCATGGAATATGCCAGTAAATTTCAAACGTAAAAATGTGCGCCATTTGTTTTTACATAAAATTTCTCATATAAATAATTCTTGGATTAGACTTTTTTTGAAAAGTATCTTGACCCAAAACGTTTAAACTGTTTTCTTAAAACTTTCGTTTGCTATTGAAAATTTTATAAATATAACTAGACTGAGTTTTGAATAAATGAAATTACAACCCATAAGCACCTTGTTGGAACATTTTGTATAAGAAAACGTAATCGCATATAAATCAAGTTCTTATATCGCTTAATTACAATGCATCAGGTCTTTAGTAAATAAAGAAAGCAATAAAATACACATGGTGGTTTGGCAATACCAAAAACATCATATCTCGCAACAGCTCTTCTTGATTATTTCATACCTTAGGAAACACGAGCAAATATGTCAATTGCGGAAACATTGCAGTTTGGCAAGCGATAAGGTGGTGCGCAGGAGAAATGATTATCGGGGAAAATATTTCTGCAAGGTAGGAGGTGATTTGTATTCATTCTGGATGTGGAAGAGAATGTTATTCTAGGACTTCGAGAAATAAGGAACATCATTTGGATAAGAGTGCACTTTCGACCAAAGTGAATTTGCGGAATTAGGAGTCATGTTTCTTCTTTCTGTAGTCATTTGAAGCCGTGGTTCTGATGTCAACATCAAAGACTTAACGATATCACATTTGCTTTTAGTGAAGTGTAGTTCATCCAGTGCTTTCTTCACCAGTAGTTATGGCTTTCGCCGAACGAAACAAACACTATGCAAGTTTCAAATGTTAAGTCATTCAGTTTGCGAAAGAAAATGGAAATCATGCAGGATGGTTTTCGTGAATGCTTCGTACACGAGTGGAAGAGGCATGAAATTTTACAATGATTATTGCGCCAAAGAATAAATGTGTATTGCATAAAGAAGTAATGAAATAGCTTACCGTCGGCGAAAGTGTTGGAAACTGCATTGTAGAAAATCCCCATCATCACTAGAATGGATTAATTGTAACAAGAAACAGCGTACGTTTCTTTGCCTTAAAAATAGAAAAAACGAGTGCAAATGGAAGTGAAAACTCTAAAGCAAACTGAGGTTGTGTATTCGATTTACTTCACGGAATAATTCAGTTCTCCGAGAAAAAGAGATAAAATTTTTTCAAAGGCTTCGAAAATATAGAGATAAAACTTTGATGAGTTTTTAAAAATATGTTAAACTTTATTTACTATCACGTGTTGCAAATATCGATGTCATTCCTGAAGTTTTGATATAGTAGGAGATAAAGAAACAATGATATGAAAGAAAAATAACGGTTAACATAAAATCAATAGGCCAACGAGAAATCTCACCTCACCGTACTGATCTCCTGCTTAGCCGACCGTACGAAATTAAAAGCTCATCGATATCTTGAAAAGAAAGACTTTGCTGAAGTGCAGTTTCCCGAAAGTGTTTTCATCCGTATTCACGAGAAATGATCGGCGGAGAAAAATGTTGTGAAACTGTGGATAAGAAATATTTGGCAAAAGCTTCCTTTTGCCTCAGATAATCAAGAAAGTCTAATACTTTGGGACATGTTCATCCTCCATCTAACGGATAGCACAAATATGTTGTTGAAAGAGTGTTATACAGATATGACAGTTTATCCAAGCGGATTATTGCCATTAGTTCATATATTAGACATATATGTCAATAAATCATCGATAGAATATTTTAAACGTTAGTGGAATACTCGAACAAAAGTGAAGGTGAAAAAACTAATTACAAATGGAGACCAAATACGTCATGTCAGTGCATAAATAGTGTGTCAGTAGATAATAAAATCACGGAATAAAATTAAACCCGTTTAATTTATGTGGTATATCTGACGGTCTAGATGCAACGAAAGATGATTATTTATGTGTGGATCAGAGTAAAAGTTACGGCAAAACTGAAACAGAATTCGATGATGTGCTTGAAGTTATAGATTGAGACGTATATGAGGAACTTGGATCTGTCTATGCAAGTATGGATCAGAGGTGAAGGTGAAAATGAAACAGAATCCGATAACGAAAATTTTTAAGTACATAAACTATGTTATTTCTCTTAAATAAAAAGCATTTAATTACACGCAGAAATCTAATTTTATCTAATTCTAATCACTTTTTCCATATTTCTAAACATAACATTTTTATAGCTGGCGTACAGCGCGTACCCATAAATTTCAATCTTGCATTTTCTTTTAAAAGTACGCCTGAATATACTATAGCAAACATAGCTGAAACTTAAGTGATAGAGATATTTACATGCTTGCTGAAGCATTATATTCTGTTTTTTTTTCCTTCTATTAGTGTATAAATGTTTTCAAAATTTCGATGTTACGTTTTTCAATCTTTGTGTTTAGAAAAGGGATAAAGAATTCAAACTTTTATCTCCGAAAACAAAATTCTAAATCAGATTTCTAATGAAGAAGTGAAATTCTCTATAGCTTTACTTTCCGGACTAATTAAAATTAAGAAAAAGAAGAGAGAAAAAAAATAACTGATTTGGGTAAGCAGAATATTTAGCCATTCAATATCTATTGATGGGAATGTATATAACTCTAATGAATAGTACAGAAATAAGATAAATTTACGTTTCAGTTTGTAGGCCTTACATTTCAAAATGGTTTTAATACAGCTTAAAGAGCATAGCCAAAGATTATGCTCTCAGCCGCTTTTTCAGTAATAACGTCAGAGAATAATTCTTACAGTTACAATGTTTTCAAATAATCCATTCCTTCAAAAGTAATCTATTGTACTAAGATAATGTGTTTTCGAGGGCAGAAAATGAAACAGAACGGCGAGATCCATCAGAGTATGATCCTGTAATGCTTTAACAAATCTTTCGCAGTCTTAAGTAATAGAGAAATGTGGTAGAGCATCATCTTACACTATATTCTTGTATTCATATTATTTGTATTATGTGACTATGTGTCTCTATTCGATGTGTGGGAAAAAAACGTCTCCAACAGGTTTATATATACGATACCATTCAGATAAACGCAAAGGAAACCAACATTTCCATCTAATAATATTCATTTTATTTTAATTATACCATTTTCTAGTTAGATAACCAATTTGTGAGCAAGAATTTGCATCGTAACAGTGAATCATATTGCTGCCAAATTCCAAATATAAAAAACTAAAGCTCACGAATCACAAACCGAGAGTTTCTGTGAGATTTATGAGGTGCGAAGGAATTTCTATTTTGAAAGAAATCGAAATTGATATAAATTCGCTTTATAACATATTATTCAGTTTATTTATCTAATTATATTATGATTCTGATGTAATGTATACACACATTTTAAAAATTATTTCTTTCGCTCATTTCAATTTGTAATCTTGAATTTTTACACTGAAAAAATCCTGAGTAGAGACGGAAACTGTGGTATGTCAAACTGAATTTAAACAAGGTGAAAGCAAATGAAAAGCTAATGTACATACTACAATAGCTTTTAATTTGTTTAGAATTACAATCTTAGTAATGCAAATCATGCTGATTAACACATAATTAAAAGTGGATAAACATTCCTTTTTGAACGTTTCTTTGAACCTTGATATAAAGTTCTATGAATATCTGCAGTTGGATAAGACAGCTCAGGGTCAAACAAATTTTAAAATGAAATTTGTATAAATTAATTTCATGAGTTCAATTATGAAAGATATGCCGTGCAATATTTATTTGCACAATTTAAAGCCAGTAGCACAACATAAATTTATTGTTGAAAAATATTGTCATGTGTAAAGCTATGTGTTAAAAAAGTCAATAAACTGTGACTTTCCAGGTAAAACCGGAAGACCTCGCAGCCATGAAAGGCACTGAAAACATAGATCTGAACTACGAAAGAGTGTACTTAGTTGCTGCTAAAATAATACTGGTATCTTAAAGTTAGCATGACTAATTACTAGCTTATAATATATCAGTAGTTACACTTACCGAGCAAAATATTATCAAATGCCGTCCATATACTAAGAACACCATAAAGTTCTTGATAATAAAAATGTTGTTGATAATAAATTTTGGTAAAATGAAGCAGGTATATGATTTATTTGTTCTATTTTTCTTTTCCGGGTCTTGCTTCGTTTGGTTATTAAATCAATCGTTCTACAGTCGGTATCCAGTTCTGGCTCTTTTCGCAGTTCAACCGGTTTCCTTTTCGGGTTTGACAGTTCTTTTCCGGTTCCAGCTTGTCTTTCAGATTTGGAATCTTTTCCGTTTTTTGCTTCTTTTCCAGGTATTGCGTCTTTTCAGACTCCTCTATATTTTCCATTTCTGGCATCTTTTCCGGCTCTTGCTTCTTTTCCAGTTTTTGCATTTTTTCCAGTTCCTTCTTCATTTTCAGGTCTCTCTTTTTTGGTTTTTGCAATTTTTCCCTCAACTTTTGCCTTTCCAGTTCACTTTTGTGTGCTTGTTTTAGCATCTCTTCAATATGTTTCTCCATTTTCAGTTCTTCTTTCTTTTCTAGTTTTTGTATTCCTTCCCGTATTTTCTTCTTTTTCAGTTCTTCTTTCTTTTCTAGTTTTTGAATCCATTCCAGTAATTGCTTCTTTTCCAGTTCTTTCTTCTTTTCTAGTTTCTGTTGCTTTTCCAGTTTTTGTTTGTTTTTCAGTTCTTCCTTCTTTTCCAGTTTTTGCTTCTTTTTCTGCTCTTGTTTCATTTTCATTTCTTGCTTCTTTTCCAATTTTTGCTTCTTTTTCAGTTCTTGCTTCTGTTCTAATTCTTGTATCTTTTCCTGTTCCTGCTTCTTTTCTAGTTTTTGTATCTCTTCCAGCTTTTGTTTCTTTTTCAGTTCTTGCTTCTTTTCTAGTTTTTGTGTCATTTCCAGTTTTCTCTTGTTTTCGAGTTCTTGCTTCTTTTCCAGTTTCTCCTTCTTTTCCTGTTCTTCCTTTTTATTCAGTTTTTGATTCTTTTCCAGTTTTTGCATCTTTTCCGGTTCTCGCTTCTTTTCCAGTTCCTTCTCGTTTTCCAGTTCTTTCTCGTTTTCCAGTTTTTGCTCCTTTTCATGATCACAAGGAGGATTTTCCAATCTACAAAAAAATCGGTATATCTTTATTTCATTAGTAAAATAGTGAAAGTAATGCAATGACGATCACGTTTAACATGTACAACACTTCCATATTTAGATACTATATAACACTTTTGGCTCAGTTTCATAGGGAAAAAACTCCCCGTAGATTATTGCCTGGCAGAATTGTTTTCTGCAAAGGGTGAATTTGTTGTTTTCGTTGTTCTGACCTAAAGCCAAGCAGATAAGTTAAAGTATTTTGCGTTATTTGTATGCAATAAGCGGCCTCCATGAATCTCACGTAGAGCGTAATAATTTGCAAAGTTTCAGTGCCTTACTTTTCCTTACTTAATTTTTACATAAGTTGCAATAATAATAACAGAAATAATAAACAGGTGGCTTAAAAACAGAGGGAAACAATGACGAAAATTGCAAAATAGGAGGAAAAAAGGAAACTGAAATGAAAAGGGAAACAACTACAAACAAAGGATGGAAAAAGCATTTTAGAAGATATACACGTAACGTTCTTTCTGAATCAGCCAAACCTGTATTTTAACGAGTCTCTTTGCATCGCTGGCTGCACAGATTTCAAATTTTCTCTCGTTATTCAAAATTCGGATCATATTGCTGGTCTTTTTCGTAGTCCATCAGAGCCGCACTAGGATTTTTGCCACCATTTGTTTCAATTGAAACTTTTATTCTCATTCTTCAGTTGCATTCTTAAAGTTTATTTATTTATACAGGAAGAAAGAAAGAAATCAATCAAATCAAAGTAAATTAGGAAAAGATATACCTGTTTTCTCCTATATTTATTGTTCCCTGTAATTTCTTTTGCCTGTTGCATTAAATTTATTGAAGGAAAATTTACAAAATCATTCAAAATGTATTTCCTAAATCCTTATGCGAATTTAGCCCTTCTGATCATTTCGGCCACACTTTAATGGCTTTTACAATTTGATGTTTGAATATTGACAGCTGCCTATACTGAAATATGCTCTCCATTGTCCTCGAAAAAAGAAAAATTAAAGTTCCAGGTAATTTTGCAATGAAGGACACATATATCTTATTTGAAGGGCAAGAGGAAAAGAAAAAGATATTTTCGGATGGGAATATGTAGCATTTTAAACACCGTGTTCGTAAATGTCATCATATAGTAGCAACACTTGAGTCATATGTAATTATACACATATATGAGAGAGACGACGATGACGAAAAATTAAATGGCAAAACATGGCCGAAAACACTTTCCTGGCCGGTGCAAACAACACAAAACACAAGAAAGATCGGACACCAGTTACGCTTAGCACAAGAGAAATTAAAAAGTAGGAACAAAATTAGACACTTATGGACCTCAAAAAAGGTGTTCGAAATTACGACCTGCACCCTGTTACGGGTATCCCATCTCTCGTACATCCAACATGAGATGCTCTGGAAAATACCGTGCATCCCCAGGACTTTACCAGCACCTGCCACAATATGTGCCACAAGTTCCTGTTGGACTTCTAACTGGGGTTTCGTGCACTTATGTGTTGAAGTACCCCGAGACGAACTGATAATGCAAGTTAGTTCTCGTGATCTTGCTGAACAATGCACTGGACTATCTCTACCAAACCCATGTTTAGGATACGTTCCGAAGGAACTTTCGAATACTTTCTTTGATGGCGATCCCCTGCTTTTGTTCTTATTTCTTGGTTTCCGCTGCGCTAAGGAAAATAAAAAAATATCTTTACAATGTTCGTACCATATTTTTCTTGTGTTGTCTCTCGTCACTATGGGCCAGGAAAGCGTTTCCGACAATGCATTGCAATAAACGATTATATATATATATATATATAAACAATATATATACACGATATATATATATATATATAATCTTATAAACATATGTTACCGTGAAAGACCGAAATTGGAGAATATCGACATTCACCGGAGAATGTCAACATTCACCAAATACGTCGGTGAAAGATCAAATATTGCATTACATTCTTCTACATTCGGACCCTCACCGGTGTACTTCGATAATCACAGATATGCTCTGGTGTAGATTGAAAAGAGCGGAGTATATGTACACATTGTTATTGCAAAAGGAAGTGTTCCACAAATAAATGCAGTTGTAAAAGCAAGGGCCTCTTGTGCAATTTAAAGTGTTATATATATTATATATATATATATATATATATATATATATATATATATATATATGTATATAATCGTATAAAAATATGTTACCTCGAAAGACCGAAATTAAAGAATGTCGACTTTCACCGGAGAATGTTAACATTCACCAAATACGTCGGTGAAAGATCGAATATTGCATTACATTCTTCTACATTCGGACCCTCACCGGTGTATGTCGACAATCACAGATATGCTCTGGTGTAGATTGAAAAGAGAGGAGTATATGTACACACTGTTATTGCAAAAGGAAGTGTTCCGCAAATAAATGCAGTTGTAAAAGCAAGGGCCTCTTGTGCAATTGAAAGTGTCATAACAGTTTAAGTTGTTGCAATAAATAAGATTTGAATCACGTAATTTAGTAAACATAGCTTGAGTAAGCTCCCTGTTCCGAGTCAGGATAGTTCATGTTTCCAAAGCAAGTAAAGAGGAATACAAGTCCTGATAGTGGCGCCCGACGAAGAAGAATAACCATGGCCGAGTTTCAAGAAGAACCTGTGGTGCCTGCAGAAGCGACTCAGAATCCAGAAATGCCAGCTACCGCCCTGGAAGCATTTGGGTACATCGTACAGACCATGCGCGCATCGATGAAACCAGAAGCAACATTTAATGGAAACTCACCGGTAACCAGTTTTTTGGAAAAATTGGATGACCACTTCATGCTGTATCCAGTCCATGAGTTCCATAAAGTCACCTTAGCTACCAGCGCTTTGAGGGGCCAAGCGCTTAATTGGTTCAAATGTATAGGCAGAAGCCTCTAGGGTCAAGCGGGAAGTCCCACCTATACTTACGAAAATTTTAAGACTGCCTTAGTAAAACCCTTCCCTGTCGTAAGAGATCGTGCAAGTTTAGAAACGGAACTCTTCAGCATATACCAGCAACGAATCGAAAATCTTTCCACCTTTATTTTAAGAAAAATTCACGTCTTTAAACTCTTGTATGGAAACCGTCCGGATCCTGAGATAATTCAAGTGATTTTGCCGAGTTTAGTTCCCCAAGTACAAGACTTTTTTTAATTAAGGAATCCGACTACACTGGAAAAGTTATTTGAGCTAACAATCCAGTTTGAAAATAGAAGAACGGCGGACATCGAATGAAGACGCCAGTTTGAGCAACGAAGCCAATTTGGTGCGCCAAGACCACAGCAAAGGCAAGAACACGGCTACGGAAGCAAATCGAATCAGAGGGCAAGGAAACCTGAGCATCCAAAAACAACCGGCGAACGTCGACAGTTCAATAGTAAGCCAGAAAAAAAGTCTGAAGGCCAGCGGAAAAACAAGGAAGGCATGGAAAGGAAGAAAGAAAATTAAACTAAAACGGATTTCTGCTGACGGGAGGGTGCGGAAATCCGAAGGCCAAGAAAAGCCCTCTTTCTTCAAGTTAAATACAGTTATTGTGAAAAATTTGACTCTTCCAAAGATTGAAGTTAGAGTTTTATAAAAGATTTTGCAGCTATTGTTGAACCATTGTTAAAATTAAAAAGGAAAAAGGCAATTTTCTCGTCCACGGCCGAAGCCAATAGTGCTTTCGAGAAATTAAAGCAAGCATTAACGCAAGCCCCTGTTTTGAAATTTCCTGAAAACGATGAGAATTTAGAAATTACAGTGGATGCTTCGGATTATGCGCTAGGAGCGGTACTTTCGCAAAATCAGCAGCCCGTGGCATTTTTTAGTAGAACTTTAAATCAAACACAAAAAAATTATTCCGCGACTGAGAGAGAGGCACTTGCAGTTCTGTTAGCAGTGCAAAAGTTCCGAGTCTATTTTCGAAAGGTCCAATAACAGTGTATTCTGATCATGCGGCGGGAACTAGATTGTACTCAGGGAAAAACTTATCCACAAGGTTAATAAAATGGGCACTAAAGTTACAAGAGTATAATCTGGTAATTAAGCACACGCCCCGGAAAGGAAAATATCGTAGCAGATGCCCTATCCAGAATAAAAATAGATGAAGAAGTTAATACTGTAAAGGTGGCAATGCTCACAGCATGTAAGTTACATTCCCGAGAAACTGTGATAACCGAACTGAGTAAGGATCCTGAATTTAAAAATATTTATGATTATTTAAAGGATCCTGAAAATTTTAGCCACCAATATATTGTGGCGATAAGAAATAGGGCGGCCCATTACGAACTAATAGATGGTCTATTATTTTATACAAAAACTACGAATTCCAACAACGAATTTCGACCTGTTATCCCAGCTAGTCTTAGATTAAACGTACTGCAGGAGTTACACGACTCCGCTTTAGCTTCTCATGCTGGTATTCGAAAAACCTTCCAACGCGTACGCGAAGCAGTTTATTTTCCTGAGCTGCAAAAGTTAACAAGGGCGTATGTCCAGTCCTGCCCAACATGTCAAGCAGTTAATTATATTAATTTCCGCCCGGCCGGGTTTCTAAATAGTATTAAATCGGAATTTCCAAATGAAATAATTGGCATCGATTTATTGGGCCCTTTCCCAAAAAGTCAGTTAAATAAAAGTGGCTATCACCTTGTTATGGTTGATTATTTTAGTAAGTGGATCGAAATTGTTTCCTTAAAACGAGCCTCCTCGAAATTAGTTACTGATTCTATTTTAAATAAATATATTTTAAAATACGGGGCGCTCCTAAAAGTAATATCGGATAATGGTCCTCAATTTGTAAGTAATATATTTGAAGACATGTGCCAAAAACTGGGCATACGTCATTTAAAAATGGTCCCGTATCGGCCGCAATCAAATATTGCGGAACGGGTCAATAGAAATATAATGAAAATTGTCCGTAGTTATGTTAAAAATTTTCATAAAAGCTGGGTTAACTATGTCAATGAATTAGGTTTCTCCCTTAGGACCGCAAAACATGATACGACGGGCAAAACTCCTGCTGAGTTATTTTTAGGCAGAAAGATTATAACGCCGTTAGATAAATTATTTTATGTTCAACAAAGAGCCCCAGAATTTAAAATGGGCAATATAGAAAAATAAATTAAAAAAGCAAAAAAGAACACTGAAGTAGCACAGAGAAAACAGAAGCTTTATTATGATATGAAACGACGGGGAGTAACTTATAAAGTAGGACATGAAGTGTTAAAAATTAAGCATTCACTTTCTTCAGCACCAGAAGATAAAACTGCTAAATTTTATCCACGATTTGAAGGACCATATGTCATAGAAAAAGTAACTCATGCTTAGTGGTGTTAAAAGCCAGGAATGGTGAAACCTGCACCGCAAACGTAGACCAGATAAAACCATTTTATAATCGTAATAAAATGCCAATATTTCAAGATCTTTTGCAGGATCCGGCACGGCAGGCACAAGCTCCAGAGGTGGAACAACGACAATCCCAAGGGCAAGCCATTAGTAGACAGGAGCAATTGAAAAGAAAGTTCCCCCGTTGGAAAACTGAAGGTAACAAGAAAAAGAAGTCGTTCCACCGACCAGAGAAGAGAGAGCACGACCACCCCCAGAATGAAGAAGGGAGAAGTACGACTAATGCAAAGAAAGCCAGGAGAAATGACAGCAACTATAACACGGCTCCAAAACAGAAGATCTACCCATCGGATAGGAGTCTACGCAGCAAATGTCGACGAATTGATGAAGGAAGACCAGCTGCAGATGCAAAGACGCAAGAAAAATTTGAACAGCCAGCAACGAGATCCAGGCAACAACGAGAGACAGTTGTCCCGGTTCCGCCAAGACCAGCTGCCATCAAACGGCCGTGACCACAGGCAGATGCTAAAGGAAGGGACCGAAGGGCGAACCCGCACAAGAAGGAAGATCAACCAGACCGTAGTCTTCGCTACCTTCCAGGACTGGGCAGAAAAAAGGATGTCTGAATATCACAAAGATAAGTAAAACTTTATGTTACTTTGAAACCGTAAGTTAATTTTTCAATCTTACTGCAAGTGGCAGAATTCAAGAATTTTTACCTCATGTGAGGCCTACCTTTATCGCCAAAAAGGCGAGAAAGGAGTTGTTACCTATTTTGGTATTGTTTTTCAGTTACTCGCGAGTAAAACTAAAATTAATGTATAATAGGAATGTGTAAATACTTGAATATTGAAAAAGCATTGATAATCTTTGAGAAAGGTACCTTAAGAAAATTGTAAAAATTATTGTATAAAATTTTATTTAAAAGATTCTGGCAAGAAAGAAGTTTTAATCTGAAAGACTTTTGAAATGTAGAATTTCAATGCAGAAGAATTGGCACTTGCTTGGAAAAGAATAGAAGTTAACAATGTACTACTAATGTATGTTTTAAAATGCGTAAAATTAACGGCATGTTAATATGTCCTTATATACAATGTGAACTGTTATCTTAAAAGTTAAGAAATATTGTGATATGTTAAAAGTAAAAATATTAGAGTAATGCCAAAAATTTTAACTTATTCGTGTGACTGTAAAAAGAGCAAATTATTGTGAATATGTGATAAAGGTTGAATGAATGTAGTTAGGCTCTCTGACGCTACACTTCAGAGTTAGCCACTTTTCAGAATTGTAGCTCAGGGTTTAGAGATGAATATAAGGTGTGTTCTGAGGTTTTGTTATGTTGAATTTTAAGACGTTAGTGCTTTGATTGCAGGCGGTAGTGTTGAACACTTGTACATAGACACGCTCGTGTTTGGTGTTTTTCTTTACAACACAAGTCAGAGAGCACGGGGAGATAATTAAATAACGTCATGAATGAAATAAGAATTTTAAAGGAGAAATATAAATATTCATGTTACTTGCCATTTGATTGTGTAACATTTCATTAAACTAGTTTTCCTTCCATAAGGAACCAGATTTCAACTAAGAAACTCCTGTTTATAGATGCAGTACAGATGAAAATACTTGTCCATAGAGATGATAATATAAAAACGACTTTTTAATATCTAGTTTCTAGAGAGAAATGTTTGTAAAAGATTGGCCTCGCGTTAGATTCTAGAGCTAAAAGTTTTCAACAAGGTCGTTTTAGACCTCAGTTTCAAACTAATTAACTCTGGCGGATAGTATGTAAGGATCCTAAGTTTTACTAACGTTTTTGATGTCATTTAAAACGCTTAATTACAGGGCCGTAGTATAATACACAACCCCCCCCCCCCCAAACCCAGAAGTATAGCGATATACAATAGTGACGTGATCGAAGATTCTTTGGAAATAATCGTTGTCATCGAATGACATGCATATTCTATTTAAGTAATCGTAGTCATCGGCTTTAATATTCTTTGCAAATGATCTTTGTCATCAAATAATCATTGTAAAGAATCATTCTCATCGGATAATCATTGAAAATAATCCTTGTCGTTACATAAAGGGGCATAGTAGCTGATGTATAAAGAATTGTACTCAAATTCTAATCAAAAGAATCGCATATGTATGCAATTTATCATATGATCACTATTTACAGCAATGATTCTTATATGTTTTCGACCTACGGCTCCTAATGACGCCGCGGAAAACTTGCGCAACAGTGACAAAAAGAATATTTAAAAGTACAATAAAAGCTTGAAAGCTAGGGAAAATGTGTGAATTTATTTTCCTTTTATTTAAATGAAGCTTAATGTTTTTAAAGGAAATTGAATATTGTAAACAGGAGTCAGCAGTTTAAATATATGTGGGATTTTGCCTCTTTGTTTTTTTTTTTTTTTTTTCTTCGTAACATCATATCCTCCGGAACGGGGGGGGAGATTTGAGTTTAGAAGGAGGTACCCTCGGATTTCAAAAATTCTTGGTAAAACTTTTCGACTATTGTTATCTTCCTACGACTATCACTCGAGATGTTATATAAAATTTCGGAAAGCGCTGGAGATCAAATTGCTTTATTTAGAAAAATGATGGCTCTTCTCACTCTCAAATCGTATTGTTTAAGAGAAATTTTTAAGTTAAAAAAATATGAAATAAATAGTATTGCCAAACTCGAAACTTATTGTTATTATTTACGGTTATATTCTGAGTTGAAGAAAGCACGTGATTCCATATAACGTCACTGTATGTCGAAAAATATTTCGTTAATTTCAGTATTTTAAATGAATAGCTGCTTTTGGCAACCTTTAGATACGTGACACGATATGCTATCGCTACGTTAATTCTTTTATTGAGATTTTGCAAATTTGTTATATTAAAATAAATTTAAATCATAACTTCAAATGTATTACCCCAAGTGTCAAAGTTCTTTGTTTCCTGACTTGGCAAGAAAAATTTATTTACGAATAGCTGGTTGCTTGGAAAGAATGAATACATTTTCTTCATAATGAAATGTTTCTATGCATTTTATGCTATTCTAATTTTATTTATAAAAATTTAATTTCTTTTATTGTATAGTTCCTTTCTGAGTAGAAGTTTAAACTTCTGTAGGTATTTAACATATTTTAGATGAATGTTACTTTACTACAGTTACATAATTTTTTTTTTCAATTTACTAAAATGTCTGAACGCAAGAAGACAGCACAAATGTTACAGCGAGCTACATAAAAAATGAAGTAAAAAGCACTAGGAGACTCAGCAGGCAAGTAGAAGAAAACTTGCATGCTTCAAAAATGAATGAAGATACAACTAGAAACTCAGCAGGCAAGCATAGTGACAAGAAAGGTTACGCATTCAAGAAACTGAAGAAGAAACGAATAGGAGTTCCAGCAGACAAGCAACAACTCAAGAAACTTCGCTGGCTCAAACTGTATCAGAAACTAGTAGCAGACGCAAAAGACCTTCAGAAAACCAAGAATCACTGCGTGCTCCGGAAAGGTAAGCAGAAGCGAAACGGAGGCCCATTAGGAAAGCGGAACGTCAAAAGAATATGCGCGATGACGGGAAGAAGTCGCAAGTAAACGAAGGATGCAAGACTGTCCGCGTCATCGTCAGATTCGACAGGAAATACCAGAACAGCTCAAGAAGCTGCATAAACAACTCAAGACGCTGCAGATTACGGACAATTTCGGTTCGAAGAGGCAGAGCTCATACGAGGAAACAAGCTTCGCATGAACACATCACGACATACACGTAGTACTCTTCACAATGGAGGAAGTTTACTTTGAGCAACACACTGTATACGTAGAGCTCGTAGACATATATAGTAAAGATTTTGCTTTGTCAACAGCCCCCTAGTAAAATGTATGAAGTTTATATTGACATCTCACAATACCTGAAAGAAATTTTTCTATTTACTTCTTCATTTACTATTTTCTTAAATTTCTTATCAGTAATCCTGTCTATATATTATAGATATCAAAATCAGAAAAAAATTAATTAATTATCTTTAAATGTATCTAAGTAATGAATACTTCGCCCCTGTTCGTACCGAAACAACACGATGTAATTGTAGATACCTAGAAAGTAAAATGTATTCAGCAGGCTGTACAGCAAGCGACACCTGTAAATGGTGATAACACAAGAATGTTATATAATGTTATATACTGGCAGAATTTTAAAAAAAGAACATATACATCAGTGTTTTAAAAATACGAATTTTGCATCAGGTTGCAAAACAAATATCTTAAAATCTGCCTTTCCATGCATAAGAGTTCAGGATTCGGAAAATTATATTTTCGTAAACGGTTTAGCAAAAATAACAAAAATTATTGCCTTGAGAAATGGATAATCTTCGTATGAATACGAATTACGCCAAGACTACTCGTCAATGGTTGTTTTGAACACGCCCTTAATGTATATATATAACCCTTAAAAAACGTAAAGTGAGTGAATCTACTATTCGAGTGTGTCTTTATATCTTGAGTATTTAAGAAATAAGAATTGCATTTATCTATCTCGATAAAGCTAACGCTATTGCCCGAATAACAACGTTTATTTAACACTTGATATAACCAACTTCATATATATCTTGAAATAAAACATAAATTTCCTAATCAGATACTACCAATTGCAGAAAAAATACAAAAATAATGGAATTTCTAATAACACTACAAGTAACATACCGAGGAATAAATTGCGCTGCAAAACTGATGCAATCTACAATATGTAAACCACAAAATGTATGTACCGCTATAGAAATGCAATAGAATGAGAAATGAAACTGTGATGAGATTTATAATGAAAATTTACCATAAACTATTAGTATATGATATAAGTAAATATATACTTTTAATACTATTCATTTAAATATGTTCAAACGTTCATAATATTCATTACTTACAAACGCTTCTTCATCCATCGAAGCATAGCACAAGCCATTCTCAATTCTGTGCTGGTGCACGTCAATAAAATAAGGATAAATCCAAATTTTTACAAAAAATCAATCGCCTTGACTCGTTTCTCAGAAAACGTATGTCTACAAATGCAGTATTAATATATCACATCAATATAATTCGGGATCATAAAATCACCAAACAACGCATTAAACGCAAAAACTCGCATTAAGGCAGAATGAAGAATTTTCACTCTTACAATGACTTTTACAACAATATATAATAGAATCGAATTTCTAAACTAAGTGTTCATTGTTTCACCATATTTCATTCTTGGGGAACCTTTCAAGGTTGTTCAGTAATTCTAACTGTTAACTGGTATAAAAAGAATTATGATTTCATATATATGCACAGACTTATATATGTATTATATTAACACGTATCTGTAGTAACATACATCATCTTATATTATATGTATTCGCATAATTCTAAATTAATTGTACTAGTCAACATAATTTGTATATTGATAGCAGCACAGTTTTAAAATTATTTATTACTATCTGCTTGCTAACGATTATATAATTAAGTACAGTGGTTCCTCGACAAACGAGTTTAATATGTTTCGTAACCTTGCTCGTATCTCAAAGCAATTTTCCGCATTGAAAGTAATCGAAATGCCATTAATCCGTTCCAGCTCCCAAAACACGACCTCAGCTGTTTTTTTAAGTGTTTTTGAATAAGAAAAATGTAGTTTCTTATTCAAAAACAAGAAGAAACCTTTATTTATAAATAACAAATACATATTCTATAAAAACATAATTAAAAGAAAAAGTGCCTACGGAAGCGCTTAATTTTTGTCACTGGTCTTCGCTCTTTTTGTCATGATCTGCTCATTTTCACCCGCAGATCGTTTAAAAAAACTGTCCAAGGAGGTTTGTTTCTTCCTACCTGTCAAGGTATTGCGTAATCGAGTTAGGCAAGTTTCGTTGAACAACTCCGATTTAGGACTAGTTGCAACTTTTTCGCGGTGATTTTTATCCACGAACTCTACAACTTTATCCCACATTCTCAAGATCTGTTTTATATCTCTTGCAGGGATAACCTCCTCCATCTCTGGCTCCTCTTCAAAACTAATTTTTCGTTGAACCACCGTATGCTGCTGCAAATGCAGATCGTGTAACTCCTCGGTTGTCAGCTCCTGAGACTGTTCCTCTACGAGTTCGTTCACATCTCTCTCCTCCACCTCCAGACTCATGGATTTTCCCAGAGAAACAAGCTCCTCTACCACTGACACTTTGGGTTCCAATCCTTCGAATTCTCTTTCAGCTACAGCCTCAGGCCACAGCTTCTTCCATGCAGACGTTGTAACACCCAGCCAGGCCTGAACAATAATTCTTAGGCACATCACGATGTTAAAGTGGTTTTTCCAGAACTCTCGAATGGTAAGGTTTGTGTTCTCTGTCACCTCAAAGCAGCGGCGAAAAATGTCCTTGGTGTACAAATTCTTAAAATTAGAAATCTCCTGCTGATCCATGGGCTGCAGGATAGGAGTGGTGTTGGGTGGTAGGTAGGGAAATTTTATATACTTGAACTCTTCGAGTAAATCATCTTCGAGATTTGATGGGTGAGTAGGGGCATTGTCGAGGCCAACACCAGAACAGAACACCAGAATTATCCACTCCACAAAGAAGTTCATTCTGTCCCACGCCTTCGGATTTGCCCTCCACATATCTTCTTAAAATTATAACTGGCAGGTTTTCTTTTAAAATATTATATGACTTAAAGCCTCTGGGGTTTTCCGAATGGTATACTAACGGAGGCTTGATTTTACAGTCGCCATTCGCATTGACGCAAATTGCTAGATTTAATCTATCCTTAATGGGTTTGTGACCTGGCATCTTCTCCTCTGCCGTTATGTAAGTTCTATTCGGCATCCTTTTCCAGAAATGCCCTGTCTCGTCACAGTTGAGGACTTGCTGGGGGGATGTATCCTTTGGCTACTATCTGTTCGGAAAACATTTTGATGTAAACATCAGCTGCCTTTACATCCGGATTTGCTGCCTCACCATGCCTGACGACGGAGTGAAGGTCGGTCCTTTCCCTAAAGTTGTCAAACCAGCCCCGACTGGCTTTAAACGGGTCTTCCGATTCCACGTTTGTAGAAGTGTGTGGGATCTTCTTTAGAAAATAACCGTAAATCGCTCGTAAATAACTCGTAATAGTGCCTTCTCACAAAAGATGCTTTGTGTTAAGGTTCCTCCTTGAAGCTGCTTCTCTCTCACTCACACCATCAGTAGTTTCTCCATGTCTTGACGGAGAGAGGTCGGAGCTTAAAAATTATTGTAACGCCCTTAGTTGGCGTTATACTTTAGAACTCCTTTTTTTAATGTGACAATCATTATAAGCCATGTAGATTTTTCCTTGTGGCTTCATTTGTTTTCTCTTCCAAAATTTCGAACGTCCAACAGTTTTGTCAGTTTCGGGCTTTTGGTATGGAGAGTGAGAAAATGAGATAAGACCAGAATGAACTTCAGTTCTGAACTCTGCAGTTCAGCATAGAGTAAGGAGTATTGACAGATTTATGTTCGCTCTTTACGTGCGCTTTTCATCGTATTTTCTTCATCATTCTCAGCACTTTAAAGTGATAACTACTAGCAGTGTTCCTTTATATTTCGTATATTTTTGGAATTATATTTTTTACTCGTACTTTTCGAAAAACTCCAGAATTGTTTAGTGTTTTTTCGGGACAAATAAATTCTAACAAACTACCAGCTCTTCCGCATGCTTTACGAACCTTTATGCCAGGAACAATTTTGGGTGTTAGAAGTAGGACAGAATGCTAGTGACAAGAACAATTGAGGAGCATCTGAGGCAGCTTGTGACAGTCTTTGCTGCGTTCCAGGAAGATATAAAAGGAGAGGTTGATTCCTTTACAGAAGAGATAAATGCGTCCAACAAAAGAGGGAAAGGGGAAATAATACCAATTCAAGGAAAGATGGAATCTATCCAAAATTGATACTTAAGCCTGTCAAGAAAAAATAAAAGACAACAGTAGAAGATTTTCGAGGATTTTGAAAGCAGAAATAACATGGTCGAAAGGAGAGTTAGAGAAACTGGAGAACTTGTTTCTGCTGTCAAACAGCAAATCAAAGAAAGAGTTAATGCTGTCAAACTACAAATCAAAGGAAGAGTTTCTGATGTCGAACAACAAATCGATGACAAAGTCTGTGCTGTTGTCGCCAAAGAATCTGACAGCTTTAACACATTCATAATGACAACTGGAGACGATTGTGATACCTTTAAATAGGTACCTATGTTTTCCGACCCATTTTGTCATGCTTTCCACGTGTGATGGAAAAAACATGTGACATATGTACAAGGCTCAGTTCTGTATAGCTCCAAATGGAAATGGGTAGGATTCCGAAGACAAACCTGTAATTTCGCAGCTTCTCTGAGAATAGAAGAAGACGATATCGGTCCCACTCTTCTAGAAACCCAGAGGCTAGATTTTGATGCTGTACCCGGTACGCGAAAGCTCTACTAAGAAGTGTTTAAAAGACTACAGAAGGCTGCAGTTAATATCTCGACAGCAGAAGCTCAACAAAATAATCCAGAAGCTCGCCATTGTTATGGAAATGCTCTCCCATCTCTCCTTTTTTGACTGCTCAACAGAAATACGTGAAGTACAATCCATGAAATACTTCCTCGGTGGCATACGGGAACCTGAGGTATAGAAACAATTGCGAATAGTGGATCTCAAGGATTTAAAAAATGCCTAGAGTGTACGCCATGAAAAACGTGGCAGTCCTTTCAGAAACTTGCACACACCATTGCCCAATCGGAACTACTCCAACCCAGAAGCTAGTGGACAAGTGACAGCTCGTCCAGGCAGTCTACCCACTTAAGTAAGTGTCTTAAGGCGGAACAGACGTCAGACGAAAGCGACCTTAGTATGCTAGAACTGCAGTGGTGATGAACACTTACGAAAGAACTGCAGAACACATTAGGACACAGAAGATAATGCTGCTAATCAGCAAGAAGTCACGAAAACAAATCGTGGATGTTGAGCGGAATTTGCCAGAGATTGCCAGATATTGAGAAGTCCCACATAAAATCCTTTCAGATTTCGGTTATGGTTGGTGGCAATAATGGACTTCTCAATCATGAGGCATAAAAATAGAGTTCCCTTAGTATAACAATCGATACATGAGTAATTTACCATCATCCAAAACCTCAAGTCGAGATGATAGAACCAGCATGAACAGAACTTTTCCTTCCAGGATTATAGCTGAAAACAGAAATTTCCGGTAAGGCATTATGAAATATGCTAAGAACGTTAAGAGCGCGAAATGAGTACTAATAATATGTTCTTTCGTTGAATTATCAAGGCCGTCATTCCTGTGACGGTTGAAACGTAAGTGCCAAAGCTAAAGTCATTGGGGAATGAGAAGTGGTTGCATCACGTTCTCCATTGAACTACGTTAAGGGGTCTCGTACACCTTAAAACCCTCAAAATCTCTGAATATGATCCTGTTGTAAGAATTGGGATAGCATATTTATTTTTAAAGCTATTACTTCCAGTTTTTTACAGCTGACTACATAGCACAGCTGAATTAGTAAGCAAATAGCTTGTGTTGCCACAAATGTTTTTATAATTTAATCTTCTTTGTGAGGTAATTTTTTATATGTTCACGTAATACTCCCACTTTGCGTGCACAATTTAAAACATTCTGTTATATATTTTAACTTCATAGTTAATATACAGCTTGTATAGCATCTAAAGACTACTGTGAACCAAAAATCTTAAGAAATTTATACAATGCATTTTAATAAAAAATTTTTAATATTTCCATGCGTAAAATTTTTGACTATTAAAATATTCAATATATTTTTTGGTTCAGTTAGATGATAATACTCATATAAAGAAGTCCATTAAATTTAAAGTGTGTACCAAGAACCGTTTTTAAAACATCATGCGCGCAACAGTGAAAATTTATGTTTTGAGATAATCAAGTTTTAATGTAAATATTTTTTTTAAATACTTCTCTTGTTATAAAATATATAAAATGCTTATTTTGTGAGAGATATTGTAATATTATATAATTTCCAATAGTTGGTATAAGCATAATTAATGTAAAATAAGCTGCCATCATCAAAGTATAACATATCAACTAAAAATGATTTGAAACTTCTACGCTATCAATAATACAACTAAATTTTTCTTACAAATTGGAACTTACTTATAGGCAAATGTTTCAGGTAAAGTTCTCTGTAATGTATTATTGTATATCAAACATATAAATCATTTAATAGTTCTTCCACAGAGTAACTTTAGCATACTCTAAATGCTATGTATACAACTGGGAAAAAATGCATTTTAAGAAAATCGAGTTTTGATGCAAATATTTCAGTATACAACTTTCTAATAATAAAGTGCATAGTATATTTATTTTCAAAATGATATATTTAAAATGTATAAATCCTAATAAATTGCATAAGCTTTTGTCAATATGAAACACATTAAAATTACCATACTATATAAAATACCATGACAGAATGATAGCCGTGTATTAAAATACGTGTAGCATATTTGAACAAATAATTTATTTTTACATAACCACATCAGTTAAGTACTTTCAAGCATTTAAGCATATGATATGTATCATATTATGCAACATTATTTAAACATAGGTGGGAAAAAAACCTTTAAGACTTATTTGAAATTGTATGCTAAACTGCTACATTCATCGAAGTATAACATATCGACTAAGAATGATAAAACTAAAACTTCCTTACAAATAACAATTTACTTATAGACAAATGTCTTAGCCAAATGTCTTAGCTCAAGTTCTCTGTAATATATTACTGTATATCAAACATATAAAACATTTAATAGTTCTTCCACAATGTAACTTTAGCATGCTTTAAATGCTATGTATACAACTGCGAAAAACCGTATTTAAGAAATTTGAGTTTTAATGCCAATACTTCAGTATATAACTTTCTAATAATAAAGTGCATAGTATATTTATTTTCAAAATACATTTAAAAAGTATAAATCCTAATAAATTGCAGAAGCTTTTGTTAGTATGAAACACGTTAAATTTACTTTGCTATATACATTACCATGACAGAGTGATAGCCGTATATTAAAATACATGTAGCATATTTGCACAAAAATTTATTTTTACATAACCACTTTAGTTAAATAAACTCAAGCATTTAAGCATATGATATGTATTATATTGTATAATATACATATTATTTAACATGTGTGAAAAAATCTTTTACGACTTACTTCAAATTGTATGCTAAACTGCTAAAATTTTATTTACAAATTAAAACGCACCAGCACAATAAACATCCCCATCATTTTTATGGAGGCCTGCACTTCTGACATTTTTTGCTGCCTTTCAAGTTTACGCTGTTGTTTTGTTTCTGACAAGCCTTTCTTTTCTGCGTTATCTATTCTCTTGTTATCGATTTGTAAAAATCCTTCAATAGAAAACTTACTTCTAAAAAGCTGTAGCTCATTCATTACAGAATGTCTACCAACAGACCTTTCGTTAAAAGCAATCACTGCTTCATTTCCAGCAATTTGAACTATCCTACTACCAGCACGACATGTCTTTGTACAAAATTTCGAAATTCAGGAATTAAATGATTCATTATTATTTTGTGTTTTGCCGCCAAGGCAACGTCTCAATAACGAAGGTTGTGACAAATCTATAAAAACTGGCTTTATTGCCTCCATTACAGCGACTGGTTCAGAATTTATATGCTTATAATCAGCTTTATTTTGCTTAGCTATATTGTATTTGCACCATGTGGTTTCATTTGTAGGACAAACGTCATGAATCGGCTTTTCATCACTCGATATTTTCTGGTAGTAAATTGCCCAAATGGCTTTTCTGATATCACTAACAGACTCATTATATTCTCTAATCGCATTACCATAATACGAAGTTATTTCATTTATTAACTTATCTGTTAGTCTCCCTTTCCCAGACAGATTTTACCGTCATTTAATTTTACTTTTTTTCTTTCAAGTTTTAATTTGCGTAGCCATATTCCCATTCGTTTTTGAATATGTCCAACACACTCAAATTTTTCTATATTTAATGAACCATATGGTTTGGCGTCAGTTATACCTGCAAATGGTTTTGCATCACCTATGTAAGGATCTTAAGTTTTACTAACGTTTATTTTATTTTAAATCTTTACTATCACTTCTTATTTTCTACTTCCGGCCAGAATTAAAAGCGTTAAATTATTTATGCAAAATTTGTGTAGCGAACGCCGTTACTTAAGATGTGGCTTTTTGCCAAGCGAGAGAGAGGAAGGAGTTAGTCGAAGCAGGCCGCTTACCTTAGAAGTTTTACTCAGTTGCTGGTTGCCTTCCAGGCCAGAGGTTTAATCCTCGTGATAATTTTTAAACGTATATGTAGTGTTAACAGTTCTCTGTACTACATACGGCTTCCTGTTAATATAAGGCCAATCTTCCACGTTTATTATTCCAAAGTTAAGTTAGAGTTTAGTTAAATATTTTTATATTCTTACGTTTAGACCACAAGTAGTGGGTCTTTGTATTCCGAAGTACGGAAATTATTGTAAAGAGAGAAAAATAAAGTGTTTTGTATACCTTTCTTGTGTATCCTGTCTACTTCCCACAGTTATTGAACATAGCTTTAGTAAGCTCTCTGTTCCGAGTCAGGTCCTTGCATATACCCGAAGAAAGTAAGACGGAACATTGAACCTGAGAGTGGCGCCCAACGAAGAAGAATAACCATGGCCGAGTTTCAAGAAGAACCTGTGCTGCCTGCAGAAGCGGCTCAGAATCCAGAAATGCCAGCTGCCGCCCTGGAAAGATTTGGTTACATCGTCCAGACCATGTGCGCTTCGATGAAACGAGAAGCAACATTTAATGGAAACTCACCGGTAACCAGTTTTTTGGAAAAATTGGATGACCACTTCATGCTCTACCCCGTGCACGAATTTCAAAAAGTTACCTTAGCTACCAGCGCTTTGAGGGGCCAAGCGCTTAATTGGTTCAAATGTATAGGCAGAAGTCTCTTGGGTCAAGCAGGAAGTCCCACCTATACTTACGAGAATTTCAAGACTGCCCTAGTAAAAGCCTTCCCTGTCGTAAGGGATCGTGCGAAACTAGAAACGGAACTTTTCAGCATATATCAGCAAAGAATCGAAAATCTCTCAAGCGGTATTTTAAGAAAAATTCACGTCTTCAAAATCTTGTTAGGAAACCGTCCGGATCCTGAGATAATTCAAGTGATTTTGCCGAGTTTAGTTCCCCAAGTACAAGACTTTTTTTAATTAAGGAATCCGACTACACTGGAAAAGTTATTTGAGCTAACAATCCAGTTTGAAAGTAGAAGAACGGCGGACATTGAAAGAAGACGCCATTATCAACAGCGAAACCAATTTGGTGCGCCAAGACTACAGCAAACTGAAGCACACGGCTACGGAAGCAAAGCGAATCAGTGGGCAAGGAAACCCGAGCATTCAAAAACAGCCGGCGAACGTCCACAGTTCAATAGCAATCCAGGAAAAAAGTCTCAAGGCCAGTGGAAAAAGAAGAAAAGCACGGAAATGAAAAATAATTTAAACTAAAACGAATTTCTGCTGACGGGAGGGTGCGGAAATCCGAAGGCCACGAAAACCCCTCTTCCTTCAAGTTAAATACAGTAATGGTGAAAAATTTGACTCTTCCGAAGATTGAAGTGTTGGTGAATAATATCCCAGCCACCGCACTCCTGGATACAGGCGCGCAGTGTTCCTGTGTGGCAGAAGATTTTTTTAGGAAGTATTTTCGTAAATATCGTATATATAATTCGGATAATACGACAGTGTTAGCTGCGCAAGGAGAAAGATGTAAGTGTATAGGTAAATTACCGCTGTATGTCCGTATCAAGGACGAACAAGTAAAGGTTATTTTTTCATAGTAAAGAATCTGCAAGCACATATTATCTTAGGAATAGATTTTCTTTCAGAGGCACAAGCAACGCTAGATTTTTAAGAAGCGTCCCTTAAGCTGACAATGAAACCAGTTCGTGAAGAAAAGGCTGAACCGCCGATATTAAACCTTGACCACCTGCCTAATGAAGAGCAACGAAGAATCCGACAAGTGGTAAGTGAATTTGCTTCGTTATTTAGTGATATTCCAGGATTTACTCAGGTTACTAACCATAGTATTGACACCGGAGATTCAATGCCAGTTCGCCACAAAGCATACCGGTATGATAAGAATAAGGAAAAAATTATAGAATGGCATATCACCGATAAGCTACGTAAAAAGATCATAACGCCCATCTCAAGTAGTTATGCTAGCCCGGTGGTTTTATGTAAGAAAAATAATGACTATCCATTGACACATCCAAAAATGTGGAGATTCGCAATTGACTACCGTAAATTAAACTCCATAACTAAATATCCGGTATATCCGTTACCTATTATTGAAGAAATTCTAAGGAACATAACATCCACCAAATATATGACGACTTTAGACTTAACGACTGGTTATTTTCAAATAGGGGTTAGGCCTGAGGACGTGCCTAAGACTGCTTTTATAACCACGTCTGGCACTTATGCATTTCTGCGTATGCCATTTGGCCTTTCAGGGGCACCGGCAACATTTCAGCGATATATGGACATTGTGTTAAGGCCTGTTCATGGAAAGTCCACATTTATCTATTTAGAGGATATCATTATTACTAGTGATAATCTCGACCAACATGTACAGGATTTAAGACAGGTGTTTTCTTTATTAAATGAAGCCGGTCTAAAAGTTAATGTCGAAAAGTGCAAATTTGCAGCCCCTCAATTAAAATATTTAGGTTACAAAATATCTCAGAAAGGAATAGAGACAGACGAATCAAAAATAATCGCTGTACAAAAGTATCCGACTCCAAACACGGCGAAGAAGCTCTCTTCTTTTCTAGGACTTTGTTCATATTATAGGTCCTTTATAAAAGATTTTGCAGCTATTGCTGAACCATTGTTAAAATTAAAAAGGGAAAAGGCGAGATTCTAGTGGACGGCCGAAGCCAATAGTTCTTTCGAAAAATTAAAACAAGCATTAACGCAAGCCCCTCTGTTGAAATTTCCTGAAAAGGATGAGAATTTAGAAATTTCAGCGGATGCTTCGGATTATGCGGTAGGAGCGCTACTTTCGCAAAATCAGCAGCCCGTGGCATTTTTTAGCCGAACTTTAAATCAAACACAAAGAAATTATTCCGCGACCGAGAGAGAGGCACTTGCAGTTCTGTTAGTAGTGCAAAAGTTCCGAGTCTATTTTGGGAAGGCGCCAATAACAGTGTACACTGATCATGCGGCGGTAACTAGATTGTACTCAGGGAAAAACTTATCCCCAAGGTTAATAAGATGGGCACTCAAGCTACAAGAATATAATCTGGTAATCAAGCATACCCCCGGAAAGGAAAATATCGTAGCAGATGCCCTATCCAGAATTAAAATAGATGAAGAAGGTAATACTGTAAAGGTGGCAATGCTCACAACATGTACAATAAATTCCCGAGAAACTGTAATAACCGAACTGGGTAAGGATCCTGAGTTTGGAAGCATTTATGAGTATTTAAAGGATCCTGAAAATTTTAGCCACCAAGATATTGTGGCGATAAGAAATAGGGCGGCCCATTACGAACTAATAGATGGTCTATTAATTTATACAAAAACTACGAATTCCAACAACGAATTTCGACCTGTTATCCCAGCTAGTCTTAGATTAAATATCCTGTAGGAGCTCCATGACAGCCCTTTAGCTTCTCATGCTGGTATTCGAAAACCTATCCAACGCGTACGCGAGGCAGTCTATTTTCCTGAACTGCAAAAGTTAACAAGGGCGTATGTCCAGTCCTGCCCAACATGTCAAGCAGTTAATTATATTAATTTCCGCCCGGCCGGGTTTCTAAATAGTATTAAATCCGAATTTCCAAATGAAATAATTGGCATCGATTTATTGGGCCCTTTCACAAAAAGTCAGTTAAATAAAAGTCGCTATCTCCTTGTTATGGTTGATCATTTTAGTAAGTGGACCGAAATTGTTCCCTTAAAACGAGCCTCCGCGAAATTAGTTACTGATTCTATTTTAAATAAATATATTTTAAAATACGGAGCGCCCCTAAAAGTTATATAATGGTCCTCAATTTGTAAGTAATGTATTTGAAGACATGTGCCCAAAACTGGTCATATGTCATTTAAAAATGGTCCCGTATCGGCCGCAATCAAATATAGCGGAACGGCTGAATAGAAATATAGTGAAAATTATCCGTAGTTATGTTAACAATTTTCATAAAAGCTGGGATAACTATGTCAATGAATTTGCTTTCGCCCTTAGGACCGCAAAACATGATACAACGGGCAAAACTCCTGCTGAGTTATTTTTAGGCAGAAAGATTATAACGCCGTTAGATAAATTATTTTATGTGCAACAAAGAGCCCCAGAATTTAAAATGGGTGATATAGAAAAACTAATTAAAGAAGCAAAAAAGAATACTGAAGTAGCACAGAGAAAACAAAAGCTGCATTATGACTTGAAACGACGGGGAGTAACTTATAAAGTAGGGGATGAAGTGTTAAAAATTAAGCATTCACTATCTTCAGCACCAGAAGATAAAACTGCCAAATTTTTTCCACGATTTGAAGGACCATATGTCGTAGAAAATATAACTCACGCTGTAGTAGTGTTAAAAGCCAGGAATTGTGAAACCTGCTCCGCAAACATTGATCAAATCAAACCCTACTATGATCGTAATAAAATGCAAATAATTACAGATCTTTTGCAGGATCCGGCACGACAGACACGGCGGGCACAAGCTCCAGAGGTGGAACAACGACAAGTACAAGGGCAAGCCATTAAGAGGCAGGAGCAAGTGAAAAGAAAGTTTCCCCGCGGGAAAATTAAAGGTTACAAGAAAAAGAAACCGTTCCACCGTCCAGAAAAGAGAGCTCACGAACACCCCCAGAATGAAGAAGGGAGAAGGACGACGTATGCAAAGAGAGCCAGGAGAAATGACGGCAACTATAATCCGGCTCTAAAACGGAAGATCTACTCATCCGACAGGACTCTCCGCAGCAAATGTCGCCGAACTGCGGAAGGGCCACCAGCGGCGGAGGAAAAGTTACAAGGAAAATTTGAACGGCCAGCAACGAGGTCCAAGCAGGAACGCGAAAGGATTCTCCCGGTTCCGCCAAGACCAGCTGCCATCAAACGGCCAAGACCACAGGCAGCGGCGAAAAGGAAGGTATTCAAGGGTGACCGAACTGGAGAAAAAAGAAAGCTTCTAGAGGAAGGCCCTGAAGGGCGAGCCCGCACAAGAAGGAGGATAAATCAAACGAGAATCTGCGCTACCTTCCAGGACTGGGCTCAGAAAAGAATGTCCGAATGTAACAAAGATAAGTAAAATTTTATGTTACTTTGCAAACGTAAGTTAATCTTTCATTCTTACTGCAAGTGGCAGATTTCAAGAAGTTTTACGTCATGCGAGGTCTACCTTTATCGCCAAAAAGGCGAGAAATGAGTTGTTACCGATTTTGGTATTATGTTTTTCAATTACTCGCGCGTAAAACAAAAGTTGATGTATAATAGGAATATGTAAAGACTTAAATATTGTAAAAGTTATTGTATAAATTTTATTTAAAACATCCTGGCAAGAAAGAAGTTTTAGTCTGAAAGACGTTTTGAAATGTAGTATTTCAATGTAGAAGAATTAGCACTTGATTTGAAAAGAATAGAAGTTAACAATGTACTACTAATGTATGTTTTCAAATGCGTAAAATTAACGGCATGTTAATATGTTCTTATATACAATGTGAACTGTTATTTTAAATGTTAAGAAATACCGTGATATGGTAAAAGTGAAAGTAATGTTAAAATGTTTTTTTATTCGTGTGACTGTAAAAAGACCAAATCATGGTGAATATGTGTTAAAGGTTGAATGAATGTAGTTAGGCTCTCTGATGCTACACTTCAGAGTTAGCCACTTTCAGAATAGTACCTCAGGGTTTAGAGTTGAAGTTAGGGTGTGTTATGAGGGCTTGGTATGTTGAATTTTTAACACGTTAGTGTTTTGATTGTAGGAGGAAGTGTTGAACACATATACATAAACACATTCGTGTTTGGTGTTCTTTTACAACACATGTCAGAGAGCACGGGGAGAGATAATTAAAATAATCATGAATGAAATAAGAATGTTAAGAGAAATATAAATATGCATGTTACTTGCCATTTCATTGTGTAACATTTCATTAAACTAGTTTTCCTTCCAGATCTCTGGAAGGAAACAGATTTGAATAAAAGCTCCTGTTTAGATGCAGTACAGATGAAAAATTGCGTGTCCTTGGAGCTGCTATTGTAAAAACAAATTTCTTTTTCTTTTTTTTTTTTTTTTTTTTAATTTCTAGTTTCTAGTGAGAAATGTTTGTAAAAGATTAGCCTCGCGTTAGATTCTAGAGCTAAATGTTTTCAACAAGGTCGTTTTAGACCTCAGTTTAAAACTAATTAACTCTGGCGGGAAGTATGTAAGGATCTTAAGTTTTACTAACGTTTATTTTATTTTAAATCTTTACTATCACTTCTTATTTTCTACTTCCGGCCAGAATTAAAAGCGTTAACTTATTTATGCAAAATTTGTCTGGTGAACGCCAAGTACTTAAGTTGTGGCTTTTTGCCAAGCGAGATAGAGGATGGAGTTTGTTGAAGCAGGCCGCTTACCTTAGAAGTTTTACTCAGTTGCTGGTTGCCTTCCAGGCCAGAGGTTTAATCCTCGTGATAATTTTTAAACGTATTGTAGTGTTAACAGTTCTCTGTACTACATACGGCTTCCTGTTAATATAAGGCCAATCTTCCACGTTTATTATTCCAAAGTTAAGTTAGAGTTTAGTTAAATATTTTTATATTCTTACGTTTAGACCACAAGTAGTGGGTCTTTGCATTCCGAAGTACGGAAATTATTGTAAAGAGAGGAAAACAAAGGGTTTTGTATACCCTTCTTGTGTATCCTGTCTACTTCCCACAGTTATTGAACATAGCTTTAGTAAGCTCTCTGTTCCGAGTCAGGTCCTTGCATGTTCCCGAAAAAAGTAAGACAGAACATTGAACCTGATACCGTCACCAATATAAGAAGTATATTTTACACCTCTTTTTTCCATGGAACATGAAAAATTGTTTATCTTTCCATTCATTTCCATTTTTCCTGAAGAACCAGCATTATTCTCCAAACAGGCCTTGTGTTCACTTACGCCATTTCCTAGAAATGACTCGCAACCTTTGCAATATAAGACAGTATTTCTGTATCGATTACTGTGTTGCTTTCTGACCCTATTATGGAACAGACTCCAACCAAAGACGTATGTCCTCGAGTCTTCCATGTACCGTCTCCACTTACAGTCACATTTAACGACGAATTTGAAAGAACGATGTGCAATCACAGGAGGGAGATCCATAACGCAGCAGAATTTCTCCATAGCAGCTTTCCCTTGACCAAGAGTTCGCATTGCATACGTAAATCTTCTGTTTAGCTCTGATATATTTTTTCGGACACCTATCATATTAGAGTTTCTGAAAGTTCTTTTACATGAACACTTTGAGCATAGTAACTCAAATTTTGAGCTTAAACCATGATGAAATAGTTCACTTAAATGAACATTACAAATTTTACAACATAAATTATTTTCAATAAATTGAAATAGGATATCCAAATGAAATAGTCTATAACCACTAAAATTAGGCTCTAAAGTTATCTTTATCTCTTGGTGGCAAATCAGTGTCACTATTTAATTTTTTAAACGAAGAACTGACACCACACTTCTTATTCATTGTATCATTATGCTGATTTCCCTGGAACTTTTTTTCTTTGGTCGATGAATATAAGATCTTTTATATTTTACATCTTCCTCACAATTTTCCATAATTATCAGGTGATAAAAATACTAAACAAAAACTGCAATGTTATAATAAAAACACCTTCAAAAAAGTCAAAAGAAATTTAGAAATCGCAAAAGAGCTTGTAAACAATCACGTTTCACGCTAATCCAAAGCTGGAGTAAGATTTCAACACATGCCTATGTTAGATGCCTATGTTAGAATAGTGCTATGTATAAATGTAATATATTCCTAAGTCGCGCTTTCGAGACATGAAAAACGCAGTTTGAATTTTGTCAATCGGGCCAGTAGAACGGGAGATATAGCACAGTCCTCCCTTTTTTTTTAAGCTTGATAACACATCAGCACTGTTTTTCCACCATCTCAAAATAAATTATGAAGATTTGTGCTTATGCAACTAGTTGAATTTCAACAGAAATACACGTTCATATGAAAACGTTGAAGCTCTTTTAACCCTCTGAGCGTTATGACCGGGTTTAGGCGGTCAAGACGGCCTACCTCGAAAGCGTTACGGACGCTTCTAGGCGGTCACTGGAAAAGTGTTCGAAAGCGTTACTGACGGTTCTAGGCGGTCAGTGATGAAGACCTCGAAAGCGTTATGACCGCTTTAAAGCGGCCGTGCAGATGTCTCCTGCCCTCCTTATTTCTGAAACCCTGGAGATCTCTAAATGACAGTTCTCAGTAGGAGGCAAAGAGGGTTGTCTTTTTCGTTTTAGACCGCTATGTTTAATCGCCAAGAAAACGCTTGAACATGTAATGGTTTATAAACAACAAACAAACGTGGGCATTCTTCGCGAAATGAAAAAGTATCATGTAAGCATGTTTTTTCAATAGTCTCTTTAAACAGATAACATTTTCATAAAATATCCTTTAGTTTTTAAATTGATTGTTCAGAAATATGCGAAATGCTCGTGAATTCAATTAAAAAATAGCATTAGGAAATATTTAAACAAATTTACTTATGGATATATAGATACATAATTAAAACCGACAAGTTATAAGTTTTAATTATTCGAGCGAACGAATAGCGCATTTAATTACTGCATTTAATTTAATACTGCATTTAATATGAGTTATATATAATTACATGTAAAGAATAACATAATTAAGCAATAATTCAAATAAAAATTAGCCATCAACAGTAATTTATAATAAGCGTATTTTGAGCGGGTTTATGAAGCATAATCTAATTTTATAGTAAAAATAATAATGGCGAATTATTTATTCATTTTGGAACAATATTCGTCGCTTATACTGGTTTGATGAAGTTCTGTTCAAATTCATTTCAAATATTCCAAATCTTTATATGTACATTGATTTCAATGCGATTTTTATTAGAAAAAAATTCAATTAGTTTAATTTTCTTACATAATTGTAATTACATTGTTCAACGCAAAATAACTACAAGCAGAAAGGCAAAGGTGTGTTAAAATTTCTGTATTTTGCTATATAAATTATTAAAATAACCAACCTACAGCCTAACAACTGAATGTCCGAAATATAACCCGCAACTTTTCTAAAAGTAACAAATTTCAGTTAAAAAAAACCGCAGTTAATAAATAAAACGAAATACTATTAAGAAAAGAAGCACGAAAATTTACTTTTTAGTCCAAAGAGATTTCAGTCCCGAAGGACTATTGCTTTCGTTTTGGCATTTTGCGTCGGACTCATAAACGTCGGTTCACTTTTCAAACTGTTGCCACAAAATGTTAGAGTCCTGCATTATATTTGAAGAAATTAAATAGTGAAAAATCTGCATAAATGATTGTCTATTTCTCGCATTGTGATAAAACAATGGTACATAGAGCCATCGAATTTTGAATGACGAAATCCTACTGCGAATATGGGCATCTGAAATCCCAAATTTGGAATTTGTTTTATTATAGATTTTATATTTTGTAAAACTTTAACGAATTTTTGATTTACAAACTCAATGCTTTAAAAGCGAGAAATGGCAACGTTATATAGAAAAAAAATACTTTTATCTCCAGCTCGCGAGACTGTGTATATCGGAAATTCTAAAGATATGCTTAATTTAACATTATTTTGCGATATTGCTCTTGAACTGAATTTTATGGTTTAAGTGCAAAGAACACGATATTTAATAAATAAAGGTAACACTCAAAACGTTAAAAAAACGCCCCTTTGGACATAATTTAAAATCTGAAAAATTTCAGATTTTTTTTTTTTTTATTTATGTTTGCTTACTTTATTTTTAGTTGAAAGGGGCAATTTGCCCTGAAGAACTTTTAATTTCGCTTTGGCATTTTTCATTGGAAACTATAAACGGCGGATCACTTTTCCAATTGTTGCCACTAAATTTTATCGCTCTGTATTATACTTAAAGAAATTAAATAATGAAGAATCTGCATGAATGTACGTATGTTTCTCGCATTGTAATAAAACAACGGTACCTAGAGCATCAAAATTTCAAAAATGGAAGCCCTAATTTGAATTTGAAATTTGTTTTATTATCGATTTCATATTTTATAACACTTCAACGAATTTTTGATTAAAAAACTAAACGATTTCAAAGCAAGTTCCAAAGCGATTTTATCTCCAGCGCGAGAGACTCTAAGATACGCTCATTTTAAAATAATTTTGAGATATTGCTGTTGAACTGAACTTTGTGGTTTGAGTACGTAGAACATGATATTTAATGAGGTAACACACAAAACGTTAAAAACACTCCTTTGGACGCAGTTTAAAATCTGAAACCTTTCATATTTTTATTTATTAGTTCAAAGGGGCTTATTAGTATTTAAAACAATAGTCCTTGAGAGACTATTGTTTTAAATACTAATATTCTTTTCGTTTTTGCGATTTTGCGTTGAATCACTATAAACGGCGAATCACTTTTCAGACTGTTGCCACCAAATGTTAGAGTCCCGCATTACATTTGAAGTAAGTAAATAATGAAAATCTGCGTAAATGTGTGTATATTTCTGGCATTGTGATAAAAAAAAGGTTTGAAAAAAGGCCATCCAAGTTTGAATGCCGTAATCCTCCTACGAATATGGGCATGTGGAAGATCAAATTTTATATTATCTATTTCATATTTTGTGAAACTTTAACGAATTTTTGAGTAACAAACTCAACGATTTCAAAGCAAGCAATAGCAACACTCTACGGGGGTGGAAACCTTTTTATCTCCAGCGCGCGGAATTGTGTACCGGAAATTCTAAATATATGCTCATTTTAAAATTAATTATCGACATTGCTATTGAACTGAATTTTATGGCGTAAGTGCAAAGAACATGATATTTGATAAATAAAGGTACCACACAAAACGTTAAAGAAATGTCTTTTTGGACGTAATTTAAAATCTGAGACCTGTAAGATTTTTTTTTAAAAAATTTTTATTGTTTTTTGAATGCATGTTGTTTGCGAATGACGCAGTAGTCGTGTATAATTTGAATATATAATAATTATTTGTGCTATTTTTTATTTGAAATGCATAGAATTCTCTAAAATAGTAGCATTCTTAGATTGAATATTGTCTAAGCAGGTTCAATGATATTTTAACTTCATTACCATATCAAATACAGTTTCTTTTTAATTTAAAAACTTCGCCAGCGGTCTGAAGCAACTTTTTGAATCATAGGATGAGTTTTACTAAAATTTGTAGTAGTCCGAATTTTTATAAGTATTCAGAGTTACTGAAATAAAAAAAGCTAAACTTTTTAGAATTTTTTTATCAAAGTATTACATCTTAGGCCAGCAAGACCTGATTAGTAAATCTGGGAAAGGATCTATGATTGTTTAGTAAGAAGTAAAAAAAAGTACTCTAGGTCTAAGCAGTAAAAGAAAGCCTGTCCCTCTATCGAAAATTGTCACGTATGTTAGAAAGATTTTGCAAGACATTAATATTTTAGCTCAAACATGATTTTTTCAAAATTTAGTCTCTTGTTTTGGAGATGGTGTTCAAGCATCATAATTTTATTTTCACATGTGCAGAATTTTTATATTTTTTATTGATCGCTGTACTTTTAACTTCCATAGCATAAATTAAAGAAATACACATAGCAACTTCAGCCATAAACAGATGACTTAAGAGAAATTTGTTTTGACATATTATGTGAAAGATTAATAAGTACTATAACACAACAATATTACATGACAGTAATATTAAATGCTTTTGCATTTATGTTACATGACAGTAATTAGAAAACAATAACTGTAGATGCGAAAAAAACCTGTACTTATAAACTTCTGCATTTTTAAAGAAAGTACAAAATAGTTCAGAATAGCAGATGGTTTTCAGATCATTCAGTAAGGTCATCGTAAGTATATTCTCTTCACGTTTCGGAAGAACTGTAGTAGTTCAGATTTGTTGTAAAAGACTAATTACACCCCTGGGGATTGGCGTACTTACGGAACGGAAAAACAAGCTTTGAAACATACTCATACAAAAGTCCTACCTTTTGTTCGACAGATAAATGACAGATGTGATAATTTGAACACATGCTTTCAATCAGTTGTTTCCTTCTAACAAAGCGTCTTGGGCGGCTAGCAGGATCCTAGCAAAGTCTTGTAATAGTCTCTTGTTTTAAATATGCTGTATTCGAACTCAAATTCAAAGACGGGCATTTAAAGATTTTATTAATGCTTTTTTTTTTTTTTTTTTTTTTTTTTTTTTTTACATTCGACGATTCAATATTTGTTTAAAAAATAAACACATAAATAAACTTGCATAGCAGATCAAAATTATGTTGCTGTGGAAATGTTTCATCAACAGTTATTAGTAGTTATAACAGCATAACTAAATAAGCCCATTTTGAAATATGGATGATATTGCATTCATTATTTTTAATCTGAAACAATATCAAGTTGTTATTACTAGGTAAAATGGCTTAAAATAAGCTCACACATTATAAGAAAATTTTTTAAAATGAAAATTGGATTCACTTTCTTTCACATAATTTCTGACCAGTTCTTCCAAAATATTTTAAAGCTTACTTTACTACATAATAGAAATGTCTCCACGTTCGTTGTTTTTAGTTAGTAATTTTAATTGAGGCTGTTATATAAGAAGGCTATTTATCGTTGTTGTGTTATAGTACTTATTTTATTGTATAATGCAAATTTTTATCAATTGGTTAATTTTATAATGTATAGAGGAATTTAAAACAGAACAAAAGTAATTTCCACCGTTATAATATGTCCTTAAATGGTTCCCAATAAAAACATAGTTAACTGAGTAGTATACTACATTATATTAATTAATTTACTAACCAAATAGCAAAAACATTTCAAATTCGAAATCCATCTTTTATCTAAGTACTTTTTGCAAAGTAACAAAAATTCTAATCCCTTTGTAGTTTAAATTAAAGATAAACAAAAAATGTTGTTTTTTCCCCATGAAATGCTAATTTTATATTATTTGATAAAAACTGGGAAGTGCAAAATCAAAATCCTGGCGAAATACATATACTTATGAATGAACACAGCACACAAACATTTCTTCACCCTAAGCACGAACACAAATCATATTTTAAACAGCTT
The DNA here is from genome assembly GCF_044657685.1 of Stegodyphus dumicola. NCBI lineage: Eukaryota > Metazoa > Arthropoda > Arachnida > Araneae > Eresidae > Stegodyphus > Stegodyphus dumicola. The sequence goes on from NC_140777.1 coordinate 130,271,012, forward strand.
AAAATGAATCTACTTTCAAAGTATTTAATTTGTGATAGATAATGACAGCTGAAAATATTTTCCAATATTACAAGATAAAATGAGGTTATTTCTCAAATAGTTTCACAAATAAACTCACAAAATAAAGAACGCTTTTATAAATTTTTAATTTGCAATACGTTAGATGCTTTATTGAAGAATTTGCAATAATATCGTTCTGATTTTCATTTTATACAAGATTGTCATCATGTTTCACTGATGAGCAACTTGCTAATTATTAGTCCAATGTAGAGTCCTCCTTCTGTTTTCTCATAAAATCGCCTTTGTAAATTTAGAGTTTAATTTAGCAAAACGTTTTCCACCTAAGTGGTAAAATGTCTTCGTAAAGAATTCCCTAAAGAAATCTGCCGTGTATTTATGTTGCATTTAGGGATATTTTCAAAAACACACGCTGCTGATTGTTATTTTTAATAGGTGAACAAAAGAAATATTTTTTTAAGAAAGAATATAACTTAACTGCAAGCTATGTCTTATTCCTAGATAGCGAAGCTTGATTACAAACTCAATTTTTAAAATACATTTAATTATCTTTATGCTTTAAAAAATGTCTTGTCTGGTATTTGGCCACCCACTTAACTTACACGTTGACCATTTAAATAGAGCACTACCAAATGGCACATTGAAAATGATCATATTCATCTCAGTGAGATGGATATGATTCTCATATCTTTTCTGTTTCGCATCTCTTTCTCGGAAACAAATCTACCTATGTAGTATATTAATGTATAGGTAGCAGACATTCTGTCACTGTCAGCCGAACGGTAAAGTCGCTGAATAGTCGCAGAATACCGAGTTCTGACTTAAGTTCGATTCTAAGAGACCGGGCTGGCTGCATGGGAGTTTTCATAGTTTTCCGTATATATAACATATATACGAGCAGTTTCTTTAAAAAGTCCTGGGGCCCACCAGCGGCCGAGCGATAAAGTCGCTGAACACTGGTAGTTCGGTCCGAGGTTCGAATCCCGCGAACGGGCTGGCTGCATGGGTGTTTTCGTGGTTTTCATCATGTGTAACGTGTATACGAGCCAGTTTCCCTTAGAAAGTCCTCCACGACGCCATCCCTCCCCTTAGGCAGATAGCCCTCGAGGCTTTGCCGTAATTAAATAACCTAACCTTTAAAAAGTCCTCCACGAAGAGACCCTCCTCTTAGGCAGACAGCTCTAGTATGCTTTGATATAGTCAAATAAGCCAAAACATTCTGTTGGCAAAAAAGCAAGATTGCATTTATCATGAATAATTTCTAATGCAAAAGTTATACTTGTCACTAAGGAAAGAATTTATTTTTGTGTAAAATTCAGATTGCTTGAATTTTAATAATTCTCAGAAACGAAACACAAATAACAAAAAGCTAAAAAAAATATTCATAATTAATTAGGATATATAAACGATGTAATCATTAAGCATATTTTTAGTAAGAAAGAATATTTTGTAATAAATAATTGAAAAATATATTTAATACTAAAGAATCCTCTATATATCTCTACAAAGTATAAAAATTACAAATATTTTTCAAGGTGCATGTGTATATGTACCTGATAAAAATATTTACATTGTTTATTATTCTAGAGATATTTTTAACCAGGTGCATATTTTCCGTGAGGCATTTTCCGGAGAATTTTTTTTCCCGATATACATTTTCAGGATATTTTCTTGGCATTCGTTTTACTCAAGTGGTTAGATTAAAGTGTTATTTTGTATGCTGTGAAACCTAACTAGAATTTATTTTCATTCCATAGTTGCTTCACATAAATTTTCGATTTTATGTAATATTCAGTTTCATAATTGCACTATCATTTTGAGATTTACTATAATTTTCAGTTTTTTCTATTAAATGTTGTCTACAACTACTTTCAATAAAATACTGATATGATATATAATAGGGAAATATAACATACACGCGCACACATGCTCACAAACTTACATCACCATATGTATACACAGTGTTTTGTATTGTGTGTTTACATATATATATATATATATATATATATAGTTTACATATAACAGTTTTAATAATTTTAACAGCAAAACAGTTTTAATAATTCCTACGAAAAGTGTGATAAATTTTCACGAAATAAACTGCTTAAATTTATATATATATATCAAGCAAGGTAGTAATTACAATTTTGAAAAACTAATTTTGGTCTAGAAAACATCTTGTGCAATTTTTGGAGCAACAGCTCTTGGTAACTTTTATGCGAGCTTACTACATTTATATATATATATATTGCGCTTTCCATAGATTAACATAAATGAAGTTTTTAAAGTCTGAATTTAAATAATGATATTGTGTTTATATGTACTGTAATTACTGATGAAAGGATGTTTCTGAATTTAAGGCCTTAAATTACTAACAGACGGCAAATACACAACTTGAAATCAGAGTCTTTGGAAGAAGCAATAAATTTAGAATTTTCGGCAGCTCCATTTCTCGTCATAGTTAACAAAATGAAAGAACTGAGAAAAATAGATAGCGGATGCTTTTTTGTCCTTGCACAAAGGTAATGGTCTCCCATATAAAGTAGAAAATGTACAAAGGTGGTAAGCTTTTAGTTCAGTAAACTAAAATATACCCCTGGAGGTATATTTACGTTGAAGTCAACTTGGAGATTCCGCTATTAGGTGTTTTCTTTGAAAAGGGTAATATCTTTTTCAGCACATAACCAGAAATAAGAGTTTATGTTTTCATTACTTAATCTTCAAAGCTGTATAATTTGGAGCATCTGCTCGAAAAACTGTTAACTTATTTTTCATCCTTCATGAAAAGAATACACATCTGCGTAAATGTCTTGGAGAAATAATATCGTTAACAATTTTGCTACAAAGAATTTTTTTTTTTGGTTTCTATTAACATCTCGATAATGCACGTAGTATATAAATACTTGCATTGTAACTCATATATAGCTAATTACAAGGAAATTGCATTGTAACTCGAAAATACATTTATTTTCTCAAGAAGCTCCTTTGTCCAAGCTGTTTACTTGTTTTCTACCCCCAAAGTGATTTTATTCTATGAAAGCCGAACTGCCTGATCTCATTCATCAGCCACTTCATCTATTCTGCTGTTGAGTTATGCAATATACATGCATACATACGTCGCGCTAAAACTAGTCATAAGTCCCAAATATAAAATTTCAACATTTTATGTTAAGTTATGCGACATACGTACGTTTAAACGTCATGATGGAACTATTCAAAATGGAAATTTCCTTTGAAATATGAAAATCGAAATGTTTCGCGATTACAATACTTTATTTATTTCTCACAAGTCAAAACGGTGTCATAAATAACTAACTACTAATAAATTTATGGTGCAATCTAAAGAATTATTTAAATCTAACACTTTAAACTGGAATAAACTTATAATATTTGAAAATTAAATACAAACATAATACTAAAATAAGTTGCGAATAATTTGTATTCGAAAAATTGGAACACGAGAGAAAAAAATTCTCACAAAATCCCTTTGTATATTAAAAAATATTTCCTCAGAAAATAAGGATAAAAAAATGCAAGATTAATTTTTCACCATTATCGAAGCAATTCCTTAAAGAAACTGGAAATTTAAAGCATTTTACGTAGTTTCTCTTACTGATGTATATTGACTAACTTTCTGTATTCGGCACATATCTTGATTTTAAGGTACGAGTAATATACAGTAATATGTGTTAGTGTGCAAATTATAAAGTAGCCAAATAGGAGATAAAATACTATTTTAGCAACCAGTCTCGTGACGAAGATACCATAGGGAGAAAAAATAATTTCACTCGCTAAATTCAACGGAGGGGAGAATTAGCTTAATTATATCCACATGGTAAGGGGGTCCGCTTTTGAAGCAGTTTGAGTAAAAATGCTTGCCGCTTTTGCGACAGACATGGTAACAAAACACGATTATTTTTACGTCGTTTCCTGAAAAAACCCGTAACGCTCGGGGTGTTAAACTTCCGCGGTTAAACATTCCGAGTTTCAATGGTAAATATACTGATTGGCTTAATTTTAAAGATCTGTACATGGCGACAGTTCATACCAATCAGTCATTAGCGAAAATTCAGAAATTCCAATATTTGATTTGACTTTTAAAAGACGAACCAGCTGCTATTATTAAGCATATTCCGATTTCCGAAACTACATACGATGAGGCTTGGGACAAATTGATGAATCGTTACGATAGAAAAAATCAAATTGTAATGTCGCTTGTCAGAACATTTCTTGAGCAACCAAAAATTACTAGCGCTGATTCTGTTAATCTAAGAAAACTATCTGATACATCTGATGAAGTTATCCGTGGATTAAAATCTCTTGGCGAAAAGGCTTCGTCTAGAGATGTTTGGCTAATTTATTTTTTGTTAGAAAAAGTCGATCCAGAAACGCGCCATTTATGGTCACAAAAAAATGGTGAAGAAGAATTTCCTACCTTAGAATGTTTTTTGGAATTCTTAAACTCAAGATGTGTTTCACTTGAAATGTTAAACACTCATAATAATGAAAAGCGAGCATCGCATAAAAATCAGTGCTCTGTTTCGAAGAATGTTTCACATAATAATAAAAATTCTGTTCTAAAATGTCAGCATTGCAATGGTTCTCATTTTTTATCAAAGTGTTATAAATTTAAAGGTGCAGATATTACGACTAGGAAAAATATCATTCGCAAGAATTTATTATGCTTCAATTGTTTCGGAAATCATCAATTAAAATTTTGTTCATCGCAGAATGTGTGTTCTATTTGCAAAGCAAAACACCATACTTTACTGCATGAAGATATTAAAAGTGTTAACGTAGTTGTGTCAAATTCATCTCCATCTGATGAACAAATTTCTAATTCAGACGAACAAAATAATATTTCGAGTTTTTCTATTCAGGGTCAGAGTACTTCATTTTTACCAACGGCGGCAGTAATAATTTACGATTCTGCTGGTCAAGGTCACGAATGTATCATTCTTTTTGACAGTGGAAGTGAAGCTTCTTTTATCAGTGAATCATTTATGCGACAATTAAATATACGCAGACAAAATGCCCGTATTTGCGTAAAGGGACTTGGTGATTCTGAAGCAGCTTTGACTCGTGGTTATGTAAATGTAAAATTGTTTCCCAAATCTGAGTTGAAAAAAAATGGTGTTTTAATACAAGCATATATTCTTAAAAAATTAACTTCGCATTTGCCTTCAGTAAAGATTGATAGCAAGGACCTTGATTATTTGAATTCAATTAATCTTGCAGATCCAAATTTCAGTACGCCCAAACAAATAGACATGATAATTGGAGCTGACTGTTTCTTTTCTCTGCTTCAGCCAGGGCAGATTTTTGGCTATAAAAATGTAATTGCGCAAAATACTATTTTTGGTTGGGTTGTATCAGGCAGAATTAAAACAGAAGGCAATACTCCGCATCCCATTAGTGTTAATCGCATTAGTTTACATATTGAGGATAACGTCGATGCAACACTTAAGCGTTTTTGGGAGTTGGAAGAATTAACGTTCCAAAATCAGAAATCAACGATTGAAGAAGAGTTTTGTGAGAAGCATTTTAAAGAAAATTATCGAGTAAACGGAAATGGCAGATTTGTTGTCCGACTGCCCGTTTTCAGTAATGCTGAAGAGTTAGGCGACTCCAAACCTTTGGCTATTTCTCGTCTTCTATCCATGGAAAGAAAATTTGATTTAGATAAAGAACTTGGTAGGCAATAATAGGAGTTCATGCAAGAATACGAAACTTTAAATCATATGGTTCCAGTTGTTGAGAATGAAGAAAATAAGCAAGTATATTATCTACCGCATCATGCTGTTGTTAAACCAAGTAGCTCTACCACTAAACTTCGTGTAGTATTTGACGGTTCATGTAAACCTAAAAATTCAGTTTCTTTGAACTCTGTTTTAGGGGTAGGTGCAACACTACAACGAGATATATTTTCAATATTGCTCAACTTTTGTATACATAAAATAGCTTTTTCTGCTGACATAGAAAAAATGTACCGCCAGATTTTAGTAGATAATGAGGATCAACATTTACAAAGAATTGTTTGGAGAGAATCTATTAATTCAAAAATGCAGACATATAAATTATGTACAGTTAGTTATGGCACTGCATCTGCACCATTTTTAGCAACACGCTGTTTGTGGCAAATTGCTTTGGATGCAGAACAGGATTATCCTCATGTATCCTCCGTTCTTAAAAATGATTTCTATGTAGATGATTGTTTATCTGGAGCAAACAGTTTAGAGGAAGCAGTTGACCTATGCTCTAAGCTTTCACAGCTATTACAGAAACGTGGATTTAATTTAAGGAAATGGAGGTCAAACTGCTCAAAGCTTCTCGAAAATTTATCCATTGATAATCATGAAGAAGATGACCTGGAAGTTCACTCAGATGAATGTGCCAAGGCTTTAGGGCTGTTTTGGAACTCTACAGAAGAAGTATTTTTATTTAACATTTCTATGGATTTTGGGACTGAAATTACTAAAAGAAGGTTCATTTCTCAATCTTCTAAAATCTTTGATCCTCTTGGCTTGCTATCACCATGTACAGTCAAGTTGAAAATGTTTTATCAGCAATTGTGGTTTTTAAAACTTGACTGGGATGCCCCACTGCCTAAAGAATGGGAAGAGAAGTTGCAGCGACTTCAAAAAGATCTTAAGGCTCTCAAAAATGTTAAAATTTCGAGGTGGCTTCAAACTACGTCTAACCACATCTATCTGCATGGTTTTTGTGACGCGTCAGAATCTGCTTACGCTGCTGTTATCTACTGTGTTCAACCAACATCTCACGACAGAAATGAAGTCAATTTGGTGGTTGCTAAAACCAAAGTTGCTCCCATTAAACAAGTGTCCATACCTAGACTGGAACTCCTAGGTGCATTGCTCCTTGCCAGATTAATCAAAGCTGTTCGTAAAGCCTTCTCCACCACTGAAATTTCCTTTCACGCTTGGACTGACTCTAAGGTTGTTCTCTGTTGGTTAGCAGCTCATCCTCTAAAATGGAAGCTTTTTGTGGCAAACAGGACTTCAGAAATATTAGATGCTGTTCCCTATCAACAGTGGAGCTATATTTCGTCGAAACAGAATCCTGCCGATCTTCCTTCTAGAGGAATCGATCCTAAAGTTCTACCGAACATATCCCTATGGTGGCATGGGCCATCATTCTTAGCGTTCGACAGTTCAAAGTGGCCTCTACAATGTTCTGTCAGTAATGAGACTAACAGCGATACAACTGTCTTAACTGAACAAAGGACAAAATCATTTTTTTGTACAACAGCTTATTTGACTAATGACACTCTGGACAATTTATTTCAGAACTGTTCTTCTTTATCTAAAATAGTTAATGTAATTTCTTTTTGTTTAAGATTTATTTCTAGGTGCAAAGAACGGGTCTTTGGTTCTGAAGATAATAGGTTAAAAAGTCCTGCAGTAGTACCTTCATCTAATGAAAGGCAAGCAGCTATGAAGTTGATCATTAAATGGATCCAGTTTGTGCACTTCCATAAAGATATAAAGGATCTCAAAAATAATTCATCTTTAAGTCCTAAAAGTGTTTTAAGTTCACTTTTTCCTTTTCTAGATGATGATGGTGTTTTACGGGTGGGAGGTAGGCTGCAAAATTCTGACTTGTCATTCAATGCTAAGCATCCCATAATTATACCAGGTCAACACAGGATTGCTTTGTTGCTTGTTAAACAATATCATGTAACTTATATGCATGCAGGGCCCAGTTTACTAGCTAACATTTTAAAGCAAAGCTATTGGATTGTAAATGGTAAGAAACTTATTCAGTCCTTTATCCATAAATGTATTGTTTGTCACAGATATAAATTGTCATCTAATAATCAATTAATGGCAATATTAGAGTTGTTACAGTGAAAACTGTTAATGGTTATTTTAAAATACCCGTAGTAAAACTTTTACCGTTGCCATTGCATCGGGAATGATCTATGTTAATGCAATGGCAAGGGTGGGAGTTAATGTTGGATGCATATTTAATATTTGCTTTTCTTTTTTTTTTTGTATATTTTATTTCCTCACTGCTTAATTTTATGTTATGATTTTTGCAATAATCTTGTTACTGGCAACGTACTTTATTTTACTATAAAGTTTGTGTGAATTGCAACAGTTGTTCATGTTTATGTTTCAGTAGAATAGCGTTCTTAGCCGCACTGCGTTGCAGGCAATATTTCTCTTAAAGAATTTTATGTTTTAGAATAAGAATAAAGTTTATTATACAAAGCTGATGCTTTTTAGTTCAAGGCAAATAAACGGCAAATCACAATACTACGGGAAAACCCCAGCAGAATTATTTTTAGGACGAAAGTTAATTTCGCCATTAGATAAATTATTCTTTGTACAACAAAGAGAGCAAGAATTTAAACAGAAAGATGTGCAAACACTTATTGACCAGGCGGTTAAAAGATCGGATACGGCAAGAAATAGGCAAAAGTTATACTATGATAGAAAACGCCGTGAAGCAGATTTTAAAGTTGGAGATAAAGTGTTGAAGCGAAAATTTTCTTTATCAAGTGCCCCAGATAATTTTACTGCAAAGTTAGCTCCAAAATTTGAAGGCCCATATGTAATTCAGGAAATCAAGGGAGTCGTATTGTACCTTAAGAACGAGAGAGGGGAAATCTGTAAAGCAAGTCCCGACCAGGTGAAAAATATTATAATCAAAATGATTTTGAAATCCTTAGAAGTTTCTTGCAGGACTCAAGCGTAAATGAAGTAGAAGGTCCAGAAGTAACGTCACCCGTTCCACAACCCAAGAAGCAGAGAACTGAAGAGAAACCTAGCCCTTCTATAAGTCATGCGGCGGTACCGAAAAGAAGAAATGAAAACGTCAGACTCCAGCATTTAAGAAATACAAGAAAGCAAAGCCGCCGCGTAAAGACACTTTGGTAAAGAGGAAAATGCTACTTACAACGTATCGCAGTAGAAATTCTACATCGAGTAGAACGCTTCCAGGGCCAGAGAGTCAGGTGCAAACAAGGCCGCCGTTCCCGAGAACAAAAACACACCAGGAGGAACGAAAAGACCACCACCAACAGAAGAAATCCAAGCACGATTCCAGACGGGAGGACGCCAAGACCAGCCGTCCAGGGGCAGAACGGAAAAGACAGCAACCCGACAACTACCACTCCAAGAGGCCAGCATGCTCAGGGCAAAAAAGAAGAAGCAACGTGGACGACACTCGAAGGACCCTAAGGAGACGACTGACGTCGATGAAATCTATAACGTGGGAGCAGTTCTGCCAGAAGAGGATGTCGGAGTTACAATCATCGAAAAATCAAAGATAAGTTAAAAATCTTCTATAACATTTTTTTCTTTTGTTATGCGTAAATACAAAGTTCTATGTTTTGACGGAAGTCAATGTGTCTCGGTTGAGATTTAGTTTTCTTTTCTTTATTTAGCTAAGGCAAAAGTATTATTTTCTTTAAGTATAAAATCTAGGAACAAGTAGTTTCTGTTGGTCGAAAGACTAATTCTGTTATTTTAAAGCCAAAATTTGGCCGAAGATAAAAATAACTTCGTATTCTTGTATTAATAACTACTTTAGTTTCAGTGCCTCCAGCTTGGCGAAGAATGAGTAAAGTAAAAATTTATTTTTCTCTTATTCATTTTATGGTAAATTGTAAAAATCATATTTATTAGAATTTTGTAAAGATACGTAAATGCTTGAAAATTATGTAAAAGTAGAATTTAGTCTAGAAGCATAAAACTTTAAATGCTAAAAGTAAATGCTCAATAGCAATGAATTCAAATTTAAGTATTAAACTGTAGATAAAATCATGCTTTAGAGCGAAAGCCTGCATGTCTATAGATAAATGAGGGGGAATTTAGAATGAATGTGTTTTGTAATGTTCTCCACCTACACTTGAATTTTAAGAATGTTAAAGTAGCTCATCGACTTGTATAATGTCGAGTAAGGTGTGTCTATTTGGTCGTTGAATTCTAACAAATCATTGTGGTTAGGAGAAGTGTTGCAATACTAAAACACGAATATTCCCGTTTGACTCCTCACATGGTGGAGAGCCAGGGTAAAGTTAAATTCATGTTTGAATACTTGAATGAATGTGAATTAAGCAGTAACTAAGGAAAATAAATCGTTCAAAAACAAAAACTTATTCAGTGTCAAGAAAGTGTAAATTATAATGTATTTAGAAAGATACTGATACTTATTCCTTCCAGATACTGGAAGGAAGAGAACAGATTGATTGCTGAAGTCCGGGAAAGGTTGCTGTAAGAAGAGAGAATTAAATAAGTATCTACAGAAATTTGTTCTACCTTTTGTGAGATAACAGATTTTTTTTTATGTCAACGAGGCTCTTAAAATTTAGATCAGAATTGTGGAAACTTTCCAATAGGTCGTTTCTAGGACCTGCTTCCAAGTTTTCCAAATTCTGGCAGCGGGAAATGTAGGGTTTATATTTATTTTAACTAATATTTATTTTAAGTTTAAACTATCTTTCCTGTTAAGCCTTACTTTCCCCTGGAATTGCCAATGCCAGAGTATGTAAATTTTAGTAGAACGCGCAAAGGATTCAAATTGTCAGCGGAAGTAATCTGAGTTAAATAGAAGGGAAACGAGTTCGAAAGTGTGTTTCTTGCTGCACGAGCGTGGAGGTGGCTAGTTAGAAATTGAAGAACCACGCGTTTAAGTTCTTGTTGTTAATTTTTCAACGTAATATTCAGAAGTTTGCTGAATTATCAGCGGTATCTTAGAACGCGGTGAGGTTAGTTACGTATAGAGAGCCTCGTAGTTAGTCACATGTTATTATTCTTTTTTTAGTTTTTTATTTTTATTTTACCGCCGGGTCGGCGTAGTTTGCGAGCGTCAAGAGCACGCATTTGTAATTTCTAAAGTTGAATAAAAAGGGATTTAAACCCTTCTCAAGAATTTGTCTACTTTCCAGTTGTTAGCAGTCACCACTATTGTTGCGTGCAGGTTGGAAGCACGCAACATTACAAGGGATATCATTAATTATACTTTGCATTATCATTAATTATACTTTGCTTTCCAGAATTTTTTTGATTTTTGTATTCTTTTGTGTTCTTTGTTGCTCATTTCACTGATTTTAAGATACTGAAAAGTTTTGAGTGATTTTTTTAGGAAACAAAGTTCTTAACCTCCTTTATACCATTTGAGTTCTTAAGATTTTGCAAAGGAAAGTTGGTTAATTTATTTATTAAGATCATTAATATTTGTATTAAGGGATATTGCTTATTTCATGGTAATTTTGTTATACGTAATAACTTTTTTTTATGAAGTCGTTCTGCAGAGTAAAATTCTACGCTGTTTTCAAGTTTAAAAATTGGTGTTTCTTTCAGCCATTTTCCCGGTACATTTAAAAGCCAGACGAAGGCTGGCAGCTAAGCTGCTGGTATTCTGTACAAGCTTGATATAAAACTTGTTTTATTAGATTTCCCTCCTTTCCCAGCAGCACAAAGTTTCGAGATCTGGACTCATCCGGTGGGCTAATAATTGATTTAGCCACTACAATATTATTACTACTTTCTAATGAACCTTTTTCTAGATTTCTTCATTTCTTCTATAACCCGTTCTCCCTTTTTGTCCTCCTCACTTAAAAACTAACTTCTAAATCTCTCTTTAAAGAACTACCAGTAGGATTCTTCCTCTTCTGGCCTTCCCTCCGTGCTGTATTCGGTTAGTTATTGGGATGTATACCTGTGCAATCTTTAATGAAGCTCCAACACTTTTACCTGTACATGTCTGTACCTAAATGAAACTGGTTCGTTTTGATGTTATACTAGCGAAACACCAAAAAAATCTTGATTTAAATGATGATGATTTAAATAATTTAGCTGGTATTTTAAGGATGAGGATTTATACTAACTGCTGATGATTTTTTATTTAAGTTATCGTGATTATATGTTATAGTGATGAAGAATGTGATTAAATGAGTATGATGGTAATAAAATTTTAGGTGATAGTACTTTGTATTCAGGTGATTTTATTATTTGACGACTTCAATGATGATGGTGTATATGATATATAGTTTCGATTGATTAGTATGGAATGATGATGTGATTTGTGTGATGGTGGTTTATTTTATTCTGACGATGGTGATAGAGATACGATGGTTTAAAATCATGATGTGTTTTGTGTGGTGAGGAATATTTAGATGATTTTGATGATGATATAGATTTGGCTAATGACGATTTTATAGCTGATATGATAGTGATTTATAGAATAGTTTAGAGGGTTTCGGCAGTGAAGACGATGGTTATTTATATTTAGATGCAGCGTCTAACAGTTTCTCCCACCTCAGACAAGATCTCAGTCTGTGTGCTTGTTTCCCTCGTTTTGGAAGCATATTTGATAAGCTGGGTTGGCGCTTTTTGCTTTTTGTACATTTAGAAAACATTATCATATTAATTTTTATAACCATGGGTACAAAGAATAAGATGATGTCTATTGAATTACAGCGTGAAATCATAGAAAACCATGAGCAAGGTGTGCGAGTAATTGACTTGGCGATGATGTACGGTCGTAGCACATCAATGATATGTACTGTGCTTAAAAAAAAGGAGTTGATAAAGGGTATAACGCCATCTAAGGCCGATAAAATAATGTCTAAACTCTGGACCTCTCTCCGTGAATAGATGGAGAAACTACTGATGGGGTGGGTGAGAGAGGAGCAGCTTCAAGGAGGAACCTTAACATAAAGCTTCATATGTGAGAAGGCACGAGCAATTTACGGTTATTTGCTAAAGAAGATCCCACACACTTCTAAAAATGAGGAATCGGAAGACTTGTTTAAATCCAGTAGGGCTGGCTTGACATCTTTAGGAAAAGGACCGGCATTCACTCCGTCCTCAGACATGGTGAGGCAGCAAGTTCCGATGTGAAGGCAGCTGAGGTTCACATCAAAATGTTTTCCGAACTGATACTAGCCAAAGCATACATCCCCCCAGCAAGTCTTTAACTGTGACGATACAGTATTTTTCTAGAAAAGGATGGCGAATAGAACTTACATAACGGCAGAGCAGAAGACGATGCCAGGTCACAAACCCATGAAGGATAGATTAACTCTAGTAATTTGCGCCAATGAGATTGACGACTGTAAAATCAAGCCTCTGCTAGTATACCATTCGGAAAATCCCAGAGTCTTTAAGTCATATAATATTTCAAAAGAAAATCTGCCAGGTATGTGGATGACAAATCCGAAGGCTTGGGTCACCAGGAAATTCTTTGTGAAGTGGATAAACCTGGTGTTTGGCCCTTCTGTTAAAAAATACCCACAGAAAAACAACCTACCCATGCAAGCCCTTCTCTTCCTCGACAATGCCCCTACTCACCCACCAAATCACGAAGTTGATTTACTCTAATAGTTCAAGTATATAAAAGTTCCCTACCTACCACCCAACACCACTCCTATCCTGCAGACGATGGATCAGCAGGTGATTTCTAATTTTAAGAAATTGTACACCAAGCACATTTTTTGGGGCTGCTTTGAGGTGACGGAGAACACAAACCTTACCCTTCGAGAGTTCTGGAAAGGCCACTTTAAGATCGTCATATGCCTAGGAATTATTGATCAGGCCTGGCTGGGTGTTACAACGAGGACCTTAACCTCTGCACGGAAGAAGCTGTGGCCTGAGGCTGTTGCTGAAAGGGCCTTCGAAGGATTGGAACCCAAAGTCGCATAGGTAGAGGAGCTTGTTTCTCTGGGAAAATCCATGAGTCTGGAGGTGGATGGGAGAGATGTGAACGAACTCGTCGAACAACAGTCTCAGGAGCTGACAACCGAGGAGTTACACGATCTGTATTTGCAGCAGCATACGTTGTGTTAACGAAAAATTAGTTTTGAAGAGGAGCCAGAGGTGGAGGAGGTTATCGCTACAAGAGATATAAAACAGGTCTTGGGAATGTGGGAGAAAGTTGTAGAGTGCGTGGATAAAAATCACCGCGAAAACGTTGCAACTAGCCGTGCATCCTTGACACGGAAGAAGAAACAAACCTCCTTGGAAAGTTTTTTTAAATGATCTGCGGGTGGAAATAAGCAGATCATGACGAAAAAAGCGAAGACCAGTGACAAAAATTAAGCTCTTCCGTAGGCACTTCACTTTTTCTTTTAATTATGTTTTTATAGAATATGTATTTGTTATTTATAAATAAATCTTTCTTCTTGTTTTTGATTCTTACTTAAAAACACTTAACAAACAACTGAGGTCGTGTTTTGGGATCTGGAACGGATTAATGGGATTTCGATTAATTTCAATGTGGAAAATTGCTTTGAGATACGAGCAATTTGACATACGAGCAAAGTTACGAAACGAATTAAACACGTATGTCGAGGTACCACTGTGCGTAATTATATAATCGTTAGCAAGCAGATAGTAATAAATAATTTTAAAAGTCTGATGCTATCAATATATAAAATATGTTGACTAGTATAATTAATTTAGAATTATACGCCTACATATAATAATATGATGTATGTTACTACAGATACGTATTATTATATACATATATAAGTCTGTGCATATATATGAAATCATAATTCTATTTAAACAAGTTAACAGTTAGAATTACTGAACAACCATGAAAGATTCCCCAAAAATTAAATATGGTGTAACAATGAACACTTAATTTAGAAATTAGATTCTATTGTATATTGTTGTAAAAGCCATTGTAAGAGTGAAAATTCTTCATTCTGCCTTAATGCGATTTTTTGCGTTTAATGCGTTGTTTGGAGATTTTATGATCCCGAATTATATTGATGTGATATATTAATACTGCATTTGTAGACATACGTTTTCTGAGAAACGAGTCAAGGCGATTGATTTTTTGTAAAAATTTGGATTTATCCTTATTTTATTGACGTGCACCAGCACTGAATTGAGAATGGCTTGTGCTATGTTTCGATGGATGAAAAAGCGTTCGTAAGTAATGAATATTATGAAAGTTTCAGCATATTTAAATGAATAGTATTAAAAGCATATATTTATTAACATATATCAATAGTTTATGGTAAATTTTTCATTATAAATCTCATGATAGTTTCATTTCTCATTCTATTGCATTTCTATTGCGGTACATAAATTTTTTGGTATACATATTGTAGATTGCATCAGTTTTGCTGCGCAATTTATTCCTCGGTATGTTACTTGTAGTGTTATTAGAAATTCCATTATTTTTGTATTTTTTCTGCAATTGGTAGTATCTGATTAGGAAATTTATGTTTTATTTCAAGATATATATGAAGTTGGTAATATCAAGTGTTAAATAAACGTTGTTATTCAGGCAATAGCGTTAGCTTTATCCAGATAGATAAATGCATTTCTTAAATACTCAAGATATAAAGACACACTCGGATAGTAGATTCACTCACTTTACGTTTTTTAAGGGTTATATATATTCATTAAGGGCGTGTTCAAAACAACCGTTGACGGGTAGTCTTGGCGTAATTCGGATTCATACCAAGCATATCCATTTCTCAGGGCAATAATTTTCGTTATTTTTGCTAAACCATTTACGAAAATATAATTTTCCGAATGCTGAACTCTTATGCATGAAAAGACAGAAGTTAAGATATTTGTTTTGCAATTTGATGCAAAATTCTTATTATTAAAACACTGATGTATATGTTCTTAATTTAAAACTCTGCCAGTATATAACATTATATAACATTATTGTTTTATCACCATTTATAGATGTCGCTTGCTGCACAGCCTGCTGAATACATTTTACTTTCTAGCTATCTACAATTACATCATGTTTTTTCGGTATGAACAGGGGCGAAGTATTCATTACTTAGATACATTTAAAGATAATTAATTAAATTTTTCTGATTTTGATATCTATATTATATAGACAGGATTACTGATAAAAAATTTCAGAAAATTGTAAATGAAGAAGTAAATAGAAAAATTTCGTTCAGGTATTGTGAGATGCTAATATAAACTTCATACATTTTACTAGAGGGCTGTTGCCAAAGCAAAATCTTTACTATATATGTCTACGAGCTCTATGTATACAGTGTGTTGCTCAAAGTAAACTTCCTGCATTGTGAAGAGTACTACGTGTATGTCTTGATGCGTTCATGAGAAGCTTGTTCCCTCGTATACGCTCTGCCACTTCGAACAAAAATTGTCCGTAAACTGCAGCGTCTTGAGTTGTTTATATAGGTTCTTGAGCTGTTCTGTTATTTCCTGTCGAATCTGACGCTGACGCGGAGAGTCTTGTATCCTTCGTTTACTTGCTACTTCTTCTATTCATCGCGCATGGTCTGTTGACGTTCCACTTGCCTAATGGGCCTCCGTTTCCCTTCTGCTTCCCTTTCCGGAGCACGCAGTGTTTCTTGGTTTTCTGAATGTCTTTTGTGTTTTCTACTAGTTTCTGATACAGTTTGAGCACGCGAAGTTTCTTGAGTTGCTGCTTGTCTGCTGGAACTCCTATTCGTTTCTTCTTCAGTTTCTTGAATGAGTAAGCTGTCTTGTCACTATGCTTGCCTGCTGAGTTTCTAGTTGTGTCTTCATTCATTTTTGAAGCTCGCAAATTTTATTGTACTTGCCTGTTGAGTCTCCTAGCGTTTTTTACTTCATTTTTCTGTAGCTCGCTGTACCATTTGTGCTCTCTTCTTGCGTTCAGACATTTTAGTAAATTGGAAAAAAAATTTATTTAACTGTAGTAAATTAACATTGCATCTAAAATACGTTAAATATCTACAGATGTTTATTCTACTCAGAAAGTAAGTATACAATAAAAGAAATTAAATTTTTATAAATAAATTTAGAATAGCATAAAATGCATAGAAACATTTCATTATGAAGAAAATGTATTCATTCTTTCCAAGCAACCAGCGATTCGTAAATACATTTTTCTTGCCAACTCAGGAAACAAAGACCTTTGACCCTTCAGGTAATACATTGGAGGTTATGATTTAAATTTATTTCAATATAACAAATTTTCAAAATCTCAATAAAGGAATTAACGTAGCGATAGCATATCGTGTCACGTATCCAAAGGTGAAACATAAAAGTTGCCAAAAACAGCTATTCATTTAAAATACTGATATTAACGAAAGATTTTCGACATACAATGACGTTATATGGAATCACGTGCTTTCTTCAACTTCAGAATATGACCGTAAATAATAATAACAATAAGTTTCACGTTTGGCAATACTATTTATTTCATTTTTTTTTAACTTAAAAATATCTCTTAAACAAACTCTACGATTTGAAAGTGAGAACGGCCAACATTTTTCCAAGTAAAGCATTTTGATGTCCAGTGCGCTAGACTTCGGCTACTTGGAAAAATAAATACGAAAAATTACCGTTTTCCGAAATTTTATATAATATCTCGAGTGATAGTCGTAGGAAGATAACAATAGTCGGAAAGTTTTACCAAGAAGTTTTGAAATCCGGGGGTACCTCCCTCCAAACTCAAACTCCCCGTTCCGGAGATATGATGTTACAAATTAAAAAACAAGGAGGCAAAAATCCACAGATATTTATATTGTTGATTCCTGTGTACAATATTCAAATTCCTTCAAAACATTAAGCTTCATTTAAATAAAAGGAAATTAAATTCAGGCATTTTTATTACCTTTCAAGCTTTTATTGTATTTTTAAATATTCTTTTTGTCACATTTGCGCAAGTTTTCCTCGGCGTCATTAGGAGCCGTAGGTCGAAGACATTTAAGAATCATTGCTGTTAATAATGATCATATGATAAATTGCAATACATATTCGATTGTTTTGATGAGAATTTGAGTACAAATCTTTATACATCAGCTACTATGCCCCTTTATGTAACGACAAAGATTATTTTCGATGATTATCCGATGAGAATGATTCTTTACAATGATTATTCGATGACAATGATTATTTACAACGAATATTAAAAGCTGATGACTATGATTACTTAAATAGAATATGCATGTCATTCGATGACAGCGATTATTTCCAAAGAATCTTCGATCACGTCACTATTGTATATCGCTATACCCGTGGGGTTGGGGCCGGTTGTGAATTGTACTACGGCCCTGTAATTAAGCGTTTTAAATGACGTCAAATAGTCACTGATCCAGATATTTTTCTAGTAACTGCCGCGTATTGTGATCAAAACCGTTATTTAAATCTTCTAAATAAAATTTGGGATAATTCCTTTTACATCAGAGAATAAAGCAATTTGTAACACGAATTTCAACAAAACTACATGCATCGAATAACAAGAATTATATAAACGGAAGTATCAGTACAACAAATCGCTCTTTGCAGCACCGCTTTAGTCCGACACTTGTTTTTCAGCTATCGTATCTACCCATTTGAAGATACCATGTGAAGAATACTTTTTTTAAGTGTGTAAATTAATTACATGTATGTTATGTATATATATGGAGATATTTTTTGAATTAAGAAAGCACCAACTTGTTTTAACGAAAACAACCGAGACATTACCTCCAGTCCAATTTAATTTTTCATCTAAATCATTTCTTAATTACAAAAGTTAATATTAATTTTCTTTGCAAAGGAGACTAGGTGTTGCTGGAA
This sequence comes from Stegodyphus dumicola, assembly GCF_044657685.1. Classification (NCBI taxonomy): domain Eukaryota; kingdom Metazoa; phylum Arthropoda; class Arachnida; order Araneae; family Eresidae; genus Stegodyphus; species Stegodyphus dumicola. The sequence goes on from NC_140777.1 coordinate 130,289,551, forward strand.
ACAAATGAAATACCAAACATCATAAATTTATTGAAGTCAACAGCAGAAAACTGTTAAACAATTAATAGATCACTTCAATGAAATGTAATTGCATTTAAACGTATTAAATTGTTTTCAGCAGATGTAATAATCAGGAACGTAGGAAGATCCGAAGAGATATTTTGCGTTTAAATACTTCTTTTGTTTTCGCTATTTTTTTATACATTTCAGTTAACGTGTAAATCTATGTTTTGAACGCATGGCCCGTTAAGTGAAGAAGTCTGTAGGAAGGCAATTTTAATCCTGTGCGGAAATTGTCCAAATGATTGATCAGTCATCGACTCAGCATACGCAGCCATCAGGTTGAGATCCCAAACATTGATTAATTGTGCTCGACTGGAAATTTGATCAGCATGGTCAACGGAAGCCACCGTTTAAAAAATTTTCTTGTTCTTAAATATATGCTTATTCACTTTTGTAATATTACTAGATACTTATAATCACGGTTCCTTCACTTTCAATAATATATTTCATAAATTGTTGAAGTGCAGACACACACTTCATATTGTAGAAACACGTTTCTCTGGAATTTTTGATGCAAATCCTGGTTATCTTTTCTAAGAAGGGAAAGTAAGAAAGTGTGCCATTTATAAAGCTTAAGTTTTGCTAGATTTGCAGGTTTTTCGCGCTCGCATTTTACGTGCTTCTTAAGAATCTCTGGTAATAAAATGGGAACTTTCCATGACTTGTTGCCAATCTAATTGGAGAAAAAAATTTATTCTTTATAGGGATACTTGCGGGAGGTAACCGTCGAGCAATCTTCTTGTATCTGTCTCGTCCCATCCTGTTTGTTATTTTATTAAAACGTGTTTGGAAAATTTTTTCCTGATTGCATGGTTTGATTTGAGATGATAGATGTCAATCAGACCTTTTAATATGGCATCCTGAGCTGTTGGTGCCAGCAGCTTCATTTCCTATTATACCTGTATATTCTCATAATGGAATTTAGGTTAATAAGAGGAATATTCATTTCCATATTTATTGTTTTTAAAAGATTTTGAATAAGTAAAGATATTTTCTTCGTGGAACATTGAGCGTTTAAAAATCTTTGACAATCTGTAAAAATGCTCGCAAACTGTAACTTACTACTTTTGACAAAAAACGTATAAGTAATCATTTATTAAATTAATGAATTCAAACATATGAACATATATATTTAATAAAATAAAAATATTTCAGCGCAAATAATTATCGACGTATATTTGAAGAAGAAGAAGGAGAAGCAGGAATATACTACAGCGATCAACTACTAGAAGAATTGGATCCCCAATGTTTAAGATTGCAATACGTGTCGGAAACGTAAGTCTTTTCGGAAAAAATAATAAAACAAAACATAATGTTTCAGGTCCAGTTTAATTATACCTTTAATAATTTTTTGACAAAAACGCTGGTCTGGAAAATAATACGTTTTCAGATTTATAATGCTTAATGTTTTTTTCATTCCTTCATTACAAAAATATATTATAAATGTTTAAGATGGAAAATCCTATTGTGAAGAATTCAAATTTATTGTCATACCTTTTGATTATGAGGAAACGTTATTGCATTAACTAATGAAATATCTAAACAGAAAGCTAATATACAAAATACACGTGTTTAAACGGCCAGTTTGTAAAATTTGTGAATGAGAAGTTGTTATGAAGTTAGTTGTTGAATGTCAAATAGTTGATATAATTAGAGTAACAAAGACAAAAAGGACTTTATGTTTATAAATAATAATATATATGTATGTAAAACAAATTACGTAAACACTGAAATCCATCCTATACTCTATTCGGAACAAATCTAATATAAATTGTTCTCTTCATCTGTTTCTGTTAAACTATATATTTCTAGATTTACAGAGATTTAGAATATTATTTAGCTCGAGTTTTGAGAATGTACTCATCAAACATAATAAAAATTTCCAGATTCCAACTTTTCATTGTAATTATTTTTTTAATATATAATATTAAATAATTTTGAATTAATAGAAAATTAAAAAATAAAAATTAATTAATTAAAATATATTTATGTAGATATATATACCCCATCACATGATTTACATAAAGATGATGACCTAGCTAAGCGGGAATTTAAATTTCCTGAATCAAATATTTCTCTTACTAAGCCACAATGTTGTCGAACTATGCACATTTTTTTCTATCTCTGTCACCGCTGACACGACGTCGTGCTACTTTCTTCCTATTCCAACAATATGAGAAATATAAATATTCTAGAAATAGGTAGGTTTAGAATTTCAAATGAATTGGAGCCGCAAATATGAATTGAAATAAATCTGAATATTTTATCTTATTCATCTGCCAAATTTGCTCTGTATTATAGATCAATATGTGCGATCAGAATTCCTAACATTAATTCACATACACACACATATACATATATATCTATATATATACGTTTATCGTATATATGTTATGGTGAAACGCCGAAATCTGGAGAATGTCGACTTTCACCGGTGAATGTCAACATTCACATAGTCGCTTGTTGTATGTCCGAAATATTTTCCAAATACTCTTATTTCTGACTTACACCGGTAAATGTCAACATTCACCATCTACTAATGGTGAATGTTGAACACATAAGAATATTATATTTTCTCTGTAATTCGGTCACGAAAAAACGCACTTAAATTAAGAACTTAAGAATGTAAGAACTTAAAACACACTGTACATTCAAAATGCGAAAGGAAAATAATAGAAGTTTAAAACTTACAAAATTACGTGATTCAAATCTTATTTATTGCAAAAACTTAAACTCTTATGACACTTTCAATTGCACAAGAGGCCCTTGCTTTTACGACAGCATTTATTTGTGGAACACTTCCTTTTGCGATGACAGCGTGTACATATACTCCTCTCTTTTCAACCTACACCAGAACACATCCGTGAGTGTCGACATACACCGGTGAGGGTCCGAATGTACGAGTACAAGAATGTAATGCAATATTCGATCTTTCACCGACGTATTTGGTGAATGTTGACATTCTCCGGTGAAAGTCGACATTCTCCAATTTCGGTCTTTTACGGTAACATATATATATATATAAGGATTATATATATATATATATATATATATATATGATATATGACAATGATTACATGTTTTTAATTTTCCTTTTACAATTGAAATTTTATTCTTCATGATGATTTAACTCTAGTCCCCGTTAAAACATTATTAACATTTTGCTTTCAAATTACTTCAAAACATCTTTCGAAATATAACTTACCAGTATGGATTCACTCTTTTAAAATAATTCTACTTTAATTAAACTTAGGAGATAATATAATCAATTAATCAATATTGTTTAGGAAATAAATTATTATTAACTAACTTTGCAGCAATTGCGCAAGTAATTGTAACTTCTTTTCGCACTTAATGAATTTAAGATCATACAACATTGGATATGCTAAATAGCAGCTATTAGCGCTATTTATCGCTTGCCTAATGTACCCACTTTATATATTACCACCATTCTTCTTTCTTAATATTTTAATTTTTAAGTTTTATAAAGTTCTTATACAAAAACTTTACTGTATTGAAGGTTAGCAGCCTCCTTACTTTTATATCTTGCTAGTTTATCTGAAATTGAAATCATTTAATGTCATTCCACTAGATGAAAAACTTGAAAATTTAACGCCATGCCTGCTACAGATAAACCCAAAATACAATTTTTATGAAAAACATTTAACTGTATTTACATGATTACATGCGGCACTTGACATATAAAATATATAGGACAGACTAAAAACAATCTTAACTTTCGAATCAATAACCATAGAGCTTAAATCAAAACATTCAACGCACAAAAAATAGCATTAAAATAAGTACACCATCACAACTCAATACAGCAGAATTAGAGCACTTTAAACACCATGACTTCAACTCTATTCAACTTCAGATACTAGATATAATACCCAATCACAAAACACGAATTTTTCAGGAATCTCTCTATATACTAAAACAACGTTCACTTTATCCATATGGACTTAACACTTATATACATAGTCATAGAGATACTTCTAAGAAGTCTATTTTCAGCCAATTTAAGCACTACAGCAACAAAACGCAGAGAGGAATAAGAGGAAGCAAAATAAAAAATAATGCGAGATTTTTATCCACTTTGGATACATTTGCATTGAAAAAACAATTGAAATGTTTCTTTGACTCAGACAACTTTCCCAAGAAACCTCTCAACTGTTACACTCCTGTACTAATAAATTCCTTATCAAACTAAAAAAATTCATTCAATAAAGCTACGACGACACACAAATCATTAAAGACATGATTCTCGATTTTAGTTTTTTCGGACTCTCTAATAGTCTCACTCAACGCAAAATTTATTTTAAAGTCAATTTTCTACATCCGCAGTTTGACAATATTCATTTCTCAAGAATCATCAGAGATTGTAAAGATTACTTCCCCGCAGTTGATACATTAACTATGGTTGCATTTAAATATCAAAGGACCTTAAGCAACTTGCTGACTAACCACCATGAAATAGATGAAACAGCAGAATGACATTGTAAGACACCAAATTACAGCAATTACGTGGATTCTCATCACCAGCGCATAATTACTGGCAACCTGAATATCATACAGAACCATCAACTTAAAACACTAATGAGTTATGGTACAAAATTTAGACCAGTCAGAAACATGACTACAAATTTCTGTTACAAGACTTTCGAAAACAACATCAACAAAGTTATAGTTAAAGCAAGCTATCAACTGAATTTACCCATAGATACCTTATAAAAATGGAAAGCCAAAATTCTTCAACGCATATCCACCGAAATCAGTCACCTCAAGTTTAAAAGTACACTGAATTGGTCGCAACTTACATCAGATATTAAAACATTAAAACAGCTTTTTACTATTCCAAAAATAGATAAAGCAACTAATAACTTATTATATGAAAACAATTCTACGCAGAAATTATTCATAAAGAACTTCTCAACGCGACTACTTATCAATTAGCCAACCTTACAGAAACATCTATAATAAACAGGTTTAAAACTTTTCATAAGAAACTCAATATTACTTTCAATGCAAACTACAACAGATTTACTAATCTTTATGCGATTCCCAAATTCCATAAAACACAATTAAAATTCAGATTTATTGCTAATGGAACTAATAAATTACAAGAAAAATGTAGACTATTATTTTTCAATTCAACTTAATAAAATCTGTAAATTTATTTTCAATGATTGTAACACTAATCATAACAATCCTGGATCATTCATAATAACACTCCTGTCATTAATACTATTCAAACCATTAACATCCAAAACATTAATTGCTATGACTTTGAAAACTTATATACCTCACTTCCTCTAGAAGAAATCTATACCAGTCTACTTGATCTAACTAAACTCTTCCCTGATATGCTCAATATCATGACTCTTGACAAATGGGAAACCTACCTAAAATGCACACTTTTTCATAACTACATCAAGTTTCAAAATCAAATTTTTAAACAAGTCAGAGGATTGCCAATGGGCTTACATTCCAGCACCTCGATCTGTAATATCTTTTTATTTGTCAAAGACTTTAACTTCCAAAAAAATCTACAACCACAAGAGTTAAATTACTACAAACACACCTACAGATATATTGATGACCTTATTACAATTAATAATTTTGATAAAATTGAACACTCCGAGATTTATCCGAATTGTCTTACACTTAATAAAACTAATAATTCACAAAATAGCATAGACTTTCTAGATCTTCAAATCATTAACTACAAAAAAATTTTACTTTTTGACAAAACAAGAAACTTCAATTTCAGTACTAACAAATTAATAAATTGGAACTCCAACATATCCAAAAAAGTAATTAACAATACTATAATTAATCAAATACAACGAATTAAAATTATATGGACAGATACAATAGATTTACAACGCGAAATTTTGCTCCTTATTAAAATTCTCAAAAATAATCTAATACCCATTCAATTTATCAACCATTGCCTTAAAAGAGCAGGCGTTAAATACTCACCCTAAATCATGTAACTGATAGGGATATGATAATTTGTTCCTAAACCTGAGAAGGCGGTATAAGTTGGATGACTATCAGTTGAAGGATTTGTATATAGTGTAATTACTCAATTGTATATATTGTAAAAACCTAATTGTCTTCAGACTCATGCTGTTACTATACTGTTACTAAAAAATGGGCCTATTGCATGACTTTAGTCTGTCTAATAGCTCTTGGACAGTGAAAAATTCCTTTTTTCCTTTCTTAAATTCTTAATCATTGCGACACGACAATTAGCTAGAAATTAATTAATTTCCATTCACTAGTATTTTCAAAAAAATCTTAACAGACATTCTCCCTCAAATAAGAACTCCACATAATACATCCCTCAAGAATTCCGAGTCCAACCCACTACCATAAATTACTTCACCCAAGTCTTACCGACTGATATTATTCAAAGCCCGCACTGCCGCTAAGAATTTTCGGACACCCAACACTTATGAGTCAGACATGAAGAGAATACTTTGCCAACTCCCCCACTAGAAAGAATGTAAGTTACTTAATACCTTTTCTGGCCTTTATATCTTCATGTACATTCACTGTTCTTATTATATATTATTTTTTACATTTTTTTATATTACTTTATATTGTCTTTGATTTGTTTTTACAAACTTTGCATTATTTATCTTATTTTGTAATCTTCTATGTTTATTTCAACTTTACTTTGAATTCGATTTCATAATAACAATTTCCAATGTTTAATTTTTACAAATAATATAGAACTCAAAAGCATAAACATGAAGGAGTCGGGGACGGTTACTCGGGTTATATCGGCTTTCTCTACAGATTTTGCTTTTTACTCCAAATTGAATTTCCAATGTTTAATTTTTAAAAATAATATAGAACTCAAATGCATAAACATGAAGGTGTCGGGGACGGTTACTCGGGTTATATCGAATTTCTCTACAGATTTTGCTTTTTACTCCAAATTGAATTGACTAAATTGCTTCATAAGAATAAGTTCTTTGAGTATAAGCATTGGATCATAATCCCTTCTATTCGCGGAGATATTTGGCCTGACTAGAATTGCCGGTTCGGCTTTAACTTATAACTCGAGTAAAGACGAAACACCTTCGTATTTACGTATTTTTATCAATTATTGTTCGTTGAATGGGAGTTGGTTTGTTCCCATTGAAAAGTCAATTAATTTCCGATCAATGACAATGATTACATGGTTTTAATTTTCCTTTTACAATTGAAATTTTATTCTTCATGATGATTTAACTCTAGTCCCCATTATTAACATTTTGCATTTTGCTAAACATTATTAACATTATTAACCAAAAACATTATTAACATTTTGCTTTCAAATTACTTCAAAACATATTTCGAAATATAACTTACCAGTATGGATTCACTCTTTTAAAATAATTCTACTTTAATTAAACATAGGAGATAATATAATCAATTAATCAATATTGTTTAGGAAATAAATTATATATATATATAATCGTTTATTGCAATGCATGGTCGGAAACGCTTTCCTGGCGCTATAGTGACGAGAGACAACACAAGAAAAATAGGGTACGAACAGTGTAAAGATATTTCTTTATTATTCTTAGCGCAGCGAAAACTAAGAAATAAGAACAAAAACATTGGATTGTCATCAAAGAAAGTATTCGAAAGTTCCTTAGGAAAGTATCCTAAACATGGGTTTGGTAGGGGTAGTCCAGTGCATTGTTCAGCAAGATCACGAGACCTCACTTGCATTATCACTTCCGCTCGGGGTAATTCAACACATTCGTGCACGAAACCCCTGTTAGAAGTCCAACAGGAACTTGTGGCACATATCGTGGCAGCTGCTGGGAAAGTCCTGAGGATGCACAGTATTTTCCAGAACATCTTATGGTCGATGTGCGAGAGATGTGATACCTGCATCAGGGTGCAGGTCGTAATTTCGAACACCTTCTTTGAGGTCCATAAGTGTCTAATTTTGTTCCTATTTTTTAATTTCTCTTGTGCTAAGCATAATTGGTGTCCGTTCTTTCTTGTGTTTTGTGTTGTTTGTACCGGCCAGGAAAGTTGTTTCGGCCCTGTTTTGCCATTTCATTTTTCCTCGATGTCGTCTCTCTCATATATGTGCATAATTACTTATGACTCAAGTGTTGCTACTATATGATGAAATTTACAAACACGGTGTTTACAATACTACATATTCCCATCCAAAAATATCTTATTTTTTCCTCTTGCCCTTCAAATAAGAAATGTGTGTCCTTCATTGTAAAATCTCCTGGAACTTTAATACTTCTTTTTTCGAGGACAATGGAGAAAATATTTCAGTATAGGCAGCTGTCAATATTCAAACATTACATTGTGAAAGCCATTAAAGTGATTCCGGCCATTAGCCGAAACGCTCAGAAAGGCTTAATTCGCATAAGGATTTAGGAAATACATTTTGAAAAACTTAGCAAATTTTCCTTCAATAAATTTAATGGAACAGGCAAAAGAAATTACAGGGAACAATAAATATAGGAGAAAACAGATATTTCTTTTCCTAATTTGTTTTACTGTGTTTGATTTCTTTCTTTCTTCCTGTATAAATAATTAAAACTTAAAGAATGTAACTGAAGAATGAGAATAAAATTTTCAATTGAAAACAAATGGTGGCAAAACTCCTAGTGCTGCTCTGCTGGACGACGAAATAGACCAGCAATATTTTCCGAATTTGGAATAACAAGAGAAAATTTGAAACCTGTGCAGCCAGCGATGCAAAGGGATTCTTCTGAGAGAAAGATGACTTAAATGAGGAAACTCGAAGATAATGTAATGATGTGTAAGGTTACCTCTACTGGGATAATAATAAGAAAAGGTTAAAATACAAAATACGTAAGTAAATTATACAAAAATTGAAGAAATTTAAAATATCTAGCAAGCGTAAGAAATAGTAATTGATTCAAAACCTAAATGAATCTAAAGCTCTCAAACTTATACTCGTTTAAATACAGGTTTTTCTGATTCAGAAAGAACGTTACGTGTATATCTTCTAAGATGCTTTTTCCATCCTTTTTTTTTTTTTGTAGTTGTTTCATTTTTGATTTCAGTTTCCTTTTTTTATCCTATTTTGCAATTTTCCCCATTGTTTCCCTCTGTTTTTAAGCCACCTGTTTATTATTACTATTATTATTATTACAACTTATGTAAAAATTAAGTAAGGAAAAGTAAGGCACTGAAACTTTGCAAATTATCACACTCTACGTGAGATTCATGGTGGTCGCTTATTGCATACAAATCACGCCAAATTCTTTAACTTCTGTGCTTGGCTTTAGGTCCTTATAACGAAAACAACCAATTCGCCCTTTGTAGAAAAATATTCTGTCAGGCAATAAATCTACGGGGAGATTTTTCCCTATGAAACTGAGCCCAAAGTGTTATATAGTATCTAAATATTAAAGTGTTGTACATGTTAAACGTGATCGTCGTTGCATTACTTTCACTTTTTTACTACTGAAATAAAGATATACTGATTATTTTGTAGATTGGAAAACCCTCCTTGTGATCATGAAAAGGAGCAAAAACTGGAAACCGAGAGAGAACTAGAAAAGAAGCGAGAACCGGAAAAGATGCAAGAACTGGAAAAGAAACAAGAACTGAATAAAAAGGAAGAACCGGAAAAGAAGGAGAAACTGCAAAAGAAGGAGAAACTGCAAAAGAAGCAAGAACTGGAAAAGAAACAAGAACTGAATAAAAAGGAAGAACCGGAAAAGAAGGAGAAACTGGAAAAGAAGGAGAAACTGGAAAAGAAGCAAGAACTGAAAAACAAGAAAAAACTGGAATTGACACAAAAACTAGAAAAGAAGCAAAAGCTGGAAAAGATACAAAAACTAGAAAAGAAGCAAAAACCGGAGAAGATACAAGAACTGGAAAAGAAGCAAGAACTGAAAACGAAGCAAGAGCAGGAAGCGAAGCAAAAAATAGAAAAGAAGCAAGAACTGAAAATGAAACAAGAGCAGAAAAAGAAGCAAAAACTGGAAAAGAAGGAAGAACTGAAAAACAAACAAAAACTGGAGAAGCAACAGAAACTAGAAAAGAAGCAAGAACTGAAAAAGAAGCAAACACTGGAATGGATTCAAAAACTACAAAAGAAAGAAGAACTGAAAAACAAGAAAAAACTGGAAGAGATACAAAAACTAGAAAAGAAAGAAGAACTGAAAATGGAGAAACTACTAGAAGAGATGCAAAAACAAGTGAACAAAGAAGAACTGAAAAGGCAGAAGGAACTGGAAAAAATGCAAAAACTAAAAAACAAAGAAGAACTGAAAAAGCAGAAAAAGAAGCAAAAACTGGAAAAAAAGGAAGAACTGAAAAACAAACAAAAACTGGAGAAGCAACAGAAACTAGAAAAGAAGCAAGAACTGAAAAAGAAGCAAACACTGGAATGGATTCAAAAACTAGAAAAGAAAGAAGAACTGAAAAACAAGAAAAAACTGGAAGAGATACAAAAACTAGAAAAGAAAGAAGAACTGAAAATAGAGAAACAACTGGAAGAGATACAAAAACAAGTGAACAAAGAAGAACTGAAAAGGCAGAAGAAACTGGAAAAAATGCAAAAACTAAAAAACAAAGAAGAACTGAAAAAGAAGAAGAAACTGGAAAAAATGCAAAAAATGGAAAAGAAGCAAGAGCCGGAAAAGATGCCAGAACTGGAAAGATAGATGAGTCAGAAAAGACGCAATACCTGGAAAAGAAGCAAAAAACGGAAAATAATCCAAATCTGCAAAACCAGCAGGAACCGGAAAAGAACTGTCAAACCCGAAAAGGAAACCGGATGAACTGCGAAAAGAGCCAGAACTGGATAACGATTGTAGAACGATTGATTTAATGACCAAACGAAGCAAGAACCGGAAAAGAAAAATAGAACAAATAAATCATATACCACTGCAAATAATACCACTGCAAGCATTAAATATCAACGTCAAAAGAATAAACACCTTTCTTCAAGGAAGCTTTGCAATACACTGTCATAAGCCAGAAGGTATAGAAAAAATCAGCTATAACCTCATTGCCAAAACAGTTGCAAAAGATATAGTTAACGTAAAACTTCCGGAAGCCACAATACCAAAATGCACAATTCATAATACTCCAAAAAATTTCAACTCTGATGAACTGATTCAAATTATAGCCCAAGAAACATAATCAAATATTTCCCACCTAAGGCCTTTATTTAAACTGAATTATCAAAATAATATCGATAAATGGATCATAAAATGTCACGGTCAAACTTTCCAAAATTTTATGAGTAAAAAACAAATATATATTGGATGGCGCACCAATAAAATAACCGAGTTTATCGGTGTACGCAGATGTCAAGTCTGTCAGGATTTCTCTCATAAGACAAACCAACCAAAATGCTCATTCTACGGCGGAAAATATGTTTCTTGCTGTTATTCCCAAACTCCGTCCTGCATAATCTGTTGGATTAACAATAAAAAGTATGAAACAAAATTTGACTGTAAACATACAGCTTTAGCTATTTCCTGGTCCACATATCAAACAGAAGTTAGACGAGTAAAATCCAATACATATTATCAACAATAATGCAAGATCCTGCAGACTATCTATAGACCCTTTCCATCAATAAAAAGAATAACAATGGCATCCGCTTTCTCAAAATAAATCTTCAAAGAGCAAAGACCGCCACCGACCAACTATGTCAGTATCAAGTAGATTATCTGGCAGATTTTATTATAAATCAAGAACATTATTGCATCACTGGCAAATTAGGAAGAAGTCCAAATAACTGGGCAATTATTCAACGTCATGCTTCAACGGGTGTTTTATCTCCTCGTACAGCCATATTCATTCCAAACAATAAATGGAATTCTACAATAATTATTAATACTCGAGATATAATCACAATTTCAATCAATACTAATGCATCTCAGCTTCTTATTACTAGTATCTATATATCTCCGTCAAAAATCCAAATCAAACCTTATCCATACTAAATGAAATCTTACAACAATAATAATAGTCCGCATGTTTTTTGTGGAGACTTTAACTCGCAAAGTACTTAATGAGGATACTTACAAACCGATCACAGAGGAAGAATACTTGAAGAATTTTTAAATGCAAACAATCTCATTCTACATAATCATTTTACTGACCGACCTACCTTTGATAATACCTACAATAAAGATTGGACTGATCTTCTTATTTCTACAACACATCTTGATAATAAAATTAACAACAGATCAATACTAGATGAACATACCGAATCTTATAACAAATATATCTCTTTTGATATAACTGAATATACGTCCTTTACTGCACTTACCAGATTTAAAATCAATAATAACAAAAAAAAAAAAGAAATTTCAACAAAAGTTCAATCCAATTTCAAATGACTTTCTAAATGCTATTATTCTGTGTACAACCAAAACAGAACTTAATAATATTACCAAGGAACTTATCAGAAAGTTTCAAGATACCTACGAACGTACCTTCTTCAAAAGATCATCAATACCCATTATAAAAATCAACTGGTGACGAAAGAACTCCGCTAAGTCAAACACAAAACACGAGCATTACGAAGAAAACTGAAATCATCGCAAACTAATGAAGAACGACTCAACCTACTTCAAAAATACAAAAAACGAAAAGCCCCATATAAAAAGCAAATAATGTCTGCAAAGGTTTAAGCATGGTGCAACTATTGTTCAAACAACCAGTATACGTATGGCTCATTGTACAAAATTGAAACCAACAAAATCTTCCACCCAACGCAACTTACAGTCACTAATAGGGGAAATAATGATAAAAATGTTACGAAGATCACTTTAGAAAACATTCTAGATGTTATTCTACCAAAAGAAAACATATATGATGATTTAACTGAACAAAGATTAATTCGTTGTAATCTACTTCCAAGAAAATGATAACACATTTACAGCCATGGAACTCAATCTATTTATTAAAAAACTCAATAACGAAAATGCTCCTGGACCAGATAGAATCTGCTATCAAATTATACATAAAAGTAATCCTAAGCTAATTCTAATCTGCAATAAATGTCTCCAACTTGGTATTTTTCAAGACTGCTATAAAACAAGACAAAACATACTCTTCCTCAAAAAGAACAAAGCTCATGAAAATCCTAATTCCTATCGGCCAATTAACCTTCTACCATCCCTTGGAGAAAATCTGAAAGTTGTATTATAGGAAGACTTGAATACCATTTTCACCATCATAAATTCATTAATGAAAATCAGTGTGGATTTAGGCAGCAAAAATCTACCATTCATGCAACCAGTGCAGTCCTAAACCAAATCCATGTTAATAAAATCAATAACCTACACTCCGCAATAATCAGCTTAGGTCTCAAATCAGCCTTTGATTCATTATGGCGGCCCTCAATTAAAGAAGCACTTAGAAATATTGAATGTACTTATAATATCTATTAAATTATCAATAATTTCCTTGATAATCGGCATAGTCTCATTTTATATAATAATTCTTTAATCAGAAGAAAACAAGTTCGTGGATGTTCACAAGGCGCATGTATAAGCGCAGAATTATGGAATATTACATTTAATAAAATTATAAAAAGTGCTTGGCTTCCTTTTGCTAAAATTACTGCTTTCGCCGATGATGTCGCATTTGTTATGAGTGGAAGGTCCCATTTAATCCTTCGAAGAAATTGTCAAGAAATAATAGCCATATTCCAGCAAGAATGCAAGAAAATTAAACTTGAAATTTCATCCTCCAAATCTAGAATCATGACAAATAATAAACCTGGACAAAATCTTACTAAGCAACTTTCTGTTAAAATAAATGGCGAAAAAAATCAAGCATACTAAATTCTTTTCTATTACTTTTAGATCTTCCCGTTGCTTCAAAAACTACCTTATATTCACCTAACTGATTTTCTCATCAATTCGTCGACACATTCTTTTGTGACTTTTAAAGGTCATAGATTTATTGTTAGGTAACAGAATTTCAAATTTAAAGGATGGTGGCAATTCATATCGGCCATCGGAAAGAAAATTTAATATCTCTTTGAATTGCTTAACTGTGTTGGTGTGAGCAAGTTCTAGTTTAACATCTTCGGTTGGGTCTGTTATGTCAATGGCATCTAAATTCCAGAGTTCGGTTACACAAGATTAGAGGAATGCAACGACACTATATTGTTGAACAAATTATTTTCCAGTAATGCTAGAATAGTAGCTGAAGTAGATTTTTCAGATAAGCTGTTTACTTTACCAATCACAGTGTATCCGAATTCAGTCGCCACTACAGACACACCCGAGTGCAGTTTCAGAGAGCTGCCAGCAATAATGTCCCCGATGGCATCTGCTCCTAAAAGTAATTCAATGTTATATTCCTTAGCTTGCAAATCAGACAAGGTGATATTTCTACCTTTTAATTTAGGGTATTGTGATCAACTATTTTTGGAACAGATTCGCATATTTTGTTATGAGTAAGTACTTCAAAGTTATGTTCATACGTTCCCTCAAAATTTCTTAAATTAACATCAAACACTAAATGGCAATTAGGACTTGTCTCTCTCTCCCCAAGAATGGTTTGTTTCTATTTGGGACGCAGTTGCAAAAACGTGATGACCCTTTCTGAAAGATAACATTATGTGAACTACTGTCGAAAATCGTACGAACTGTAAGTTGTGTACCTTCGAAAACTATTTTTAAATCAAATGTTTGCAAATACACATTTTTATTAACAGTTGGCTGATTAGACAATGCATTACTTGAAAAAACAGTACTTTCAGTTTCATTTCGCTTTACAGTTTCGCTATTAGAGCACATATTGGTATAGTGAAATTTATACACATGTTAAACATTTTACTTTTTTTCTGAAGGCCTGTGAGCTATGTCCAACTCGTAGGCGGCGAAAATAGACAGGCGTTTGCACCAAAGGCTTTAGTTTATCTTCTAAACACATTTTGCGAGCAGAAAAACATTCGGCAGAATTGTGGGATTTCTAACAAAAAATACAACCTAAATTCCGCCTACCTGTATTGCCTTGGAAATTTACGAAGGCAGCAGCTGTAGAGCAATAGGGAACATCAGAATGTGGACGTGAATGAGCAGAAAGGGAAGCTCCCGACCCGGCTACGTGCGAGCTTAATCCTTTCCTCCCTTTGCACTTGGTTTCGAAGAAAGCACAAACGTTTATCCAAAGAGCGCGCACTATCTTGCTGGGACGAAGCATCATCCATTGAACAGTTTCTGGTAAGCAGGACTCAACAAGTGGCTCCAAAAATTCAGCAAACTCTTCCTTAGTTCTACCTTTGAGCTTTCGAGGGCCATGAGCTTGCTCTCAAGTAAATCATAAAGTTCAGCTAAATCTCATTTAATCCGACCAGCAGCATTTTTCGTTACTATGGAAAATGGATCCCGTACATAAATCTGAACCAAACCATCATTAAATCAAACCATCTTTAAAACTTTCGTTTTCAATCTTCTGAGCTATATCTGGGCGACTAATATCTGTAACCTAAATGCGATTTTATTCTAAATCTGCACCCTAAATACGACTGAGCTATTTCTGTACCCTAAACGCGACTTTCGTTTTGCTTTCAAAATTTTGGTATCCGTACTTAACGAAAAATAAAATCGCGGACTCTGTGTTCTCGAGATTCAATATATTGCAACCCACTAGGTTAC
The DNA here is from genome assembly GCF_044657685.1 of Stegodyphus dumicola. Taxonomy (NCBI): domain Eukaryota; kingdom Metazoa; phylum Arthropoda; class Arachnida; order Araneae; family Eresidae; genus Stegodyphus; species Stegodyphus dumicola. The sequence continues at coordinate 130,305,258 of NC_140777.1, forward strand.
AAAGTGCACGTTACAGTTGAAATAATCGGAGCACGGATCATTCAATGTCGAGATCTTTTTCGATATTTCACACAAGTGGAAATGTTACATTACTCTAATTTATACATAGACATAAAAAGGGATTTCCCCGTTTTGTTCGCAGAAAAGAAAAAAATGATAATAATGAAAACTAATCGAGTCACAAGCCTCTCTCCTTCTGTCGAATCCTCCGAGCAGATCATCCGTAATTATGGCAAAGCACACGAGAGCTATCTGCCTAAAGGGAGGGATGCCTTCGTGGAGGACTTTCTAAGGGAAACTGGCTCGTATGCACGTTACACATGGGGAAAACCACGAAAACGCCCATGCAGCCAGCCCGTTCGCGGGATTTGAACCTTTAAATTTGCATCCGAGTTTTTATTTTAAATTAACTTTACGAAACACTCGTTGAAGTAGCACTCGTTCATAGTAATCTCATTCCTAAATATTTTATTTCTAAATCTTTGCTTCTGTCAAATTTTTCCTATTCACCACTGCATTGATATTGAAGGTAGCTTTTCTTATTTGTTTCCGCTCGACCACAATGTTTAGTGACTGAATTTCACTGACAGTTTTAGTTGAAATGGGAAGGAATAAAAATAATGCTTTAAAACTGCAATACGAGAGGAGGAAACTGGAAAGTGTAATAGTACTAGCTATTTCACTTTGTAAGAAAATTTTATCCCGGAATAAAACTACATCAATTTTCTACACAATTCCTGCTCGCTCTGCCACTTAGAATTTTGCATAAAAAATTCAGGTTTGCTGAATTATGCAATAAATAACTGCACCGGGATCCTGAATTTGGGAATAGTAAAGCATTCTTAAAGAAATTTAGTAGGAGTTTCATCTGTAAATTCAATGTCAGCGAAAATGTCAAAAATACGCTAGTAAACGGAAGTAGGCCGTTTGCAACACATCTCCCAAGGAATCTTTCACTGTTTATTCGGCTTCCCTCTTTCATGTAATTTTATTCAGACTTATGTTCATCCCATCATCTCTAATCTACACAGTTTAATTTTTCAGCGTCAATAAGCAAGGAAGAACAAGCACGGAGTCTAAATCGTGGGAGTGGAGAGTTCAAAATTAAGCAACTTTTATAGCAATTTATTGTCTGCCTTCTTCCTTTTCGCCATCGACACAACAGCTGGTTCACTGGGTTACGTGCTCATTAGCCTTCTTAATCCCCGTAAATGGAACAATAAAAAACTGGAGCTTGGTGCAATGTCCTCCGGGAAAGAAAGTTTCGCAATAAAACGTTCAAATTGCTGAATTTTTTACTTCATGAAGCCGGTCTGGTTTACCCATATTTTTGAGAAAAATTTCCTTAGATAAGAATTTCGGAAGTTTCTTATAAGTTCACACATGTAACACTAAAAGGAGAAATGTCGGCACTCACCTTTCCAAAAAGTTCGGATATATGTTACATAAAGTTAGTAATCACGGAAAAACATTTTCTCCACACCAAGACATTACAAAACCACCGCTTTACATCTAAGAAGCAATGCAGTTTCATTCAAAAAAGTAAAACAATTAAACTTAGAAACTAAATGTATCCTGAGCAAGAAAGAGACAAACTTTTATACCGTATAGGCGGACGAAAAAACTGGTATGCAATAAGCGGGCAATACTTTCTATATATAGAGTACAAGATTTGTTTATTTAATATTAAAATACAATGCGTCTACGCTGTCTTCAGAAATTCCCTGTGTTGCCATCTACGGCTTTATATTCTTCGACTACAGATATTCACGGACACTTTACTTAAATTACCGTATTGGGTTTGGGGTGAGCATGGATATAATAACTATAAAAATATGCATTCTCAGAAATAAAAGCAATGCAATTGTAGAGCCATATACTAAGGCAAAAGTTTTGTTATTAACTGCAAAGGAAAATTAAATATTTATATTAAAATATCAAACGTGTGGATGTTGATGTAAACAGCGGCATAAAATCTTGTTTATAAAAACCTATAATATTGATAATTTCCTATAAAGGAACACTACTAATATAGTAGTGTCGTTTCGATGACATCGATTTATTGCATCATCATCTAGTTTCTGATAAAGTTCAGTTGAAGTGGAAAAATTAGAACACCATGAAATGAAAAAGAACAATGCCTGGTTTCCTATTTGTGAATTTCGATATGAGAAATGAAAATTAAATGTTAATTTTATCGGAGTCAGAGAAATGTTTAGCATTTTCTTAAATTCTTGACACTTCATTCGATCTTATCAAATCTATTTCAAAAAATTTTAATGAAATAATATAAGTTCCCATACAAAAGTTTTAAAAAAGATCATTAAAGGAAAAATAATTAAAAACATGCATTTTCGACTGGTAAGCAATCTCTTTCTTTCATGATTCGGCTTATTATGAAAAATGAAAACAAATTTAAACTATTTAACAGTACCTTAATAAACGTAAAAATTTAAAATATCGACTTAGTAGCCTAAACGATAAAATGAATTTAACAAATATTAATTCTCCTTTTCTACAAACATTTATAAAATAGCATCTCTGAAGGCTACTAATTTTTCCAAGAGCACTCGATACGTATAATTCTAATGTTGATCTTTGCAAGGCCCCTCTCTAAATGCGCTGTGGCTCTAAAAATATTTATTAAGTATTACGAAACCCATATTAATTTGGATATCAGACTTGCAAGTCAAGAAATACTCTTGTGAAACTGAAAGAGCCCTTTCCTGAAGAAACACTTTCATACCAAAAATCTTTTCGTATATTTCCGAAATTACTTAACTTATTGGTAAAATGTTTGCGAGTCGTTTGACACAAGGGACTGTTTAAATGATTAAATGCATTCTTGCACTGTTTACGAATTCTGCTTGTACAGATTGGATATTATACATACAACAATAGCTAATAACAGTTAATAAAGGAAATTTACCATTTCAAATATAAAAGTCAAAACATTCTCAACCTCGCCTGTAGCCTAATCACCTCCTCCGTAATTACACTTAATTTGGTGTCATCTCTTTTTGCGATTGAATCATTCTCTTTTTGCGATTGAATTCTCTACAATAGCTTTTTTTTGCTAATTTTGCAGTTGTTTCGCATATTGTACTTATTACCCCAAAATGGACGTTTATCTTGAACGGGATATCAGTCTCGAAACGACAGTTTGATTCGAAACATTTAAATGCGCTGTATCAGTTTTCAGATTATTCCCACCAAATATTATCGCACTGTATTTTATTTAAAGGAATTCAATAAGAAGAATCTGCGTGGATGTATGTAGGTTTTCCGCACTGTGAAGAAACAACTGTTCCGATAACCATCAGATTTAGAGTAGCGCTGCCCTTCACCCCAGCAAGGCCCCATGGAAAGCCGAATTTGGAATTATTACCTATTTCATATTTTGTAAAACAAATTTTTTATTAACAAACCCAGCGAGCAGTGGCAACACTGTACCGAATAAAACATTTTTATTTCCAGCACGCGAGACCGTTTATCGGATATTCTAAATTTATGCTGCTGTGAAATATATTGTAATTTTGTAGTTGAATCCAATTTTAGGTGGTTTAAGGGGCAAAAAGTATCATATTTAATAAATAAAGTAAACGCACAGAGTGTTAATATTAAGAAGGCAAAATAAGTTTTTAAAGCCATCTTAGTAAGAAAACTGAGCGTTGAGGTGATTAGCTGAAAAAGGACTGAATAGAAATTGAAAAAAAAAAAAAAAATATATATATATATATATATATATATATATATATATATGCCACCAGTTAAGACTGCATCGCGATTTTTAAACGCATGTTTTTTTATTTTTTTTTTTGCAATTTAAAAGTAAGGTTAAAAATTATTACTATTAAAAAAAATTAGCTAAATATTAAGCTAGCCCAAAGGCTGCAGAGAAATTATTAACGCGAAGTTCACTGAATCATATACGAGGAGGACAAGTACTATTGCCAAGAATATACAACAATAACGACAGACTGCTATCGTAGAATTCGAACTGGTAATGTGTCCTTCAGCAAGCCGTACACGTTCTAATCTAAAACCTCCCTTAATACTACCTTTTTCTACCTCATTTAAATACGCACGAACTAAGGTTTACATTTTGACAGGGAAGAGGTAAGAGAGAACTCACAGTAAAGATGCGTAACCATAAAATACCTGGTAAATTAAAATGAATAAATATTTTACAACTTTCATCTATTTTACCGAATCCCATGTCGACAAAGTGACTATATCTAACAGATTATGTTCTATCGTTTACAGATTAGGTCAAAAGTTTTCTTTGATGTAGAAAAAATTAGCTCTTGATTTAATGATTGACTTCAGTTTTTTCTTCTTTCCGAGAATCTGACAATTTCCATTTTCAGACAGCCATTTGGGTTCAGAATTACATTGGATTGCCCATGCCACCAGATCTGTAACAAAAGTTTCCCGGAAAATTACGTTTGTTTCAACGATATTATATCTTGCCAATTTATATACATCCAGCTTCATTTATTTCACGCTCTGATATAACTTCCGAGAAGTGAGTATCTAACTGCTACTGTTGATTTCATGATGACGTTTAGGTCATATTTTGAGCTTGCTTTATTTCATGCTCTAAAGCCAATATACCAAAATATGAAAATGATGGAAGATTTTTCATCACCCAGTCCAATTAAACCAGTTATTACATTTTCTGTAAATGGTTACAAAGAAGTTATCTTTCGATTCTTATCCTTCATTCGCTCGTTGCTTTCTACATTTCTTTAACTCATACAGATATTAATTTAAAGTGACCGCAACATATATTAAAAAATCGAGCGCATACGTCAATGAATATTTTGAACGATACTTTTATATATTAACGTGTAATCTTAAAATATGGGCAGACAATGACCAATGTTTAGAAGAAAAAAATAAATGTAAAAGCCAGCCGTATTTACACGTAAATCATGTAAGAACCTGCCAAAAAGTACTAGCGGTATTTTTTAACAATGATCACTGTCTTTTCCACGCCGTTGTGGAAGGTACGGCGGTTTCAGAGCCAAACATTAAAACAGTTTTCGAGTTTTAGTGAATATTTAGTTGTCATGCAATTACTAAAACCGTTAGGTTTGTTAGGTAAACATTTAAATTTTCTTTCTTTGCAGTCAAAGTGAAATGGGCCAAATGTTATGCATACAGTTTTATTCTCTTATTAAGTTGCTTGCCATTGACATTAGCGGAATGATTGCTGAGGATATGTTTTGGATGCCAAGTTCTTGCTATTGCAAATCGAGCCCTTCAAATACGCCATGGAAACATTTCATTGCAATGGACATCTAAGTGTAAACAAGCCAACCACTGTACTGTTTCGAAAACTCATTTTACAATTTGTGTTTGCAGGCTCTCAGTAATGTATTGTTGCGTGCGTACGAGTTCGTTATGAAATGAATGCACAAGTCCGATGAAAAATGAACAAAAATTTATTATTATCACAACAAAAATGCTTACATTTTCTCAAATTATCATTCAGTATTACAATATCTCACAGTAGTTATCTTTTAACTACTCAAATGTCCAGTAGAACGTAATTCAAAACAGCTAAAGAACGCTAATCCGCGAATTCGCTACAATCAACAAGAGTAGTTTTCTAAACAACAACAAACTTAGCAACTACTGCGAACTGAGATGTTTGCCTCCTTTTATAAGATTTTAAAATCACGCGCTAGAATTTTCCAGTACTTTCTCGAAATCAAAAAGAGATATTTATTTATTTAATGCACGCGCTCTTGTATTTTCAATTTTCCTGCTTAGCTTTCTTTTAATATTCGTCACGCGCTGCACTGCGCGAGAAATAAAACCATTTAATTTATAATTGAACTAACATTAGCTTTTTAAATACCAAATTCGTAACACTGCCCCCTTCCCAAGGACTGCACGTCCCGGGCAGTACAATCCCTGGACAGGAAGCTAAACTTACAACTGTGGCATACATGCATTAATAAGCATTACATTACAATAATGAACAACATGAACAATAAATGCAATAAATAAAACAAATCAAATGCTATCAAATACAAATCAAATACTAAATGCAAATCAAATACTAAATACAAATCAAATCAAATATACATTTAAAAACAAAAAGGACCATGGTCTTATACTACTTACAATTATTTACATTACGTACTATGGCCATAGTAATGAGCTAACCTGTCGTAATGAACGACTTTAGAGTTCGAAGGTTTTTTAGGTTTAGAGTTCGAAGACTTACGAATCCGAACCACGATGTCATTCAGCCTATTTAGGACTGTGTACGGGCCATCCCAAGGTGACTGTAATTTCGGACAAAGTCCTTTCCGTCGAGTCGGATTCCACAACCACACCTTGTCTCCTTCGTGGAATTGATGTTCAGTAGCTCTTGTGTCGTAGCGGGTCTTAATCTTCTCTGTCGCCAATTTGACTCTCTCTCGTGCAAAGTTGTGCATCACTTCAAACCGGGCCTGGAGATCTTGAATATATTCCTCAGACGATGAAGGAGAATCCGGAGGGCGTCCAAACAATAGATCACAAGGCAGACGAAGGTCACGACCGAAGACCATCTGTGATGGGGAATAGCCGGTAGTCTCGTGAACAGCACTGCGGTAAGCCAGTAAAAAGAGTGGTAATTTCTTGTCCCAGTCCTGCTGGCTTCTGGAAACCACTAATGAGAGGTTATTAAGGATGGTTCGATTGAACCTCTCTACCATGCCGTCCGACTGGGGATGGCGTCGTTTGGGTTTTGTCAATGCCGAGTAGTTTGCATAGTTCTTTGATTACTACCGAGGTAAAATTCCTTCCCTGATCGGAATGTAACTGAAGAGGCACCCCGAACCTGGAAATCCAGTGCTGTATCATCACCTCAGCTACTGTAACAGCCTCTTGATCAGGAATAGGATACGCTTCAGGCCACTTGGTGAAGTAATCAATGACAACGAGTATGTATTTGTTACCATCAGCAGTTCGTGGCAGAGGTCCCACGTCTTCCCATCATCCGACTCGAATTTCCGGTATAAGACGCCGTTTCGAATGTGAAGTGAATCCCAGAGTGCCCAGTATTGTTTTGTTGTAGGACTACAGATAGAAATGTCCTGCCATGTAGGTTTTCTGTTTGATGACTCTATTAAATCAAGTATGGGTTTAATGTCACGGTCTTCCAGCTGGTCTTTCCTGACTTCATCATCACTCCACGGGTCTCGATCAGCCGATGTTGATGTTGTAATTTGTCTTGCGACCGGAGTCAGCAGCTCGTATTTCGCTTCCACCCTGGAACAATATCGGCAGCTTTCTGGCAAAGGTCTTCTAGACAGGGCGTCGGCGTTCCCGTGTGATGATCCCTTTCGATGACGGATAGTGATGTCATATTCTTGCAGTCTCTGTATCCACCTGGCTATTTGACCCTCAAGATTCTTAAAATTTAAAAGCCAGGCTAATGATGCATGGTCCGTGCGGAGGAGGAATTTTCTGCCGTATAGATAATGATGGAAATGTTCTACAGCTTTGACTATGGCGAGCAACTCTTTCCTGGTGACACAGTAATTCCTCTCCGGTTTAGACCAGCACTTGCTCCAGTACGCTACTACACGTTCTTGGCCGTCTATTTCTTAGGACAAAACCGCACCGACACTGTCATTGCTCGCGTCCGTGTCGAGAATAAATGGTCTGTCGAGCTGAGGATACGTCAGGATTGGAGCAGATGTTAAAGCTTCCTTTAAGTTGTTAAATGCATCCTCGCATTCTTTTGTCCACAAGAACGTTTGCTTGCTCTCTGTCAGCTTGTGAAGGGGTCTTGCGATGGAAGAAAAGTCCTTCACGAATCTCCTATAGTAGGTGCAAAGCCCTAGGAAGCTTCTCAGCTGATGGACATTTTCGGGACGTGCCCTGGATTTAACCGCTGATATCTTTTCAGGATCCGTGCGTACACCTTCTGCAGAGATGACATGTCCCAGATAAGTCACTTCCTTTCGGAACAATTTGCATTTAGCGGGGCTCAGCTTCAGATTGGCTTTTTTCAGTTTCTGAAGCACCTTCCTAAAATTTTCTAAATGTTCTTCAAAACTCTTTCCGACGATGATGATGTCGTCCAGGTATATCAGGCAGGCTTCGTAGGAAAGGCCTTTCAAAACAGTCTCCATAAGACGTTCGAATGTTGCCGGCGCATTACACAGTCCAAACGGCATCGCCTTGAATTGCCAAAGCCCTTGTCCTGTAGTAAATGCCGTCTTTTCTCGGTCATCAGGGTGTATTTCTACCTGCCAATACCCACTCTTTAAATCAAGTGTTGAGAACCACTTGCTTCCAGAAAGAGTGTCCAAAATGTCGTCAATTCTAGGAAGAGGGTAACTGTCTTTCTTCGTAACCTCATTCAACCGGCGATAGTCAACGCAAAATCTTGTTGAGCCGTCTTTCTTTCTGACAAGAACGATGGGAGATGCCCATGGACTTGCTGAAGGCTCGATAACATCGCTTTCTTCCATATCCTTTAAAAGTGTTCGTACCTCTTCCTGTTTAGCAAACGGTAGGCGTCTTGGATGTTGCTTGATCGGGTGATGATCGCCTGTATCGATTCTATGTTGCGTCAAACTAGTTCGACCCACGTCAGAAGACGAGCGGGAGAAAACAACTTGAAGATCTTTAATGACGCGATCGGCAGCATTCTTCTCTTCATCGTTTAATTGCGCATTCTGCAATAACTCCGATGTAATGCTCTCTGAGGACACGGGTTCTGGGATGTTGCTCTTTCTTTCAACGCTGGTTACTGGAGTACATGCTGCAACCACGTCGCCTTTCTTAATAACTCTCGCCTTCTCAGTTACATTGGCAACTCTCACAGGAATAACCATTCTCGATAAGTCGACGAGTGTTGAGGCTACTAGTACTCCTTTCGGGGTATTAGAGTTATTGGGATATTCTATGATGCCGTAGCGAAAATCTCTGTTTTCGGCTATAGATCCAGGGAGTAAAATTTCTGTTCTTGCCGGTATTGTGATATTGTCTTGTGCTATGATTCTGTGGACAGATTTAACTTCTTCATTATTAATTCCAAATAACGTTATGTCCTCAGACGCAGAATGCAATTCATTATTTTTAAAGTCCAAGGAAAAATTATATTTCCTTAAAAAGTCTAATCCGGGTATGCAAGGATCTGTAACGTCTGCTACATATGCTATGTGATGGTAAGCGGCACTTCCAAACCTGATATTAACGTTCACTTTCCCCGCGATATCGATCTTCTCACCGGACACAGTCTGGAGGGTAACGCAGGGCGGCGTCCAGATAAGTTTGCTTCCCAATTGTTGAGCCAAATCTTTTCGGATGATGGTAACGTTGGCTCCTGTATCTATTGTCATATTGCAGGGAACTCCATTAATATGTCCTATTACAAAAAGTCCATTACTGTCGCCTCTCACTGCAGAAATCTGAAGCGCTTTAAACTGGGGCTTTTCATTATCTGGCAACCTCCGCCCCACGAGATGGCCACTAATTAGTTTCCCTGCTGCTTGCTAGGAGCGGTCTTAACATCCGTGCTCTGGGGTGTTCTGAAGTTTCGTCGTATGTGTCCTTCAGCACCGCAGTTCCAGCACTTAACGGTCGGTTTCTTATCACCAATATTCCGTCTCAAGGCGTTGAGTTGTCTAGTTAAATCGTCTAGACGAGCAGTGACTTGATTCTCTGGCTGCTGGACTTGAGCAGCTCTCACGGGGTGGCGGTCTCGACGAGTGGCTTGCTGGGCTGCCTCGAATTTCATGGCGTACACTAAAGCACTTTTCAAATCTTTAACATCCGCCATTCGTAGAGCCTTCTGTATTTCGGGATCCCGGATGCCATCGATAAAGTACTGCAGGGACAGGATTTCCCTCGTTTCTCTCGGGCACTCCGTAAAGGCGAGGTGGGACAGCTTTTCAACATCTGTGGCGAGTTCCTGGAGTGATTCGGTGGGCTTCTGTTGACGGGATTTTAATTGAAGCCTGCTGTAGTCTTTTAAACATTTCTCGCCAAAGCGCAGTTCCAATGCGCCGGATAAAGCTTCGAAGTCAAGTCTTTGGTTTTCTGGAAGCGTCTGCAGGATATCCGCTGCGTCTGCTCTCAGAGAAGCGGCGAGATGGCAGGCCTTAGTTTGGGAATCCCATCCATTCGCATCCTAAACGATAGAAAATTGTGTTTTATACACTTGCCAGGATGTATTCCCATCATATGTGGATATCTTCAGAGATGGACGAGCAGGCATCGGTAAGAATTTAAAACCCTCAGAATTGCTTCTTTCGTTCGCTATGCTCTTCTTTAAAGTGTCAACTTCTTTCGCAACGGCTGAAACCCTATCATCAATTTGTTGCTCGACGGCAGAAACTCGCTCTTCTATATGGTCTTTTACAGAAGGAACTCTTTCTTCTATTTCTTCTTTCACCGAAGAAACTCTTTCTTCAATTTGACCTTTTACGGAAGAAACCTTTTCTTCAATTTGCCCAACTTTATTTTCAACCACATCTATTCTGCCTTCCATAGCATCGAATTTGGTTTCCATTATGCAGGCAATTTCTCTTTTCATTTCGTATTGACTTTTTTCAATCTTTACTTGTACGGCTTTTATTTCGTCTTTAAAAGTTAATTGACCAGCTTGAATGGCCTTTATCTCTTCCTTAACGGATTCTTGTCCCGCTTCAATCCTTTCCTGATTAGATTTCATATCTTCTTTCAACGAGGTAAAGGCTGAGATCAACTGCCTTAATTGCTCTTCCATCGCTCTTGTTATTGGCATTCAAATCCCACTTCTGACACCAAAAATTGTTGCGTGCGTACGAGTTCGTTATGAAATGAATGCACAAGTCCGATGAAAAATGAACAAAAATTTATTATTATCACAACAAAAATGCTTACATTTTCTCAAATTATCATGCAGTATTACAATATCTCACAGTAGTTATCTTTTAACTACTCAAATGTCCAATAGAACGTAATTCAAAACAGCTAAAGAACGCTAATCCGCGAATTCGCTACAATCAACAAGAGCAGTTTTCTAAACAACAACAAACTAAGCAACTACTGCGAACTGAGACGTTTTCCTCCTTTTATAAGATTTTAAAATCACGCGCTAGAATTTTCCAGTACTTTCTCGAAATCAAAAAGAGATATTTATTTATTTAATGCACGCCATCTTGTATTTTCAATTTTCCTGCTTAGCTTTCTTTTAATATTCGTCACGCCCTGCACTGCGCGAGAAATAAAACCATTTAATTTATAATTGAAGTAACATTAGCTTTTTAAATACCAAATTCGTAACAGTATCTTTGCTAACATTTCTACATAGAATTTATTCTATTTTGACATATTTATAGATTTTTGAACTAATAAATTGTCTTCGCCGCAAAAGTTCTCAGTTTAGTTACCAACTTTCTGTCTTTGTGTAGCAATTATTGCCTTAACGTCTTTATTTGGGAGCATATTTTATTTAGTTTTTTATTATTACCTCATATCTATTTTTCATTTCGTATACATGTAAATATGCTACTTCACAAAAATGTAAATATGTTAGTCAGTTTATAAAAAAAAATTATGCTTGAAAATTCGTTGCTATGTATTTTTATGCCGCGATGTTTCGATAAATTTTGGTTATAGTATTAGACGATCGCGTTTAGAATATACATGATTTGCTGAAAGAAAGAAATCAACTATAACTTAAGGCACATTTTTCTTTTTGTCACTTTTCTTTCCTGTATACCTTTTACTTTGAACATCGCTATAATCCCTACATATATCACACTCTACCTGGAACTCTATTACGGAACAGATAAGAGCAAAGAAACATTTATTTCCTCTCAACATTAGTGTAAAACTAAAGTACCAAAGTATAATACTTTGGTCAATTTACTGACTTGAGAAAATGTCAGCATAATCGACCTTGCCTATAACGATCTCACCTTAGTTGAGCAGTCTCGCGACATATTTATATAAATATTCAAAAAGGATGCTTCAATGTCATAAATGCTACCTTCGAACCATATATACCAAAATCATTCCAAAACTTTGACGAATAATTTCATATACTGGTCATGATTTTAATATAATTACATCACTTTACCATCATGATTATAACGTAAATCCTACGATAATCGTAATCCTGCTTTATTTCGCCTACTCACCACAAAAAACTTGAAAATATTTTCCGCTTAGCGGTTTTCTGGCATGGAGATAGGAAAGCCGGTTTCCACAACCTTCGTATTCGTCCTCGAATCTTAGGATTCTAGCTTCGGTGCTCGACAAGTGTTTAGTCTGTCTGTGCCACACAGGCAATTCTGGTGTTTGGTTTGATTTAGTTGATTATAACGAAGCACACTTGCGCTATCTGCCTAGGAAGAAGGATGCCTTCGTGGAGAACATTCTAAGGGAATCTGGCTAATATACACGTTACACATAGGAAAAACTCCGAAACCTCCCATGCAGTCAACCTATTCGCCTAGAATCGAAACCAGTTTGAAACTACCAGTGCTCAGCGATTTTACCCCTCCGCCACTGTTGGGCGACAACTGCTGTCGAGCCGAAATTCTTCTAGAGAGCGTGATCTTAGGTCTTGGGAATGTGGGAGAAAGTTGTAGAGTGCGTGGATAAAAATCAACGCGCGAAAATGTTGCAACTAGTCGTGCATCCTTGACACGGAGGAAGAAACAAACCTCCTTCGACAGTTTTTTAAACGATCTGCGGGTGAAAATGAGCAGAGCATGACGAAAAAAGCGAAGACCAGAGACAAAAATTAAGCGCTTCCGTAGGCACTTCACTTTTTCTTTTAATTATGTTTTTATAGAATATGTATTTGTTATTTATAAATAATTGTTTCTTCTTGTTTTTGAATAAGAAAATACATATTTCTTATTCGAAAACACTTAACAAAAACAACTGAGGTCGTGATTTGAGAGCTGGCACAGATTAATGGCATTTCGAATTATTTCAATGGGGAAAATTGCTTTGAGATACGAGCAAGGTTACGAAACGAATTAAACTCGTATGTCGAGGTACCACTGTACGTAATTATATAATAGTTAGCAAGCAGATAGTAATAAATAATTTTTAAAGTCTGATGCTATCAATATATAAATTATGTTGACTAGTATAATTAATTTAGAATTATGCGCCTACATATAATAAGATGATGTATGTTACTACAGATACGTATTAATATATACATATATAAGTCTGTGCATATATATGAAATCATAATTCGATTTAAACCAGTTAACAGTTAGAATACTGAACAACCATGAAAGATTCCTCAAGAATGAAATATGGTGTAACAATGAACACTTAGTTTAGAAATTAGATTCTATTGTATATTGTTGTAAAAGCCATTGTAAGAGTGAAAATTCTTCATTCTGCCTTAATGCGATTTTTTGCGTTTAATGCGTTGTTTGGAGATTTTATGATCCCGAATTATATTGATGTGATATATTAATACTGCATTTGTAGACATACGTTTTCTGAGAAACGAGTCAAGGCGATTGATTTTTTGTAAAAATTTGGATTTATCCTTATTTTATTGACGTGCACCAGCACTGAATTGAGAATGGCTTGTGCTATGCTTCGATGGATGAAAAAGCGTTTGTAAGTAATGAATATTATGAAAGTTTCAGCATATTTAAATGAGTAGTATTAAAAGTATATATTTACTAATACCATATATTAATACTTTATGGTAAATTTTTCATTATAAATCTCATGATAGTTTCATTTCTCATTCTATTGCATTTCTATAGCGGAACCTAAATTTTTTGGTTTACATATTGTAGATTGCATCAGTTTTGCCGCGCAATTTATTCCTCGGTATGTTACTTGTAGTGTTATTAGAAATTCCATTATTTCTGTCTTTTTTCTGCAATTGGTAGAATCTGATTAGGAAATTTATGTTTTTCTTTCAAGATGTATATGAAATTGGTTATATCAAGTGTTAAATAAACGTTGTTATTCGGGCAATAGCGTTAGCTTTATCCAGATTGATAAATGCATTTCTTATTTCTTAAAATCTCAAGACATAAAGACACACTCGGATAGGACAGGACAGGACAGGAACAAGTACAGGGGGCACCACGCCATCGCCATTGACAAAAATGGTATAGCCCCCATGTACTAGCTCTCTGGACACAGGGGACCTGATTACAGTAAACATAGGACATAGCACTAACAACGTTTAGGACATAGCGCAACTTACTGTTACAACATACTTCAACACATAGGACATAGCATTATCATAATATTACAGATTATTTACAATGCAAGAAGTTATGTTCATAGGACATAGCATTATCATACTATTACAGATTATTTACAATGCAAAACGTTATGTTCATACGACATAGCATTATCATAATATTACAGATTATTTACAATGCAAGAAGTTATGTTCATACGACATAGCATTATCATACTATTACACACTCGGATAGTAGATTCACTCACTTTACGTTTTTTAAGGGTTATATATATATACATTTAGGGCGTGTTCAAAACAACCGTTGACGGGTAGTCTTGGCGTAATTCGGATTCATACCAAGATTATCCATTTCTCAAGGCAATAATTTTTGTTATTTTTGCTAAACCGTTTACGAAAATATAATTTTCCGAATGCTGAACTCTTATGCATGAAAAGGCAGATTTTAAGATATTTGTTTTGCAATTTGATGCAAAATTCGTATTTTTAAAACACTGATGTATATGTTCTTATTTTAAAACTCTGCCAGTATATAACATTAAATACCATTCTTGTGTTATCACCATTTATACATGTCGCTTGCTGTACAGCCTGCTGAATACATTTTACTTTCTAGCTATCTACAATTACATCGTGTTGTTTCGGTATGAACAGGGGCGAAGTTTTCATTACTTAGATACATTTAAAGATAATTAATTAAATTTTTCTGATTTTGATATCTATAATAGATAGACAGGATTACTGATAAAAAATTTAAGAAAATAGTAAATGAAGAAGTAAATAGAAAAATTTCGTTCAGGTATTGTGAGATACCAATATAAACTTCATACATTTTACTAGGGGGCTGTTGCCAAAGCAAAATCTTTACTATATATGTCTACCAGTTCTATGTATACAGTGTGTTGCTCAAAGTAAACTTCCTGCATTGTGAAGAGTACTTAATGCGTTCTTGCGAAGCTTGTTTTCTCGTACAAGCTCTGCCTCTTCGAACCGAAATTGTTCGTAATCTGCAGCGTCTTGAGTTGTTTATGCAGGTTCTTGAGCTGTTCTGGTATTTCCTGTCGAATCTTACGGTGACGCGGAGAGTCTTGTATCCTTCGTTTACTTGCAACGTATCTTCATCGCGCAACCTATCTTCATCGCTTCTCTTCATCGCGCATATTCTGTTGACGTTCCACTTATCTAATGGGCCTCCGTTTCGCTTCGGCTTCCCTTTCCGAAGCACGCAGTGTTTCTTGGTTTTCTGAATGTCTTTTGTGTGTTCTACTAGTTTCTGATACAGTTTTAGCACGCGAAGTTTCTTGAGTTGCTGCTTGTCTGCTGGAACTCTTATTCGTTTCTTCTTCACTTTCTTGAATGTGTAAGCTTTCTTGTCACTATGCTTGCCTGCTGAGTTTCTAGTTGTATCTTCATTCATTTTTGAAGCTCGCAAGTTTTCTTGTACTTGCCTGCTGAGTTTCCCAGTGTTTCTTACTTCATTTTTATGTAGCTCGCTGTAACATTTGTGCTGTCTTCTTGCATTCAGGAATTTTAGTAAATTAAAAAAAAAATTATGTAACTGTAGTAAAGTAACATTGCATCTAAATTACGTTAAATACCTACAGAAGTTTAAACTTCTACTCAGAAAGGAACTATACAATAAAAGAAATTAAATTTTTATAAATAAAATTGGAATAGCATAAACTGCATAGAAACATTTCATTATGAAGAAAATGTATTCATTCTTTCCAAGCAACCAGCGATTCGTAAATAAATTTTTCTTGCCAACTCAGGAAACAAAGACCTTTGACACTTCAGGTAATACATTAGAGTTTATGATTTAAATTTATTTGAATATAACAAAATTTCAAAATCTCAATAAAGGAATTAACGTAGCGATAGCATATCGTGTCACGTATCCAAAGGTGAAACATAAAAGTTGCCAAAAGCAGCTATTCATTTAAAATACTGATATTAACGAAAGATTTTCGACATACAATGACGTTATATTCAGTTTCCTTTAAAAACATTAAGCTTCATTTAAACAAAAGGAAATTAAATTCAGACATTTTTACTAGCTTTCAAGCTTTTATTGTATTTTAAAATCTTCTTTTTGTCACAGTTGCGCAAGTTTTTCTCGGCGTCATTAGGAGCCGTAGGTCGAAATCATTTAAGAATCATTCCTGTAAATAATGATCATATGATAAATTGCAATACATATTCGATTGTTTTATTGAGAATTTGAGTACAATTCTTTATACATCAGCTATTATGCCCCTTTATGTAACGACAAAGATTATTTTCAATGATTATCCGATGAGAATAATTCTTTACAATGATTATTCGATGACAATGATTATTTGCAACGAATATTAAAAGCTGATGACTATGATTACTTAAATAGAATATGCATGTCATTCGATGACAGCGATTATTTCCAAAGAATCTTCGATCATGTCACTATTGTATATCGCTATACCCCTGGGTTTGGGGCCGGTTGGGAATTCTACTACGGCCCTGTAATTAAGCGTTTTAAATGACGTCAAAAAGTCACTGATCCAGATATTTTACTAGTAACTGCTGTGTATTGTGATCGAAACCGTTATTTAAATCTTCTGAATAAAATTTGGGATAATTCATTTTACATCAGAGAATAAAGCAATTTGTAACACGAATTTCAACAAAACTACATGCATCGAATAACAAGAATTATATAAACGGAAGTATCAGTACAACAAATCGCTCTTTGCAGCTCCGCTTTAGTCCGACACTTGTTTTTTAGCTATCGTATCTACCCATTTGAAGATACCATGTGAAGAATACTTTTTTTAAGTGTGTAAATTAATTACATGTATGTTATGTATATATATGGAGATATTTTTTGAATTAGGAAAGCACCAACTTCTTTTAACGAAAACAACCGAGACATTATCTCCAGTCCAATTTAATTTTTCATCTAAATCATTTCTTAATTACAAAAGTTAATATTAATTTTCTTTGCAAAGGAGACTAGGTGTTGCTGGAAACAAATGAAATACCAAACATTATTAAATTTATTGAAGTCAACAGCAGAAAACTGTTAAACATTTAATAGATCACTTCAATGAAATGTAGTTGCATTTAAACGTATTAAATTGTTTTCAGCAGATGTAATAATCAGGAACATAGGAAGATCCGAAGAGATATTGTGCGTTTAAATACTTTTTTTATTTTCGCTAATTTTTTTATACATTTCAGTTAACGTGTAAATCTGTGTTTTGAACGCATGGCCCGTTATGTGAAGAAGTCTGTAGGAAGGCAATTTTTAATCCTGTGCGGAAATTGTCCAAATGAATGATCAGTCATCGACTCAGCATACGCAGCCATCAGGTTGAGATCCCAAACATTGATTAATTGCGCTCGACTGGAAATTTCATCAGCATGGTCAACGGAAGCCACCGTTTAAAAAATTTTCTTGTTCTTAAATATATGCTTATTCACTTTTATAATATGATTAGATACTTATAATCACAGTTCCTTCACTTTCAATAATATATTTCATAAATTGTTGAAGTGCAGACACACACTTCATATTGTAGAAACACGTTTCTCTGGAATTTTTGATGCAAATCCTGGTTATTTTTTCTAAGAAGGGAAAGTAAGGGAGAGTGCCATTTATAAAGCTTAGGTTTTCCAGATTTGCAGGTTTTTCGCGCTCGCATTTTACGTGCTTCTTAAGAATCTCTGGTAATAAAATGGGAACTTTCCATGACTTGTTGCTAATCTAATTGGAGAAAAAAATTTATTCTTTATAGGGATACTTGCGGGAGGTAACCGTCGAGCAATCTTCTTGTATCTGTCTCGTCCCATCCTGTTTGTTATTTTATTAAAACGTGTTTGGAAAATTTTTTCCTGATTGCATGGTTTGATTTGAGATGATAGATGTCAATCAGACCTTTTAATATGGCATCCTGAGCTGTTGGTGCCAGCAGCTTCATTTCCTATTATACCTGTATATTCTCATAATGGAATTTAGGCTAATAAGAGGAATATTCATTTCCATATTTATTGTTTTTAAAAGATTTTGAATAAGTAAAGATATTTTCTTCGTGGAACATTGAGCGTTTAAAAATCTTTGACAATCTGTAAAAATGCTCGCAAACTGTAACTTACTACTTTTGACAAAAAACGTATAAGTAATCATTTATTAAATTAATGAATTCAAACATATGAACATATATATTTAATAAAATAAAAATATTTCAGCGCAAATAATTATCGACGTATATTTGAAGAAGAAGAAGGAGAAGCAGGATTATACTTCAGCGATCAACTACTAGAAGAATTGGATCCCCAATGTTTAAGATTGCAATACGTGTCGGAAACGTAAGTCTTTTCGGAAAAAATAATAAAACAAAACATAATGTTTCAGGTCCAGTTTAATTATACCTTTAATAATTTTTTGACAAAAACGCTGGTCTGGAAAATAATACGTTTTCAAATTTATAATGCTTAATGTTTTTTTCATTCCTTCATTACAAAAATATATTATAAATGTTTAAGATGGAAAATCCTATTGTGAAGAATTCAAATTTATTGTCATACCTTTTGATTATGAGGAAACGTTATTGCATTAACTAATGAAATATCTAAACAGAAAGCTAATATACAAAATACACGTGTTTAAACGGCCAGTTTGTAAAATTTGTGAATGAGAAGTTGTTATGAAGTTAGTTGTTGAATGTCAAATAGTTGATATAATTAGAGTAACAAAGACAAAAAGGACTTTATGTTTATAAATAATAATATATATGTATGTAAAACAAATTAAGCAAACACTGAAATCCATCCTATACTCTATTCGGAACAAATCTAATATAAATTGTTCTCTTCATCTGTTTCTGTTAGACTATATATTTCTAGATTTACAGAGATTTAGAATATTATTTAGCACGAGTTTTGAGAATGTACTCATCAAACATAATAAAAATTTCCAGATTCCAACTTTTCATTGTAATTATTTTTTTAATATATAATATTAAATAATTTTGAATTAATAGAAAATTAAAAAATAAAAATTAATTAATTAAAATATATTTATGTAGATATATATATCCCCATCACATGATTTACATAAAGATGATGACCTAGCTAAGTGGGAATTTAAATTTCCTGAATCAAATATTTCTCTTACTAAGCCACAATGTTGTCGAACTATGCACATCGTGCTACTTTCTTCCTATTCCAACAATATGAGAAATATAAATATTCTAGAAATAGGTAGGTTTAGAATTTCAAATGAATTGGGGCCGCAAATGTGAATTGAAATAAATCTGAATATTTTACCTTATTCATCTGCCAAATTTGCTCTGTATTATAGATCAATATGTGCGATCAGAATTCCTAACATTAATTCACACACACACACATATACATATATATCTATATATATACGTTTATCGTATATATGTTATGGTGAAACGCCGAAATCTGGAGAATGTCGACTTTCACCGGTGAATGTCAACATTCACATAGTCGCTTGTTGTATGTCCGAAATATTTTCCAAAAACTCTTATTTCTGACTTACACCGGTAAATGTCAACATTCACCATCTACTAATGGTGAATGTTGAACACATAAGAATATTATATTTTCTCCGTAATTCGGTCACGAAAAAACGCACTTAAATTAAGAACTTAAGAATATAAGAACTTAAAACACACTGTACATTCAAAATGAGAAAGGAAAATAATACAAGTTTAAAACTTACAAAATTACGTGATTCAAATCTTATTTATTGCAAAAACTTAAACTCTTATGACACTTTCAATTGCACAAGAGGCCCTTGCTTTTACGACAGCATTTATTTGTGGAACACTTCCTTTTGCAATGACAGCGTGTACATATACTCCTCTCTTTTCAACCTACACCAGAACACATCCGTGAGTGTCGACATACACCGGTGAGGGTCCGAATGTACAAGAATGTAATGCAATATTCGATCTTTCACCGACGTATTTGGTGAATGTTGACATTCTCCGGTGAAAGTCGACATTCTCCAATTTCGGTCTTTCACGGTAACATATATATATATATATATATATAAAGATTTTATATATATATATATATATATATATATATATATATGATTTTCCTTTTACAATTGAAATTTTATTCTTCATGATGATTTAACTCTAGTCCCCGTTAAAACATTATTAACATTTTGCTTTCAAATTACTTCAAAACATCTTTCGAAATATAACTTACCAGTATGGATTCACTCTTTTAAAATAATTCTACTTTAATTAAACTTTGGAGATAATATAATCAATTAATCAATATTGTTTAGGAAATAAATTATTATTAACTAACTTTGCAGCAATTGCGCAAGTAATTGTAACTTCTTTTCACACTTAATGAATTTAAGATCATACAACATTGGATATGCTAAATAGCAGCTATTAGCGCTATTTATCTCTTGCCTAATGTACCCACTTTATATATTACCACCATTCTTCTTTCTTAATATTTTAATTTTTAAGTTTTATAAAGTTCTTATACAAAAACTTTACTGTATTGAAGGTTAGCAGCCTCCTTACTTTTATATCTTGCTAGTTTATCTGAAATTGAAATCATTTAATGTCATTCCACTAGATGAAAAACTTGAAAATTTAACGCCATGCCTGCTACAGATAAACCCAAAATACAATTTTTATGAAAAACATTTAACTGTATTTACATGATTACATGCGGCACTTGACATATAAAATATATAGGACAGACTAAAAACAATCTTAACTTTCGAATCAATAACCATAGAGCTTAAATCAAAACATTCAACGCACAAAAAATAGCATTAAAATAAGTACACCATCACAACTCAATACAGCAGAATTAGAGCACTTTAAACACCATGACTTCAACTCTATTCAACTTCAGATACTAGATATAATACCCAATCACAAAACACGAATTTTTCAGGAATCTCTCTATATACTAAAACAACGTTCACTTTATCCATATGGACTTAACACTTATATACATAGTCATAGAGATACTTCTAAGAAGTCTATTTTCAGCCAATTTAAGCACTACAGCAACAAAACGCAGAGAGGAATAAGAGGAAGCAAAATAAAAAATAATGCGAGATTTTTATCCACTTTGGATACATTTGCATTGAAAAAACAATTGAAATGTTTCTTTGACTCAGACAACTTTCCCAAGAAACTTCTCAACTGTTACACTCCTGTACTAATAAATTCCTTATCAAACTAAAAAAATTCATTCAATAAAGCTACGACGACACACAAATCATTAAAGACATGATTCTCGATTTTAGTTTTTTCGGACTCTCTAATAGTCTCACTCAACGCAAAATTTATTTTAAAGTCAATTTTCTACATCCGCAGTTTGACAATATTCATTTCTCAAGAATCATCAGAGATTGTAAAGATTACTTCCCCGCAGTTGATACATTAACTATGGTTGCATTTAAATATCAAAGGACCTTAAGCAACTTGCTGACTAACCACCATGAAATAGATGAAACAGCAGAATGACATTGTAAGACACCAATTTACAGCAATTACGTGGATTCTCATCACCAGCGCATAATTACTGGCAACCTGAATATCATACAGAACCATCAACTTAAAACACTAATGAGTTATGGTACAAAATTTAGACCAGTCAGAAACATGACTACAAATTTCTGTTACAAGACTTTCGAAAACAACACCAACAAAGTTATAGTTAAAGCAAGCTATCAACTGAATTTACCCATAGATACCTTATAAAAATGGAAAGCCAAAATTCTTCAACGCATATCCACCGAAATGAGTCACCTCAAGTTTAAAAGTACACTGAATTGGTCGCAACTTACATCAGATATTAAAAAATTAAAACAGCTCTTTACTATTACAAAAATAGTTAAACAACTAATAACTTTAGCATTATATGAAAACAATTCTACGCAGAAATTATTCATAAAGAACTTCTCAACGCGACTACTTATCAATTAGCCAACCTTACAGAAACATCTATAATAAACAGGTTTAAAACTTTTCATAAGAAACTCAATATTACTTTCAATGCAAACTACAACAGATTTACTAATCTTTATGCGATTCCCAAATTCCATAAAACACAATTAAAATTCAGATTTATTGCTAATGGAACTAATAAATTACAAGAAAAATGTAGACTATTATTTTTCAATTCAACTTAATAAAATCTGTAAATTTATTTTCAATGATTGTAACACTAATCATAACAATCCTGGATCATTCATAATAACACTCCTGTCATTAATACTATTCAAACCATTAACATCCAAAACATTAATTGCTATGACTTTGAAAACTTATATACCTCACTTCCTCTAGAAGAAATCTATACCAGTCTACTTGATCTAACTAAACTCTTCCCTGATATGCTCAATATCATGACTCTTGACAAATGGGAAACCTACCTAAAATGCACACATTTTCATAACTACATCAAGTTTCAAAATCAAATTTTTAAACAAGTCAGAGGATTGCCAATGGGCTTACATTCCAGCACCTCGATCTGTAATATCTTTTTATTTGTCAAAGACTTTAACTTCCAAAAAAATCTACAACCACAAGAGTTAAATTACTACAAACACACCTACAGATATATTGATGACCTTATTACAATTAATAATTTTGATAAAATTGAACACTCCGAGATTTATCCGAATTGTCTTACACTTAATAAAACTAATAATTCACAAAATAGCATAGACTTTCTAGATCTTCAAATCATTAACTACAAAAAAATTTTACTTTTTGACAAAACAAGAAATTTCAATTTCAGTACTAACAAATTAATAAATTGGAACTCCAACATATCCAAAAAAGTAATTAACAATACTATAATTAATCAAATACAACGAATTAAAATTATATGGACAGATACAATAGATTTACAACGCGAAATTTTGCTCCTTATTAAAATTCTCAAAAATAATCTAATACCCATTCAATTTATCAACCATTGCCTTAAAAGAGCAGGCGTTAAATACTCACCCTAAATCATGTAACTGATAGGGATATGATAATTTGTTCCTAAACCTGAGAAGGTGGTATAAGTTGGATGACTATCAGTTGAAGGATTTGTATATAGTGTAATTACTCAATTGTATATATTGTAAAAACCTAATTGTCTTCAGACTCATGCTGTTACTATACTGTTACTAAAAAAATGGGCCTATTTCATGACTTTAGTCTGTCTAATAGCTCTTGGACAGTGAAAAATTCCTTTTTTCCTTTCTTAAATTCTTAATCATTGCGACACGACAATTAGCCAGAAATTAATTAATTTCCATTCACTAGTATTTTCAAAAAAATCTTAACAGACATTCTCCCTCAAATAAGAACTCCACATAATACATCCCTCAAGAATTCTGAGTCCAACCCACTACCATAAATTACTTCACCCAAGTCTTACCGACTGATATTATTCAAAGCCCCCACTGCCGCTAAGAATTTTCGGACACCCAACACTTATGAGTCAGACACGAAGAGAACACTTTGCCAACTCCCCAACTAGAAAGAATGTAAGTTACTTAATACCTTTTCTGGCCTTTATATCTTCATGTACATTCACTGTTTTTATTATATATTATTTTTTACATTTTTTTATATTACTTTATATTGTCTTTGATTTGTTTTTACAAACTTTGCATTATTTATCTTATTTTGTAATCTTCTATGTTTATTTCAACTTTACTTTGAATTCGATTTCATAATAACAATTTCCAATGTTTAATTTTTACAAATAATATAGAACTCAAAAGCATAAACATGAAGGAGTCGGGGACGGTTACTCGGGTTATATCGGCTTTCTCTACAGATTTTGCTTTTTACTCCAAATTGAATTTCCAATGTTTAATTTTTAAAAATAATATAGAACTCAAATGCATAAACATGAAGGTGTCGGGGACGGTTACTCGGGTTATATCGAATTTCTCTACAGATTTTGCTTTTTACTCCAAATTGAATTGACTAAATTGCTTCATAAGAATAAGTTCTTTGAGTATAAGCATTGGATCATAATCCCTTCTATTCGCGGAGATATTTGGCCTGACTAGAATTGCCGGTTCGGCTTTAACTTATAACTCGAGTAACGACGAAACACCTTCGTATTTACGTATTTTTATCAATTATTGTTCGTTGAATGGGAGTTGGTTTGTTCCCATTGAAAAGTCAATTAATTTCCGATCAATGACAATGATTACATGGTTTTAATTTTCCTTTTACAATTGAAATTTTATTCTTCATGATGATTTAACTCTAGTCCCCATTATTAACATTTTGCATTTTGCTAAACATTATTAACATTATTAACCAAAAACATTATTAACATTTTGCTTTCAAATTACTTCAAAACATATTTCGAAATATAACTTACCAGTATGGATTCACTCTTTTAAAATAATTCTACTTTAATTAAACATAGGAGATAATATAATCAATTAATCAATATTGTTTAGGAAATAAATTATATATATATATAATCGTTTATTGCAATGCATGGTCGGAAACGCTTTCCTGGCGCTATAGTGACGAGAGACAACACAAGAAAAATAGGGTACGAACAGTGTAAAGATATTTCTTTATTATTCTTAGCGCAGCGAAAACTAAGAAATAAGAACAAAAACATTGGATTGTCATCAAAGAAAGTATTCGAAAGTTCCTTAGGAAAGTATCCTAAACATGGGTTTGGTAGGGGTAGTCCAGTGCATTGTTCAGCAAGATCACGAGACCTCACTTGCATTATCACTTCCGCTCGGGGTAATTCAACACATTCGTGCACGAAACCCCTGTTAGAAGTCCAACAGGAACTTGTGGCACATATCGTGGCAGCTGCTGGGAAAGTCCTGAGGATGCACAGTATTTTCCAGAACATCTTATGGTCGATGTGCGGGAGATGTGATACCTGCATCAGGGTGCAGGTCGTAATTTCGAACACCTTCTTTGAGGTCCATAAGTGTCTAATTTTGTTCCTATTTTTTAATTTCTCTTGTGCTAAGCATAATTGGTGTCCGTTCTTTCTTGTGTTTTGTGTTGTTTGTACCGGCCAGGAAAGTTGTTTCGGCCCTGTTTTGCCATTTCATTTTTCCTCGATGTCGTCTCTCTCATATATGTGCATAATTACTTATGACTCAAGTGTTGCTACTATATGATGAAATTTACAAACACGGTGTTTACAATGCTACATATTCCCATCCGAAAATATCTTTTTTTTTCCTCTTGCCCTTCAAATAAGAAATGTGTGTCCTTCATTGTAAAATCTCCTGGAACTTTAATACTTCTTTTTTCGAGGACAATGGAGAAAATATTTCAGTATAGGCAGCTGTCAATATTCAAACATTACATTGTGAAAGCCATTAAAGTGATTTCGGCCATTAGCCGAAACGCTCAGAAAGGCTTAATTCGCATAAGGATTTAGGAAATACATTTTGAAAAACTTAGCAAATTTTCCTTCAATAAATTTAATGGAACAGGCAAAAGAAATTACAGGGAACAATAAATATAGGAGAAAACAGATATTTCTTTTCCTAATTTGTTTTACTGTGTTTGATTTCTTTCTTTCTTCCTGTATAAATAATTAAAACTTAAAGAATGTAACTGAAGAATGAGAATAAAATTTTCAATTGAAAACAAATGGTGGCAAAACTCCTAGTGCTGCTCTGCTGGACGACGAAATAGACCAGCAATATTTTCCGAATTTGGAATAACAAGAGAAAATTTGAAACCTGTGCAGCCAGCGATGCAAAGGGATTCTTCTGAGAGAAAGATGACTTAAATGAGGAAACTCGGAGATAATGTAATGATGTGTAAGGTTACCTCTACTGGGATAATAATAAGAAAAGGTTAAAATACAAAATACGTAAGTAAATTATACAAAAATTGAAGAAATTTAAAATATCTAGCAAGCGTAAGAAATATTAATTGATTCAAAACCTAAATGAATCTAAAGCTCTCAAACTTATACTCGTTTAAATACAGGTTTTTCTGATTCAGAAAGAACGTTACGTGTATATCTTCTAAGATGCTTTTTCCATCCTTTTTTTTTTTGTAGTTGTTTCATTTTTGATTTCAGTTTCCTTTTTTTCTCCTATTTTGCAATTTTCCCCATTGTTTCCCTCTGTTTTTAAGCCACCTGTTTATTATTACTATTATTATTATTACAACTTATGTAAAAATTAAGTAAGGAAAAGTAAGGCACTGAAACTTTGCAAATTATCACACTCTACGTGAGATTCATGGTGGTCGCTTATTGCATACAAATCACGCCAAATTCTTTAACTTCTCTGCTTGGCTTTAGGTCCTTATAACGAAAACAACAAATTCGCCCTTTGTAGAAAAATATTCTGTCAGGCAATAAATCTACGGGGAGATTTTTCCCTATGAAACTGAGCCCAAAGTGTTATATAGTATCTAAATATTAAAGTGTTGTACATGTTAAACGTGATCGTCGTTGCATTACTTTCACTTTTTTACTACTGAAATAAAGATATACTGATTATTTTGTAGATTGGAAAACCCTCCTTGTGATCATGAAAAGGAGCAAAAACTGGAAACCGAGAGAGAACTAGAAAAGAAGCGAGAACCGGAAAAGATGCAAGAACTGGAAAAGAAACAAGAACTGAATAAAAAGGAAGAACCGGAAAAGAAGGAGAAACTGCAAAAGAAGGAGAAACTGGAAAAGAAGCAAGAACTGGAAAAGAAACAAGAACTGAATAAAAAGGAAGAACCGGAAAAGAAGGAGAAACTGGAAAAGAAGGAGAAACTGGAAAAGAAGCAAGAACTGAAAAACAAGAAAAAACTGGAATTGACACAAAAACTAGAAAAGAAGCAAGAAATGAAAAAGAAGCAAAAGCTGGAAAAGATACAAAAACTAGAAAAGAAGCAAGAACCGGAGAAGATACAAGAACTGGAAAAGAAGCAAGAACTGAAAACGAAGCAAGAGCAGGAAGCGAAGCAAAAAATGGAAAAGAAGCAAGAACTGAAAATGAAACAAGAGCAGAAAAAGAAGCAAAAACTGGAAAAGAAGGAAGAACTGAAAAACAAACAAAAACTGGAGAAGCAACAGAAACTAGAAAAGAAGCAAGAACTGAAAAAGAAGCAAACACTGGAATGGATTCAAAAACTAGAAAAGAAAGAAGAACTGAAAAACAAGAAAAAACTGGAACAGATACAAAAACTAGAAAAGAAAGAAGAACTGAAAATAGAGAAACAACTGGAAGAGATACAAAAACAAATGAACAAAGAAGAACTGAAAAGGCAGAAGAAACTGGAAAAAATGCAAAAACTAAAAAACAAAGAAGAACTGAAAAAGAAGAAGAAACTGGAAAAAATGCAAAAAATGGAAAAGAAGCAAGAGCCGGAAAAGATGCCAGAACTGGAAAGATAGATGAGTCAGAAAAGACGCAATACCTGGAAAAGAAGCAAAAAACGGAAAATAATCCAAATCTGCAAAACCAGCAGGAACCGGAAAAGAACTGTCAAACCCGAAAAGGAAACCGGATGAACTGCGAAAAGAGCCAGAACTGGATAACGACTGTAGAACGATTGATTTAATGACCAAACGAAGGAAGACCCGAAAAAGAAAAATAGAACAAATAAATCATATACCACTGCAAATAATACCACTGCAAGCATTAAATATCAACGTCAAAAGAATAAACACCTTTCTTCAAGGAAGCTTTGCAATACACTGTCATAAGCCAGAAGGTATAGAAAAAATCAGCTATAACCTCATTGCCAAAACAGTTGCAAAAGATATAGTTAACGTAAAACTTCCGGAAGCCACAATACCAAAATGCACAATTCATAATACTCCAAAAAATTTCAACTCTGATGATGAACTGATTCAAATTATAGCCCAAGAAACATAATCAAATATTTCCCACCTAAGGCCTTTATTTAAACTGAATTATCAAAATAATATCGATAAATGGATCATAAAATGTCACGGTCAAACTTTCCAAAATTTTATGAGTAAAAAACAAATATATATTGGATGGCGCACCAATAAAATAACCGAGTTTATCGGTGTACGCAGATGTCAAGTCTGTCAGGATTTCTCTCATAAGACAAACCAACCAAAATGCTCATTCTACGGCGGAAAATATGTTTCTTGCTGTTATTCCCAAACTCCGTACTGCATAATCTGTTGGATTAACAATAAAAAGTATGAAACAAAATTTGACTGTAAACATCCAGCTTTAGCTATTTCCTGGTCCACATATCAAACAGAAGTTAGACGAGTAAAATCCAATACATATTATCAACAATAATGCAAGATCCTGCAGACTATCTATAGACCCTTTCCATCAATAAAAAGAATAACAATGGCATCCGCTTTCTCAAAATAAATCTTCAAAGAGCAAAGACCGCCACCGACCAACTATGTCAGTATCAAGTAGATTATCTGGCAGATTTTATTATAAATCAAGAACATTATTGCATCACTGGCAAATTAGGAAGAAGTCCAAATAACTGGGCAATTATTCAACGTCATGCTTCAACGGGTGTTTTATCTCCTCGTGCAGCCATATTCATTCCAAACAATAAATGGAATTCTACAATAATTATTAATACTCGAGATATAATCACAATTTCAATCAATACTAATGCATCTCAGCTTCTTATTACTAGTATCTATATATCTCCGTCAAAAATCCAAATCAAACCTTATCCATACTAAATGAAATCTTACAACAATAATAATAGTCCGCATGTTTTTTGTGGAGACTTTAACTCGCAAAGTACTTAATGAGGATACTTACAAACCGATCACAGAGGAAGAATACTTGAAGAATTTTTAAATGCAAACAATCTCATTCTACATAATCATTTTACTGACCGACCTACCTTTGATAATACCTACAATAATTATTGGACTGATCTTCTTATTTCTACAACACATCTTGATAATAAAATTAACAACAGATCAATACTAGATGAACATACCGAATCTTATAACAAATATATCTCTTTTGATATAACTGAATATACGTCCTTTACTGCACTTACCAGATTTAAAATCAATAATAACAAAAAAAAAAGAAATTTCAACAAAAGTTCAATCCAATTTCAAATGACTTTCTAAATGCTATTATTCCGTGTACAACCAAAACAGAACTTAATAATATTACCAAGGAACTTATCAGAAAGTTTCAAGATACCTACGAACGTACCTTCTTCAAAAGATCATCAATACCCATTATAAAAATCAACTGGTGACGAAAGAACTCCGCTAAGTCAAACACAAAACACGAGCATTACGAAGAAAACTGAAATCATCGCAAACTAATGAAGAACGACTCAACCTACTTCAAAAATACAAAAAACGAAAAGCCCCATATAAAAAGCAAATAATGTCTGCAAAGCTTTAAGCATGGTGCAACTATTGTTCAAACAACCAGTATACGTATGGCTCATTGTACAAAATTGAAACCAACAAAATCTTCCACCCAACGCAACTTACAGTCACTAATAGGGGAAATAATGATAAAAATGTTACGAAGATCACTTTAGAAAACATTCTAGATGTTATTCTACCAAAAGGAAACATATATGATGATTTAACTGAACAAAGATTAATTCGTTGTAATCTACTTCCAAGAAAATGATAACACATTTACAGCCATGGAACTCAATCTATTTATTAAAAAACTCAATAACGAAAATGCTCCTGGACCAGATAGAATCTGCTATCAAATTATACATAAAAGTAATCCTAAGCTAATTCTAATCTGCAATAAATGTCTCCAACTTGGTATTTTTCAAGACTGCTATAAAACAAGACAAAACATACTCTTCCTCAAAAAGAACAAAGCTCATGAAAATCCTAATTCCTATCGGCCAATTAACCTTCTACCATCCCTTGGAGAAAATCTGAAAGTTGTATTATAGGAAGACTTGAATACCATTTTCACCATCATAAATTCATTAATGAAAATCAGTGTGGATTTAGGCAGCAAAAATCTACCATTCATGCAACCAGTGCAGTCCTAAACCAAATCCATGTTAATAAAATCAATAACCTACACTCCGCAATAATCAGCTTAGGTCTCAAATCAGCCTTTGATTCATTATGGCGGCCCTCAATTAAAGAAGCACTTAGAAATATTGAATGTACTTATAATATCTATTAAATTATCAATAATTTCCTTGATAATCGGCATAGTCTCATTTTATATAATAATTCTTTAATCAGAAGAAAACAAGTTCGTGGATGTTCACAAGGCGCATGTATAAGCGCAGAATTATGGAATATTACATTTAATAAAATTATAAAAAGTGCTTGGCTTCCTTTTGCTAAAATTACTGCTTTCGCCGATGATGTCGCATTTGTTATGAGTGGAAGGTCCCATTTAATCCTTCGAAGAAATTGTCAAGAAATAATAGCCATATTCCAGCAAGAATGCAAGAAAATTAAACTTGAAATTTCATCCTCCAAATCTAGAATCATGACAAATAATAAACCTGGACAAAATCTTACTAAGCAACTTTCTGTTAAAATAAATGGCGAAAAAAATCAAGCATACTAAATTCTTTTCTATTACTTTTAGATCTTCCCGTTGCTTCAAAAACTACCTTATATTCACCTAACTGATTTTCTCATCAATTCGTCGACACATTCTTTTGTGACTTTTAAAGGTCATAGATTTATTGTTAGGTAACAGAATTTCAAATTTAAAGGATGGTGGCAATTCATATCGGCCATCGGAAAGAAAATTTAATATCTCTTTGAATTGCTTAACTGTGTTGGTGTGAGCAAGTTCTAGTTTAACATCTTCGGTTGGGTCTGTTATGTCAATGGCATCTAAATTCCAGAGTTCGGTTACACAAGATTAGAGGAATGCAACGACACTATATTGTTGAACAAATTATTTTCCAGTAATGCTAGAATAGTAGCTGAAGTAGATTTTTCAGATAAGCTGTTTACTTTACCAATCACAGTGTATCCGAATTCAGTCGCCACTACAGACACACCCGAGTGCAGTTTCAGAGAGCTGCCAGCAATAATGTCCCCGATGGCATCTGCTCCTAAAAGTAATTCAATGTTATATTCCTTAGCTTGCAAATCAGACAAGGTGATATTTCTACCTTTTAATTTAGGGTATTGTGATCAACTATTTTTGGAACAGATTCGCATATTTTGTTATGAGTAAGTACTTCAAAGTTATGTTCATACGTTCCCTCAAAATTTCTTAAATTAACATCAAACACTAAATGGCAATTAGGACTTGTCTCTCTCTCCCCAAGAATGGTTTGTTTCTATTTGGGACGCAGTTGCAAAAACGTGATGACCCTTTCTGAAAGATAAGATTATGTGAACTACTGTCGAAAATCGTACGAACTGTAAGTTGTGTACCTTCGAAAACTATTTTTAAATCAAATGTTTGCAAATACACATTTTTATTAACAGTTGGCTGATTAGACAATGCATTACTTGAAAAAACAGTACTTTCAGTTTCATTTCGCTTTACAGTTTCGCTATTAGAGCACATATTGGTATAGTGAAATTTATACACATGTTAAACATTTTACTTTTTTTCTGAAGGCCTGTGAGCTATGTCCAACTCGTAGGCGGCGAAAATAGACAGGCGTTTGTACCAAAGGCTTTAGTTTATCTTCTAAACACATTTTGCGAGCAGAAAAACATTCGGCAGAATTGTGGGATTTCTAACAAAAAATACAACCTAAATTCCGCCTACCTGTATTGCCTTGGAAATTTACGAAGGCAGCAGCTGTAGAGCAATAGGGAACATCAGAATGTGGACGTGAATGAGCAGAAAGGGAAGCTCCCGACCCGGCTACGTGCGAGCTTAATCCTTTCCTCCCTTTGCACTTGGTTTCGAAGAAAGCACAAACGTTTATCCAAAGAGCGCGCACTATCTTGCTGGGACGAAGCATCATCCATTGAACAGTTTCTGGTAAGCAGGACTCAACAAGTGGCTCCAAAAATTCAGCAAACTCTTCCTTAGTTCTACCTTTGAGCTTTCGAGGGCCATGAGCTTGCTCTCAAGTAAATCATAAAGTTCAGCTAAATCTCATTTAATCCGACCAGCAGCATTTTTCGTTACTATGGAAAATGGATCCCGTACATAAATTTGAACCAAACCATCATTAAATCAAACCATCTTTAAAACTTTCGTTTTCAATCTTCTGAGCTATATCTGGGCGACTAATATCTGTAACCTAAATGCGATTTTATTCTAAATCTGCACCCTAAATAGGACTGAGCTATTTCTGTACCCTAAACGCGACTTTCGTTTTGCTTTCAAAATTTTGGTATCCGTACTTAACGAAAAATAAAATCGCGGACTCTATGTTCTCGAGATTCAATATATTGCAACCCATTAGGTTACAAAGTGCACGTTACAGTTGAAATAATCGGAGCACGGATCATTCAATGTCGAGATCTTTTTCGATATTTCACACAAGTGGAAATGTTACATTACTCTAATTTATACATAGACATAAAAAGGGATTTCCCCGTTTTGTTCGCAGAAAAGAAAAAAATGATAATAATGAAAACTAATCGAGTCACAAGCCTCTCTCCTTCTGTCGAATCCTCCGAGCAGATCATCCGTAATTATGGCAAAGCACACGAGAGCTATCTGCCTAAAGGGAGGGATGCCTTCGTGGAGGACTTTCTAAGGGGAACTGGCTCGTATGCACGTTACACATGGGGAAAACCACGAAAACGCCCATGCAGCCAGCCCGTTCGCGGGATTTGAACCTTTAAGTTTGCATCCGAGTTTTTATTTTAAATTAACTTTACGAAACACTCGTTGAAGTAGCACTCGTTCATAGTAATCTCATTCCTAAATATTTTATTTCTAAATCTTTGCTTCTGTCAAATTTTTCCTATTCACCACTGCATCGATATTGAAGGTAGCTTTTCTTATTTGTTTCCGCTCGACCACAATGTTTAGTGACTGAATTTCACTGACAGTTTTAGTTGAAATGGGAAGGAATAAAAATAATGCTTTAAAACTGCAATACGAGAGGAGGAAACTGGAAAGTGTAATAGTACTAGCTATTTCACTTTGTAAGAAAATTTTATCCCGGAATAAAACTACATCAATTTTCTACACAATTCCTGCTCGCTCTGCCACTTAGAATTTTGCATAAAAAATTCAGGTTTGCTGAATTATACAATAAATAACTGCACCGGGATCCTGAATTTGGGAATAGTAAAGCATTCTTAAAGAAATTTAGTAGGAGTTTCATCTGTAAATTCAATGTCAGCGAAAATGTCAAAAATACGCTAGTAAACGGAAGTAGGCCGTTTGCAACACATCTCCCAAGGAATCTTTCACTGTTTATTCGGCTTCCCTCTTTCATGTAATTTTATTCAGACTTATGTTCATCCCATCATCTCTAATCTACACAGTTTAATTTTTCAGCGTCAATAAGCAAGGAAGAACAAGCACGGAGTCTAAATCGTGGGAGTGGAGAGTTCAAAATTAAGCAACTTTTATAGCAATTTATTGTCTGCCTTCTTCCTTTTCGCCATCGACACAACAGCTGGTTCACTGGGTTACGTGCTCATTAGCCTTCTTAATCCCCGTAAATGGAACAATAAAAAACTGGAGCTTGGTGCAATGTCCTCCGGGAAAGAACGTTTCGCAATAAAACGTTCAAATTGCTGAATTTTTTACTTCATGAAGCCGGTCTGGTTTACCCATATTTTTGAGAAAAATTTCCTTAGATAAGAATTTCGGAAGTTTCTTATAAGTTCACACATGTAACACTAAAAGGAACTACACTAAAAGGAGAAATGTCGGCACTCACCTTTCCAAAAAGTTCGGATATATGTTACATAAAATTAGTAATCACGGAAAAACATTTTCTCCACACCAAGACATTACAAAACCACCGCTTTACATCTAAGAAGCAATGCAGTTTCATTCAAAAAAGTAAAACAATTAAACTTAGAAACTAAATGTGTCCTGAGCAAGAAAGAGACAAACTTTTATACCGTATAGGCGGACGAGAAAACTGGTATGCAATAAGCGGGCAATACTTTCTATATATAGAGTACAAGATTTGTTTATTTAATATTAAAATACAATGCGTCTACGCTGTCTTCAGAAATTCCCTGTGTTGCCATCTACGGCTTTATATTCTTCGACTACAGATATTCACGGACACTTTACTTAAATTACCGTATTGGGTTTGGGGTGAGCATGGATATAATAACTATAAAAATATGCATTCTCAGAAATAAAAGCAATGCAATTGTAGAGCCATATACTAAGGCAAAAGTTTTGTTATTAACTGCAAAGGAAAATTAAATATTTATATTAAAATATCAAACGTGTGGATGTTGATGTAAACAGCGGCATAAAATCTTGTTTATAAAAACCTATAATATTGATAATTTCCTATAAAGGAACACTACTAATATAGTAGTGTCGTTTCGATGACATCGATTTATTGCATCATCATCTAGTTTCTGATAAAGTTCAGTTGAAGTGGAAAAATTAGAACACCATGAAATGAAAAAGAACAATGCCTGGTTTCCTATTTGTGAATTTCGATATGAGAAATGAAAATTAAATGTTAATTTTATCGGAGTCAGAGAAATGCTTAGCATTTTCTTAAATTCTTGACACTTCATTCGATCTTATCAAATCTATTTCAAAAAATTTTAATGAAATAATATAAGTTCCCATACAAAAGTTTTAAAAAAGATCATTAAAGGAAAAATAATTAAAAACATGCATTTTCGACTGGTAAGCAATCTCTTTCTTTCATGATTCGGCTTATTATGAAAAATGAAAACAAATTTAAACTATTTAACAGTACCTTAATAAACGTAAAAATTTAAAATATCGACTTAGTAGCCTAAACGATAAAATGAATTTAACAAATATTAATTCTCCTTTTCTACAAACATTTATAAAATAGCATCTCTGAAGGCTACTAATTTTTCCAAGAGCACTCGATACGTATAATTCTAATGTTGATCTTTGCAAGGCCCCTCTCTAAATGCGCTGTGGCTCTAAAAATATTTATTAAGTATTACGAAACCCATATTAATTTGGATATCAGACTTGCAAGTCAAGAAATACTCTTGTGAAACTGAAAGAGCCCTTTCCTGAAGAAACACTTTCATACCAAAAATCTTTTCGTATATTTCCGAAATTACTTAACTTATTGGTAAAATGTTTGCGAGTCGTTTGACACAAGGGACTGTTTAAATGATTAAATGCATTCTTGCACTGTTTACGAATTCTGCTTGTACAGATTGGATATTATACATACAACAATAGCTAATAACAGTTAATAAAGGAAATTTACCATTTCAAATATAAAAGTCAAAACATTCTCAACCTCGCCTGTAGCCTAATCACCTCCTCCGTAATTACACGTAATTTGGTGTCATCTCTTTTTGCGATTGAATCATTCTCTTTTTGCGATTGAATTCTCTACAATAGCTTTTTTTTGTTAATTTTGCAGTTGTTTCGCATATTGTACTTATTACCCCAAAATGGACGTTTATCTTGAACGGGATATCAGTCTCGAAACGACAGTTTGATTCGAAACATTTAAATGCGCTGTATCAGTTTTCAGATTATTCCCACCAAATATTATCGCACTGTATTTTATTTAAAGGAATTCAATAAGAAGAATCTGCGTGGATGTATGTAGGTTTTCCGCACTGTGAAGAAACAACTGTTCCGATAACCATCAGATTTAGAGTAGCGCTGCCCTTCACCCCAGCAAGGCCCCATGGAAAGCCGAATTTGGAATTATTACCTATTTCATATTTTGTAAAACAAATTTTTTATTAACAAACCCAGCGAGCAGTGGCAACACTGTATCGAATAAAACATTTTTATTTCCAGCACGCGAGACCGTTTATCGGATATTCTAAATTTATGCTGCTGTGAAATATATTGTAATTTTGTAGTTGAATCCAATTTTAGGTGGTTTAAGGGGCAAAAAGTATCATATTTAATAAATAAACTAAACGCACAGAGTGTTAATATTAAGAAGGCAAAATAAGTTTTTAAAGCCATCTTAGTAAGAAAACTGAGCGTTGAGGTGATTAGCTGAAAAACGACTGAATAGAAAAATGAAAAAAAAAAAAAAAAAATATGCCACCAGTTAAGACTGCATCGCGATTTTTAAACGCATGTTTTTTTATTTTTTTTGCAATTTAAAAGTAAGGTATTTCTATTAAAAAAAATTAGCTAAATATTAAGCTAGCCCAAAGGCTGCAGAGAAATTATTAACGCGAAGTTCACTGAATCATATACGAGGAGGACAAGTACTATTGCCAAGAATATACAACAATAACGACAGACTGCTATCGTAGAATTCGAACTGGTAATGTGTCCTTCAGCAAGCCGTACACGTTCTAATCTAAAACCTCCCTTAATACTACCTTTTTCTACCTCATTTAAATACGCACGAACTAAGGTTTACATTTTGACAGGGAAGAGGTAAGAGAGAACTCACAGTAAAGATGCGTAACCATAAAATACCTGGTAAATTAAAATGAATAAATATTTTACAACTTTCATCTATTTTACCGAATCCCATGTCGACAAAGTGACTATATCTAACAGATTATGTTCTATCGTTTACAGATTAGGTCAAAAGTTTTCTTTGATGTAGAAAAAATTAGCTCTTGATTTAATGATTGACTTCAGTTTTTTCTTCTTTCCGAGAATCTGACAATTTCTATTTTCAGACAGCCATTTGGGTTCAGAATTACATTGGATTGCCCATGCCACCAGATCTGTAATAAAAGTTTCCCGGAAAATTACGTTTGTTTCAACGATATTATATCTTGCCAATTTATATACATCCAGCTTCATTTATTTCACGCTCTGATATAACTTCCGAGAAGTGAGTATCTAACTGCTACTGTTGATTTCATGAGTAAATACGTTTAGGTCATATTTTGAGCTTGCTTTATTTCATGCTCTAAAGCCAATATACCAAAATATGAAAATGATGGAAGATTTTTCATCACCCAGTCCAATTAAACCAGTTATTACATTTTCTGTAAATGGTTACAAAGAAGTTATCTTTCGATTCTTGTCCTTCATTCGCTCGTTGCTTTCTACATTTCTTTAACTCATACAGATATTAATTTAAAGTGACCGCAACATATATTAAAAAATCGAGCGCATACGTCAATGAATATTTTGAACGATACTTTTATATATTAACGTGTAATCTTAAAATATGGGCAGACAATGACCAATGTTTAGAAGAAAAAAATAAATGTAAAAGCCAGCCGTATTTACACGTAAATCATGTAAGAACCTGCCAAAAAGTACTAGCGGTATTTTTTAACAATGATCCTGTCTTTTCCACGCCGTTGTGGAAGGTACGGCGGTTTCAGAGCCAAACATTAAAACAGTTTTCGAGTTTTAGTGAATATTTAGTTGTCCTGCAATTACCAAAACCGTTAGGTTTGTTAGGTAAACATTTAAATTTTCTTTCTTTGCAGTCAAAGTGAAATGGGCCAAATGTTATGCATACAGTTTTATTCTCTTATTAAGTTGCTTGCCATTGACATTAGCGGAATGATTGCTGAGGATATGTTTTGGATGCCAAGTTCTTGCTATTGCAAATCGAGCCCTTCAAATACGCCATGGAAACATTTCATTGCAATGGACATCTAAGTGTAAACAAGCCAACCACTGTACTGTTTCGAAAACTTGTTTTACAATTTGTGTTTGCAGGCTCTCAGTAATGTATTGTTGCGTGCGTACGAGTTCGTTATGAAATGAATGCACAAGTCCGATGAAAAATGAACAAAAATTTATTATTATCACAACAAAAATGCTTACATTTTCTCAAATTATCATTCAGTATTACAATATCTCACAGTAGTTATCTTTTAACTACTCAAATGTCCAATAGAACGTAATTCAAAACAGCTAAAGAACGCTAATCCGCGAATTCGCTACAATCAACAAGAGTAGTTTTCTAAACAACAACAAACTTAGCAACTACTGCGAACTGAGATGTTTGCCTCCTTTTATAAGATTTTAAAATCACGCGCTAGAATTTTCCAGTACTTTCTCGAAATCAAAAAGAGATATTTATTTATTTAATGCACGCGCTCTTGTATTTTCAATTTTCCTGCTTAGCTTTCTTTTAATATTCGTCACGCGCTGCACTGCGCGAGAAATAAAACCATTTAATTTATAATTGAACTAACATTAGCTTTTTAAATACCAAATTCGTAACACTGCCCCCTTCCCAAGGACTGCACGTCCCGGGCAGTACAATCCCTGGACAGGAAGCTAAACTTACAACTGTGGCATACATGCATCAATAAGCATTACATTACAGTAATGAACAACATGAACAATAAATGCAATAAATAAAACAAATCAAATGCTATCAAATACAAATCAAATACTAAATACAAATCAAATCAAATATACATTTAAAAACAAAAAGGACCATGGTCTTATACTATTTACAATTATTTACATTACGTACTATGGCCATAGTAATGAGCTAACCTGTCGTAATGAACGACTTTAGAGTTCGAAGGTTTTTTAGGTTTAGAGTTCGAAGACTTACGAATCCGAACCACGATGTCATTCAGCCTATTTAGGACTGTGTACGGGCCATCCCAAGGTGACTGTAATTTCGGACAAAGTCCTTTCCGTCGAGTCGGATTCCACAACCACACCTTGTCTCCTTCGTGGAATTGATGTTCAGTAGCTCTTGTGTCGTAGCGGGTCTTAATCTTCTCTGTCGCCAATTTGACTCTCTCTCGTGCAAAGTTGTGCATCACTTCAAACCGGGCCTGGAGATCTTGAATATATTCCTCAGACGATGAAGGAGAATCCGGAGGGCGTCCAAACAATAGATCACAAGGCAGACGAAGGTCACGACCGAAGACCATCTGTGATGGGGAATAGCCGGTAGTCTCGTGAACAGCACTGCGGTAAGCCAGTAAAAAGAGTGGTAATTTCTTGTCCCAGTCCTGCTGGCTTCTGGAAACCACTAATGAGAGGTTATTAAGGATGGTTCGATTGAACCTCTCTACCATGCCGTCCGACTGGGGATGTAATGGCGTCGTTTGGGTTTTGTCAATGCCGAGTAGTTTGCATAGTTCTTTGATTACTACCGAGGTAAAATTCCTTCCCTGATCGGAATGTAACTGAAGAGGCACCCCGAACCTGGAAATCCAGTGCTGTATCATCACCTCAGCTACTGTAACAGCCTCTTGATCAGGAATAGGATACGCTTCAGGCCACTTGGTGAAGTAATCAATGACAACGAGTATGTATTTGTTACCATCAGCAGTTCGTGGCAGAGGTCCCACGTCTTCCCATCATCCGACTCGAATTTCCGGTATAAGACGCCGTTTCGAATGTGAAGTGAATCCCAGAGTGCCCAGTATTGTTTTGTTGTAGGACTACAGATAGAAATGTCCTGCCATGTAGGTTTTCTGTTTGATGACTCTATTAAATCAAGTATGGGTTTAATGTCACGGTCTTCCAGCTGGTCTTTCCTGACTTCATCATCACTCCACGGGTCTCGATCAGCCGATGTTGATGTTGTAATTTGTCTTGCGACCGGAGTCAGCAGCTCGTATTTCGCTTCCACCCTGGAACAATATCGGCAGCTTTCTGGCAAAGGTCTTCTAGACAGGGCGTCGGCGTTCCCGTGTGATGATCCCTTTCGATGACGGATAGTGATGTCATATTCTTGCAGTCTCTGTATCCACCTGGCTATTTGACCCTCAAGATTCTTAAAATTTAAAAGCCAGGCTAATGATGCATGGTCCGTGCGGAGGAGGAATTTTCTGCCGTATAGATAATGATGGAAATGTTCTACAGCTTTGACTATGGCGAGCAACTCTTTCCTGGTGACACAGTAATTCCTCTCCGGTTTAGACCAGCACTTGCTCCAGTACGCTACTACACGTTCTTGGCCGTCTATTTCTTAGGACAAAACCGCACCGACACTGTCATTGCTCGCGTCCGTGTCGAGAATAAATGGTCTGTCGAGCTGAGGATACGTCAGGATTGGAGCAGATGTTAAAGCTTCCTTTAAGTTGTTAAATGCATCCTCGCATTCTTTTGTCCACAAGAACGTTTGCTTGCACTCTGTCAGCTTGTGAAGGGGTCTTGCGATGGAAGAAAAGTCCTTCACGAATCTCCTATAGTAGGTGCAAAGCCCTAGGAAGCTTCTCAGCTGATGGACATTTTCGGGACGTGTCCTGGATTTAACCGCTGATATCTTTTCAGGATCCGTGCGTACACCTTCTGCAGAGATGACATGTCCCAGATAAGTCACTTCCTTTCGGAACAATTTGCATTTAGCGGGGCTCAGCTTCAGATTGGCTTTTTTCAGTTTCTGAAGCACCTTCCTAAAATTTTCTAAATGTTCTTCAAAACTCTTTCCGACGATGATGATGTCGTCCAGGGATATCAGGCAGGCTTCGTAGGAAAGGCCTTTCAAAACAGTCTCCATAAGACGTTCGAATGTTGCCGGCGCATTACACAGTCCAAACGGCATCGCCTTCAATTGCCAAAGCCCTTGTCCCGTAGTAAATGCCGTCTTTTCTCGGTCATCAGGGTGTATTTCTACCTGCCAATACCTACTCTTTAAATCAAGTGTTGAGAACCACTTGCTTCCAGAAAGAGTGTCCAAAATGTCGTCAATTCTAGGAAGAGGGTAACTGTCTTTCTTCGTAACCTCATTCAACCGGCGATAGTCAACGCAAAATCTTGTTGAGCCGTCTTTCTTTCTGACAAGAACGATGGGAGATGCCCATGGACTTGCTGAAGGCTCGATAACATCGCTTTCTTCCATATCCTTTAAAAGTGTTCGTACCTCTTCCTGTTTAGCAAACGGTAGGCGTCTTGGATGTTGCTTGATCGGGTGATGATCGCCTGTATCGATTCTATGTTGCGTCAAACTAGTTCGACCCACGTCAGAAGACGAGCGGGAGAAAACAACTTGAAGATCTTTAATGACGCGATCGGCAGCATTCTTCTCTTCATCGTTTAATTGCGCATTCTGCAATAACTCCGATGTAATGCTCTCTGAGGACACGGGTTCTGGGATGTTGCTCTTTCTTTCAACGCTGGTTACTGGAGTACATGCGGCAACCACGTCGCCTTTCTTAATAACTCTCGCCTTCTCAGTTACATTGGCAACTCTCGCAGGAGTAACCATTCTCGATAAGTCGACGAGTGTTGAGGCTACTAGTACTCCTTTCGGGGTATTAGAGTTATTGGGATATTCTATGATGCCGTAGCGAAAATCTCTGTTTTCGGCTATAGATCCAGGGAGTAAAATTTCTGTTCTTGCCGGTATTGTGATATTGTCTTGTGCTATGATTCTGTGGACAGATTTAACTTCTTCATTATTAATTCCAAATAACGTTATGTCCTCAGACGCAGAATGCAATTCATTATTTTTAAAGTCCAAGGAAAAATTATATTTCCTTAAAAAGTCTAATCCGGGTATGCAAGGATCTGTAACGTCTGCTACATATGCTATGTGATGGTAAGCGGCACTTCCAAACCTGATATTAACGTTCACTTTCCCCGCGATATCGATCTTCTCACCGGACACAGTCTGGAGGGTAACGCAGGGCGGCGTCCAGATAAGTTTGCTTCCCAATTGTTGAGCCAAATCTTTTCGGATGATGGTAACGTTGGCTCCTGTATCTATTGTCATATTGCAGGGAACTCCATTAATATGTCCTATTACAAAAAGTCCATTACTGCCGCCTCTCACTGCAGAAATCTGAAGCGCTTTAAACTGGGGCTTTTCATTATCTGGCAACCTCCGCCCCACGAGATGGCCACTAATTAGTTTCCCTGCTGCTTGCTAGGAGCGGTCTTAACATCCGTGCCCTGGGGTGTTCTGAAGTTTCGTCGTATGTGTCCTTCAGCACCGCAGTTCCAGCACTTAACGGTCGGTTTCTTATCACCAATATTCCGTCTCAAGGCGTTGAGTTGTCTAGTTAAATCGTCTAGACGAGCACTGACTTGATTCTCTGGCTGCTGGACTTGAGCAGCTCTCACGGGGTGGCGGTCTCGACGAGT
Organism: Stegodyphus dumicola; assembly: GCF_044657685.1. Taxonomy (NCBI): domain Eukaryota; kingdom Metazoa; phylum Arthropoda; class Arachnida; order Araneae; family Eresidae; genus Stegodyphus; species Stegodyphus dumicola. The sequence goes on from NC_140777.1 coordinate 130,347,518, forward strand.
GGCTTGCTGGGCTGCCTCGAATTTCATGGCGTACACTAAAGCACTTTTCAAATCTTTAACATCCGCCATTCGTAGAGCCTTCTGTATTTCGGGATCCCGGATGCCATCGATAAAGTACTGCAGGGACAGGATTTCCCTCGTTTCTCTCGGGCACTCCGTAAAGGCGAGGTGGGACAGCTTTTCAACATCTGTGGCGAGTTCCTGGAGTGATTCGGTGGGCTTCTGTTGACGGGATTTTAATTGAAGCCTGCTGTAGTCTTTTAAACATTTCTCGCCAAAGCGCAGTTCCAATGCGCCGGATAAAGCTTCGAAGTCAAGTCTTTGGTTTTCTGGAAGCGTCTGCAGGATATCCGCTGCGTCTGCTCTCAGAGAAGCGGCGAGATGGCAGGCCTTAGTTTGGGAATCCCATCCATTCGCATCCTAAACGATAGAAAATTGTGTTTTATACACTTGCCAGGATGTATTCCCATCATATGTGGATATCTTCAGAGATGGACGAGCAGGCATCGGTAAGAATTTAAAACCCTCAGAATTGCTTCTTTCGTTCGCTATGCTCTTCTTTAAAGTGTCAACTTCTTTCGCAACGGCTGAAACCCTATCATCAATTTGTTGCTCGACGGCAGAAACTCGCTCTTCTATATGGTCTTTTACAGAAGGAACTCTTTCTTCTATTTCTTCTTTCACCGAAGAAACTCTTTCTTCAATTTGACCTTTTACGGAAGAAACCTTTTCTTCAATTTGCCCAACTTTATTTTCAACCACATCTATTCTGCCTTCCATAGCATCGAATTTGGTTTCCATTATGCAGGCAATTTCTCTTTTCATTTCGTATTGACTTTTTTCAATCTTTACTTGTACGGCTTTTATTTCGTCTTTAAAAGTTAATTGACCAGCTTGAATGGCCTTTATCTCTTCCTTAACGGATTCTTGTCCCGCTTCAATCCTTTCCTGATTAGATTTCATATCTTCTTTCAACGAGGTAAAGGCTGAGATCAACTGCCTTAATTGCTCTTCCATCGCTCTTGTTATTGGCATTCAAATCCCACTTCTGACACCAAAAATTGTTGCGTGCGTACGAGTTCGTTATGAAATGAATGCACAAGTCCGATGAAAAATGAACAAAAATTTATTATTATCACAACAAAAATGCTTACATTTTCTCAAATTATCATGCAGTATTACAATATCTCACAGTAGTTATCTTTTAACTACTCAAATGTCCAATAGAACGTAATTCAAAACAGCTAAAGAACGCTAATCCGCGAATTCGCTACAATCAACAAGAGCAGTTTTCTAAACAACAACAAACTAAGCAAGCAACTACTACGAACTGAGACGTTTTCCTCCTTTTATAAGATTTTAAAATCACGCGCTAGAATTTTCCAGTACTTTCTCGAAATCAAAAAGAGATATTTATTTATTTAATGCACGCCATCTTGTATTTTCAATTTTCCTGCTTAGCTTTCTTTTAATATTCGTCACGCCCTGCACTGCGCGAGAAATAAAACCATTTAATTTATAATTGAAGTAACATTAGCTTTTTAAATACCAAATTCGTAACAGTATCTTTGCTAACATTTCTACATAGAATTTATTCTATTTTGACATATTTATAGATTTTTGAACTAATAAATTGTCTTCGCCGCAAAAGTTCTCAGTTTAGTTACCAACTTTCTGTCTTTGTGTAGCAATTATTGCCTTAACGTCTTTATTTGGGAGCATATTTTATTTAGTTTTTTATTATTACCTCATATCTATTTTTCATTTCGTATACATGTAAATATGCTACTTCACAAAAATGTAAATATGTTAGTCAGTTTATAAAAAAAAATTATGCTTGAAAATTCGTTGCTATGTATTTTTATGCCGCGATGTTTCGATAAATTTTGGTTATAGTATTAGACGATCGCGTTTAGAATATACATGATTTGCTGAAAGAAAGAAATCAACTATAACTTAAGGCACATTTTTCTTTTTGTCACTTTTCTTTCCTGTATACCTTTTACTTTGAACATCGCTATAATCCCTACATATATCACACTCTACCTGGAACTCTATTACGGAACAGATAAGAGCAAAGAAACATTTATTTCCTCTCAACATTAGTGTAAAACTAAAGTACCAAAGTATAATACTTTGGTCAATTTACTGACTTGAGAAAATGTCAGCATAATCGACCTTGCCTATAACGATCTCACCTTAGTTGAGCAGTCTCGCGACATATTTATATAAATATTCAAAAAGGATGCTTCAATGTCATAAATGCTACCTTCGAACCATATATACCAAAATCATTCCAAAACTTTGACGAATAATTTCATATACTGGTCATGATTTTAATATAATTACATCACTTTACCATCATGATTATAACGTAAATCCTACGATAATCGTAATCCTGCTTTATTTCGCCTACTCACCACAAAAAACTTGAAAATATTTTCCGCTTAGCGGTTTTCTGGCATGGAGATAGGAAAGCCGGTTTCCACAACCTTCGTATTCGTCCTCGAATCTTAGGATTCTAGCTTCGGTGCTCGACAAGTGTTTAGTCTGTCTGTGCCACACAGGCAATTCTGGTGTTTGGTTTGATTTAGTTGATTATAACGAAGCACACTTGCGCTATCTGCCTAGGATGAAGGATGCCTTCGTGGAGAACATTGTAAGGGAATCTGGCTAATATACACGTTACACATAGGAAAAACTCCGAAACCTCCCATGCAGTCAACCTATTCGCCTAGAATCGAAACCAGTTTGAAACTACCAGTGCTCAGCGATTTTACCCCTCCGCCACTGTTGGGCGACAACTGCTGTCGAGCCGAAATTCTTCTAGAGAGCGTGATCTTAGGTCTTGGGAATGTGGGAGAAAGTTGTAGAGTGCGTGGATAAAAATCAACGCGCGAAAATGTTGCAACTAGTCGTGCATCCTTGACACGGAGGAAGAAACAAACCTCCTTCGACAGTTTTTTAAACGAACTGCGGGTGAAAATGAGCAGAGCATGACGAAAAAAGCGAAGACCAGAGACAAAAATTAAGCGCTTCCGTAGGCACTTCACTTTTTCTTTTAATTATGTTTTTATAGAATATGTATTTGTTATTTATAAATAATTGTTTCTTCTTGTTTTTGAATAAGAAAATACATATTTCTTATTCGAAAACACTTAACAAAAACAACTGAGGTCGTGATTTGAGAGCTGGCACAGATTAATGGCATTTCGAATTATTTCAATGGGGAAAATTGCTTTGAGATACGAGCAAGGTTACGAAACGAATTAAACTCGTATGTCGAGGTACCACTGTACGTAATTATATAATTGTTAGCAAGCAGATAGTAATAAATAATTTTTAAAGTCTGATGCTATCAATATATAAATTATGTTGACTAGTATAATTAATTTAGAATTATGCGCCTACATATAATAAGATGATGTATGTTACTACAGATACGTATTAATATATACATATACAAGTCCGTGCATATATATGAAATCATAATTCGATTTAAACCAGTTAACAGTTAGAATTACTGAACAACCATGAAAGATTCCTCAAGAATGAAATATGGTGTAACAACGAACACTTAGTTTAGAAATTAGATTCTATTGTATATTGTTGTAAAAGCCATTGTAAGAGTGAAAATTCTTCATTCTGCCTTAATGCGATTTTTTGCGTTTAATGCGTTGTTTGAAGATTTTATGATCCAGAATTATATTAATGTGATATATTAATACTGCATTTGTAGATAAACGTTTTTGAGAAACGAGTCAAAGCGACTGACTTTTTGTGAAAATTTGGATTTATCCTTATTTTATTGACGTGCACCAGCACTGAATTGAGAATGGCTTGTGCTATGCTTCGATGGATGAAAAAGCGTTTGTAAGTAATGAATATTATGAAAGTTTCAGCATATTTAAATGAGTAGTATTAAAAGTATATATTTACTAATACCATATATTAATACTTTATGGTAAATTTTTCATTATAAATCTCATCATAGTTTCATTTCTCATTCTATTGCATTTCTATAGCGGAACCTAAATTTTTTGGTTTACATATTGTAGATTGCATCAGTTTTGCCGCGCAATTTATTCCTCGGTATGTTACTTGTAGCGTTATTAGAAATTCCATTATTTCTGTCTTTTTTCTGCAATTGGTAGAATCTGATTAGGAAATTTATGTTTTTCTTTCAAGATGTATATGAAATTGGTTATATCAAGTGTTAAATAAACGTTGTTATTCGGGCAATAGCGTTAGCTTTATCCAGATTGATAAATGCATTTCTTATTTCTTAAAATCTCAAGACATAAAGACACACTCGGATAGCACAGGACAGGACAGGAACAAGTACAGGGGGCACCACGCCATCGCCATTGACAAAAATGGTATAGCCCCCATGTACTAGCTCTCTGGACACAGGGGACCTGATTACAGTAAACATAGGACATAGCACTAACAACGTTTAGGACATAGCGCAACTTACTGTTACAACATACTTCAACACATAGGACATAGCATTATCATAATATTACAGATTATTTACAATGCAAGAAGTTATGTTCATAGGACATAGCATTATCATACTATTACAGATTATTTACAATGCAAAACGTTATGTTCATACGACATAGCATTATCATAATATTACAGATTATTTACAATGCAAGAAGTTATGTTCATACGACATAGCATTATCATACTATTACACACTCGGATAGTAGATTCACTCACTTTACGTTTTTTAAGGGTTATATATATATACATTTAGGGCGTGTTCAAAACAACCATTGACGGGTAGTCTTGGCGTAATTCGGATTCATACCAAGATTATCCATTTCTCAAGGCAATAATTTTTGTTATTTTTGCTAAACCGTTTACGAAAATATAATTTTCCGAATGCTGAACTCTTATGCATGAAAAGGCAGATTTTAAGATATTTGTTTTGCAATTTGATGCAAAATTCGTATTTTTAAAACACTGATGTATATGTTCTTATTTTAAAACTCTGCCAGTATATAACATTAAATACCATTCTTGTGTTATCACCATTTATACATGTCGCTTGCTGTACAGCCTGCTGAATACATTTTACTTTCTAGCTATCTACAATTACATCGTGTTGTTTCGGTATGAACAGGGGCGAAGTTTTCATTACTTAGATACATTTAAAGATAATTAATTAAATTTTTCTGATTTTGATATCTATAATAGATAGACAGGATTACTGATAAAAAAATTAAGAAAATAGTAAATGAAGAAGTAAATAGAAAAATTTCGTTCAGGTATTGTGAGATACCAATATAAACTTCATACATTTTACTAGGGGGCTGTTGCCAAAGCAAAATCTTTACTATATATGTCTACCAGTTCTATGTATACAGTGTGTTGCTCAAAGTAAACTTCCTGCATTGTGAAGAGTACTTAATGCGTTCTTGCGAAGCTTGTTTTCTCGTACAAGCTCTGCCTCTTCGAACCGAAATTGTTCGTAATCTGCAGCGTCTTGAGTTGTTTATGCAGGTTCTTGAGCTGTTCTGGTATTTCCTGTCGAATCTTACGGTGACGCGGAGAGTCTTGTATCCTTCGTTTACTTGCAACGTATCTTCATCGCGCAACTTATCTTCATCGCTTCTCTTCATCGCGCATATTCTGTTGACGTTCCACTTATCTAATGGGCCTCCGTTTCGCTTCGGCTTCCCTTTCCGAAGCACGCAGTGTTTCTTGGTTTTCTGAATGTCTTTTGTGTGTTCTACTAGTTTCTGATACAGTTTTAGCACGCGAAGTTTCTTGAGTTGCTGCTTGTCTGCTGGAACTCCTATTCGTTTCTTCTTCACTTTCTTGAATGTGTAAGCTTTCTTGTCACTATGCTTGCCTGCTGAGTTTCTAGTTGTATCTTCATTCATTTTTGAAGCTCGCAAGTTTTCTTGTACTTGCCTGCTGAGTTTCCCAGTGTTTCTTACTTCATTTTTATGTAGCTCGCTGTAACATTTGTGCTGTCTTCTTGCGTTCAGGCATTTTAGTAAATTAAAAAAAAATTATGTAACTGTAGTAAAGTAACATTGCATCTATATTACGTTAAATACCTACAGAAGTTTAAACTTCTACTCAGAAAGGAACTATACAATAAAAGAAATTAAATTTTTATAAATAAAATTAGAATAGCATAAACTGCATAGAAACATTTCATTATGAAGAAAATGTGTTCATTCTTTCCAAGCAACCAGCGATTCGTAAATAAATTTTTCTTGCCAACTCAGGAAACAAAGACCTTTGACACTTCAGGTAATACATTAGAGTTTATGATTTAAATTTATTTCAATATAACAAAATTTCAAAATCTCAATAAAGGAATTAACGTAGCGATAGCATATCGTGTCACGTATCCAAAGGTGAAACATAAAAGTTGCCAAAAGCAGCTATTCATTTAAAATACTGATATTAACGAAAGATTTTCGACATACAATGACGTTATATTCAGTTTCCTTTAAAAACATTAAGCTTCATTTAAACAAAAGGACATTAAATTCAGACATTTTTCCTAGCTTTCAAGCTTTTATTGTATTTTAAAATCTTCTTTTTGTCACAGTTGCGCAAGTTTTTCTCGGCGTCATTAGGAGCCGTAGGTCGAAATCATTTAAGAATCATTCCTGTAAATAATGATCATATGATAAATTGCAATACATATTCGATTGTTTTATTGAGAATTTGAGTACAATTCTTTATACATCAGCTATTATGCCCCTTTATGTAACGACAAAGATTATTTTCAATGATTATCCGATGAGAATAATTCTTTACAATGATTATTCGATGACAATGATTATTTGCAACGAATATTAAAAGCTGATGACTATGATTACTTAAATAGAATATGCATGTCATTCGATGACAGCGATTATTTCCAAAGAATCTTCGATCATGTCACTATTGTATATCGCTATACCCCTGGGTTTGGGGCCGGTTGGGAATTGTACTACGGCCCTGTAATTAAGCGTTTTAAATGACGTCAAAAAGTCTAGGATGTTAGAAGTTTCTTTTTTTTTTTTTTTTCTGGCGCATTTTCAAATTTCTTTTATTATATAATATACAAGAAAAATAAGTTGCTTTCATGTTATGTTAAATATATTTTTATTAAAATTCTTCCATCAAATTTTGCATTAGCCTTCAAATCCTTGAAGATCTGGGATGTTGTGAAAAATCTTCAAGCTGTCTTCGTTAATAACACTTTCAGGATTATAAGGCATATTGTTGATGATTTTCTTCACAATAATTTCCACTTTCTTTCCATTTATGTTGTACTAAAAATAAAAATAAGCATCTTAAATTAAAAACAAGTTAAGCAAAAGCCATACACATTAAAATTTCGCTGCATGCTTAATAAAAAGAGAAGCAAAAGCTGTGTGAGGAAATCTGATTAAAGTCAATGTTAAATCATTCAGTTAACTGTTAGTTTGCTTTGCAGGTAATATTGCGTATTCTCCACTCTTACAGATTCTGGAAGCATTAATTTTGATTTACATGAATTATTAATTTATGCCATATTTTTAATGTAACTTACATTGCTTCATAAAGTATTTTCTCCCTCCTTCCAGGATGCCTTTGTGGTGTAACAATTAGCACACTCAGCGCGTATTCGAGAGATCCAGGTTCGAGTTCCGGCGAGGGCATTGCTCATTTCTAGTGCTTCTCAGTTAAAACAAAATCCTAATGACTTTTTTTTGAAATTTTAATAAATTATATTTGCACATTCTCTTTTCATTCTCATGGTGATTTGCTAATTGTACCGTAATTGTCTATTAAACTAATGGCTACCAAAATATGGGAGCTCTTTATGTGTTTTTTTTTTATTTTTAAGTAAGAAATGGAAAAACAAATCTGGTGATATATCATTTTACCTAGTAAGAAAACGAACAACAAGTGAGAAATCCGTAAAATACTTTAAAAAAATTTTCAAATATCAGAACGGAGCTTCGAAGGCTTATTTACGTGTTAATACGGAGTGTAGAAGTACCTCTATTCAAATGAAAGGTTTCTGACGCTGGGAAGAAAATAAGAAAATAAATTATGTTCAACTTTTTTTGTTATGAGTTTCAGTACAGCCTGAAGTTTTTAAGTTCATGATTATTGTTTCCAATGTTTCATCCTCGTGGTTCTTAGCAGATCACCAATAATCAAAACTATTTTACAACTTATATTGGTCTTGTAAACAAAAAAGTACTTTTTATTCCCAATTTTTGTATTTTCTTTTTCTTATGCCGCATTTTCAATAAAAACATCGCTTCTTAGCATTAAAAGAAAACTATACATAGTTTCCTTAAGTTAAAATAAAAGTTAGCTATTAAATAATTCATTCATAAATATCGGTAAACTTTCGTTCCCTCTGTTATTTTATTAAATGATTTATGCATGATAGCATGAGCATTCTGAATTTAATTATATATGAAAAACGCCAATATATACAGAAAGGAATCTGATATTAAATCTGGAATAAACTTATTACTTTATTAATTACGTAAACTGATACAGGTATATTAGCTACTATTTATTAGATAAAAAGAAGATATCTGATATTTGTACCTTTTTTTCACAAATCACGTTTTTAAGAGGCCCTTATATTTATAAGGCATTATAAAATCACTGAGGGATAAAGGTATCATTTAAAACCCGCAAAGGAATTAAGTTTAATGTTTTAGGTTTTCCATTCGAAGAACTCTGATCATGGAATAAGGAAACATATTTCTCAATTTATTTTTACACATGCTATTATTTCGATTACGTATTATTTAACATTAGAAACATGCTAATATGATTGAGAAAAGGAATCGCAAGGCGAATTTCATTAGCTTCAAAATGTGACAGATCAGAATTATTTGGAATGTTTCTTAAAATATTACATTATTAGTAATTCTCTATATCCCTCTAAAAAGAATACCTTTTAGACAAGTCCGGTAATTATGCCATTGCAGAATACTTTTCCAATTAAATGAAGTCCAACTTCATTTAATTGTAAGAAGAAAGGCTTTCTTTTACCATCATGAAATCCAAGATCAGTACTATCTTATGAACTGTAAGGACGAGACTGTTTACTAAAATGAATGAATTAAAATATTTACTTTTGCATATTTTATTAACAAATACGTACCGGTATATCTGGCACATCTTAGATGACTTCTGGAATGTGCTCAACTGTAAGTTCTTTTGCAATTGTTTCTCGAATCCTGTTCTTTATTTCTTTATTTAACGAATAACCTTCTTTCACCTTCAAGAAGAGAACAGCTCTTTCCACCAAATTCTTGCTGTACTGTGATACGCATATACTATCCAAGACGTCTGGAATTGTATCCACTGCATAATGAACAGCGGGTTATCATTTGTAGAAAACAATTAAGTACATTTACATAAAAGTTCTTTCAGTTTACCAGTCAATTAATAAGAACGATATTTTTTTTTTCCATTTATAAATTCATTATTCAAATATTTTAAAATCCATAACTATGTATTGTTACGAATTTGGTATTTAAAAAGCTAATGTTAGTTCAATTATAAATTAAATGGTTTTATTTCTCGCGCAGTGCAGCGCGTGACGAATATTAAAAGAAAGCTAAGCCGGAAAAATTAAAAATACAAGAGCGCGTGCGTTAAATAAATAAATATCTCTTTTTGATTTCGAGAAAGTGCTGGAAAATTCTAGCGCGTGATTTTAAAATCTTATAAAAGGAGGAAAACATCTCAGTTTGTAGTAGTTGCTTAATTTGTTGTTGTTTAGAAAACTACTGTTGTTGATTGTAGCGAATTCGCGGATTAGCGTTCTTTAGCTGTTTTGAATTACGTTCCATTGGACATTTGAGTAGTTAAAAGAAAACTACTGTGAGATATTGTAATACTGCGTGATAATTTGAGAAAATTTAAGCATTTTTGTTGTGATAATAATAAATTTTTGTTCATTTTTCATCGGACTTGTGCATTCATTTAGTAACGAATCCGTACGCACGCAACAATTTTTGGTGTCAGGAGTGGGGTTTGAATGCCAATCACAAGAGTGATGGAAGAACAGTTAAAACAATTCATGGTAGCCTTTGCTACATTTAAAGAAGAAATGAAAGACTCTGTTAAAGAAGAAATTAGGTCCGTTAAAGAAGAAATGAAGTTGGGCCAGGAATCTGTTAAGGACGAAATGAAAGCCGTTCAAGCTGGTCAAGAAAAGATTGAAGCAGGTCAAGAAGAAATGAAAAGAGAGATTACCTGCATAATAGAAAATAAATTTGAAGCTATGGAAGGCAGAATTGACACAGTTGAAAATAAAGTTGGACTAATTGAAGAAAGAGTTTCTTCGGTGAAAGAAGAAATAGAAGAAAGAGTTTCTGCTGTGGAGGAACGAATTGAAGGAAGAGTTTGTGCCGTCCAACACCAAATCGAACAACAAATTGATGAGAGAGTTTCTGCAGTTGCCAAAGAAATGGATACTTTAAAGAAATTCGTAGCGTCGCCAGGGAGCAGGAGTGATGATTTTAAATTCTTACCAATGCCTGCTCGTCCACCTCTGAAGCTATCCACATATGATGGGAAGACCTCCTGGCAGGTGTATAAGACACAATTTTCTATCGTGGCGGATGCGAATGGATGGGATTCCCAAGCTAAGGCCTGTCATCTCGCCGCTTCTCTAAGAGCCGACGCAGCGGATATCCTTCAGACTCTTCCCGAAAACAAAAGGTTAGATTTCGAAGCTCTGTCCGGCGCCTTGGAGTTGCGATTTGGGGAGAAGTGTTTAAAAGACTACAACAGGCTCCAATTAAAATCTCGTCAACAGAAGCCTACCGAAACACTTCAGGAGCTCGCCGCGGATGTTGAAAGGCTGTCCCATCTCGCCTTTTCAGAATGCCCGACAGAAACAAGGGAAATCCTGTCCTTGCAATACTTTATCGACGGCATCCGAGATACTGAAATACAGAAAGCTCTACGAATGGCGGATTGTTGTGTAGCGAATTTAATTTAATTAAGTGATTCATAAAAATCAAAATTTTAATTTGTAATTATTCAAAATTTGAGCTACACAAGTTTGGTTATATTCTTTTTGGGCCTATTAATTCTGGTGTAATATATTTTGGCTTTCCGAGTTTACGCGAACTGCGTCTTCATTCTTGTACACGCAAACAATGGATAAGTATTTTTCCTGCGTAATAAACTCAGTTTTTCATGTCAAAAATTAATTTGATTTCTTAGTATTTAATATCATTAGTTGCAGAAAAATTAGCTCTTTAATTTGGCATAACTTTCATTTTTCTAACTTTAATTGCATTTCAGTTATGAGCTTTAATTAGTAGATTTTTCTTCGTTTCGCTTGTGATTTAGTTAAAGGGGAATGAAATGCCTTCTTTCCGGTTGAAAAGTCACTTTTTGCCAGTTTTCAGCGTTCTTTCGTTGGGACCCTTGCAGGGTTGTTGAAATTCCTAATCTCCCCGTTCGCAGGTTGTGTTTATTTGGCGAGGGTTTGGCGACATAGATTTTCCGTTGAGGTTTCAAAATAGTGGTTTTGGCGAGTTTGATAACATGAGGGTATGCTGTGGTTGCAACTATTTCAACTTTCGGCGAAAAATGGGTTGCGCCAACTTGGCAGTCCGGCGCTCTCCTTTTTAACGGGTTGTTTTATGGGACGAGCTCACTTTTTTACACTTTTTTGCACTTTCTACTTACCATCGGACGCTGTCTCGTTGGCAGCGGAATTTCATTTCGGAAAATGCATTTTTCCGCCTTTGGATCTACGGGCTTCTTGCCCTGGAGTTTTTGAACGAGGGACTTAGTTGCACGCATTATGACCTCGACTAAATTATAGGCTCCTAATTGCTGTGCCTTAATATGTAAGTTACTCAAAGATAATTACAATAGAAAATGCTAAGAAGGGTGATGCCTAGTTCTAGTGCCGTTAAGAAGAAATTTCAGTCTCTCCTCCATGAATAGAGTTTTCATCTGCATCGCTAGTTCCTGTGTTGCTATTACTTAATGCTACACTTCAATATTCTCCTCCATGAATAGAGTTTTCATCTGCATCGCTAGCTCCTGTGTTGCTATTACATAATGCATCACTTCAATATTCTCCTCCATGAATAGAGTTTCCATCTGCATCGATATTCCTAATCTTTAAGAATTAAGTGCCGCCATCAACAGTCTTCTGCATCGCTAGCTCCGGTGTCACCACGACAAAAAAATGCTAACTTCAATATTGGATTGGACATCAAAGAGAACCTCCGTAGTGCTTCTTAAATCAATAGCAATTGCTGGACTTTTTGGAAAACTATCCACCTATGAACTCTTCTCATTTTCTACTACGCTCAGCAGCCGTCCTCATTGGCATCTTGATAATTTTTAAATATGAGGGCATTTCTCCTCCTCCTGTTCACCTGCAGCTTGTATTTCATCAGATAAGTTTTTCTATTTGTTTTCTTTTATTTGTTGGTCTGATATTTAAAAAAAAAAAATATAATAGTTAATTCTTATAGTAAAGTTTAATAGACATTTCTAATAAGTAATTCTAACAACTAAAATAGTTAATAGTGATTGAAATAACTTAATTAGTTGAATTAAAATTTTTGTAGTTGAGTAAATTAACCTAATTCTAATGAAATCATTTTGTTGTCCATAAAGTTAATTATTAGATTGGCCAAGGAAATATATCATTGTTTAAATTAGTTAATTGAAACAGTGAATGTAAATTAGTCAGATTGGTTAAGGAAATTTATTCTTCATTAAATTATTTAATTGATTTTGTGAATTTCTTTCTTGGTCAAGATTGATTGGTAAAGGTGTCATTATTTGAGCTTTTTGCTCCTCTTAGGGATTAATTGCTTGTAGGATGTAATAGCCTGATTTTAATTAACATATTACCCGGTTAAATCATTCTTTTGAAAATAGAAAGTTACTATGTGCAATAACCTGAATTACATTGGTATTGATTATTCTGAATTAAATTGCTTGTAGGATGTAATAGCCTGATTTAATTAACATATTACCCGGTTAAATCATTCTTTTGAAAATAGAAAGTTACTATGTGCAATAACCTGAATTACATTGGTATTGATTATTCTGAGTTAAATTGCTTGTAGGATGTAATAGCCTGATTTAATTAACATATTACCCGGTTAAATCATTCTTTTGAAAATAGAAAGTTACTATGTGCAATAACCAGAATTACATTGGTATTGATTACTCTGTGTGAAATGTTTTTTGGAATGTATAACTTGTTAATTATTCTTTTTTTTTCTCCCTGGGGAGGGTATTGTTAATTTATCCAAAGTTTTATCTGATCATATTTATCTGAATGTAATAGCAATAATAGTTTGATATTATTGAGTCTAAGATAGAAGTAATATTACTCTGTAGAGGTATGCATTTTGTTGAAAGCAATATTTTACAGTTCAGCTTGAATATGATTTGCTTACTAAGTTAATTCTGCACTGTGTAATAATCAATATGTTAACAGTTCTGATTGAATATTAATTGCCTACAAATTACTGGACTAAGTAACTCTTAAAAATTTTAATAAATAGGCTCACTTTTCTTGATCAGTCAATGTTTATTTATTTCTTTTTGTGTGTGTGCTCAATGATTTTCGCCCGTCTCATTCTCAAATTGATTTCAGGGTTAATACGAAAACACAACGCAAATGTACAGGGCTTATTGATATTAGTATATTACTGTTAAAAAAATTGTAAGTGTTATGTCAACAGAGTAGGAAACCTTTTAGGTACCAGACCTTTAGGAAACCATAACATTATAGGTACATGACATTTTTGATCATAACCTTATTGGTACCGTGAATTTTGATTATAACATATTGGTGCCGTGAACTTTCGAACCAAATTTTTTAGCACTTAACAATTTTTGTTGTGCTGTTTATTTTTGCATCACTTTTGGCTTGCGCTTATAGTTGAACTTAATTTTGACTTGAGACTGGTGATTGTCATGTGTACTATTGCATATTTATGTGAAAGTTTTCTTCCACATGTCTAGGCTTTTTACTGAAACCCTACTCGTTAGTTAGTTACAGTGACAGGCCTATACAGTGGTCGTATTACTGTGCTTATTTTATACTTATTGTTTGAGGTTGCATACCAGATATGTACTACTGATACACATTTGGACTTTAAAACTATTGTATCCAACACAAACATTTTCACGCAGTACCTGTTTAGTTAAGTATTTTGTTTTGTGCAAAATTTTGTATTGCATGTTTACATATTGATTTTGGGGATTACTGTTTCACACTTTTGCAACTGTATGTTTGCAACATAAGGTTAAAAGGCACGCGTGTTAGTCACACATTGGGATACATCCCTACTTTATGTGCTGGAAATTGCTGATCGCAGTTTAAAATGCCAAAGAAAGTGTCAAAACGAGCAGCCAGAGCGGCTAGTAATAGTGCAATAGACTGGGAGGAGAGTCAAGAAGTAATGGCTCTATCAGTTTTTGGTTCTGATCCTCTGGATTCTGTTCCTCTGTTCTCAGGTGCAAACAAGGGAATTAGTCTGAATGACTTCTTAGATAGGATTGATCTCATTGCCACTCATGTGGGTTGGTCAGATGAAGATAAGTTAACAGTGATCAGAGTCAAGGTGGCAGGTGAGGCTGCAGAATTAATTAGGAATAATCCTAGGTTAAAGAAAGAAGCCAGTCTTGACTATGTTGTGAAAGCGTTGAAAGAGAGGTTCAGTTCAGTGCACAATTTGCACTCTAACATCCGTGCTCTTATTCAGGCTTTTCAGAAACCACACGAGTCAGTGCGACAATTTGCAGCACGTATAGAGGCTCTTTCGTACAAAACTGTACCAGTGGAAAGAAGCAGTGACCCGGCAGCAGAAGCACAGAGACAGGATTTACTTCTGTCAGTGTTTATCGAAGGATTGCAGTTGCATTTGCGACGCTTGTTGCTGCCACAGAATCACAAAACTTTTGCATCTGCTAAACAGCATGCAATTATTGAGGAAGACATGTGGGCTAAGAGCCATGCTAGTAGTGATTTTGCAACAGCTGAGGTTAGAGCAGTGAATGCTGCTAAGCCAGCAGTCGAGAAGGCAGTTACACCACCATCAGTAACCAACTCAGAGCTCACTACAGCTATTAAGATGCAGCAGGAAAATATAGCTCAGCTTACAAAAATGATGGGCTCTCTCCAAACACAGGTGCAGAGTTTAATATCACAAGGTACTCGTTCAAGACCCATACAGCCTCGTTGTTACAGATGCAACAGAATAGGGCATGTTAGCAGGGACTGCTATGCGAATATTGTGCCTAATCAGCACTCTAGACAGGGTCAACAGAGATTTCGAAATAACCAAACAGCCAGGAGACATTCTAATAACACCACACCAGCTGTTTCGGGTGCTCCAAATACCACAAGTGTGGCTACAAATGCTTTGAATCCCCAAGCACCAAGTTTTAATTTAAACTAATTCAGGGTGGGGAGAAACCAGTCTCCGTTTCGTCTCCTAAAACCCTTTTGGAGGTGCCATCGGTTTTTACAGTATCCACTAATGAGGCGTCTTTGCCTATTGTTGAGGGATCTATTTTGGGGAATAAAGTAAAGTTTTTATTGGACTCGGGGGCAACTGTAAACATCATAGAAGCTAAATACATTCAATGTTTTGGAAATAAACTCTCATTGGATTCATGTAACATATATTTAAAGGGTATTGCTGCAGAAAAAGTAAAAATAAATAAGAAAATAAATTTAACAATAGAATTTCAACAACAATATTTTGAAACAGAATTTTTAATTACTGACACACTTCTTTCATCTCAGTATGGTGCTTTATTAGGAACTAAATTTCTTGCAGACCACAATATGCATTTGGATTTCTCCACTTCTCAACTCTTAGGATCAAATGTAATTCTTAAATGGAATCTAAGTCAGCCTAGTGCTATGAATAATAAGGTTTTCTCAACTTCAGTTTCTCAGTCATTTTGTTACTCTGTAACCAAACATAAATTACCACCTTTTTCTGAAAATATCATTAAGCTCACTGCTCGTTCTGTAAATTTCACTACTGATACTGTCTTAATTGAACCTTTAATAGAACATGCGCAAAGTCAATTTTCCATAGCCAGGTCAGTTAATCAGACTTCTTCATCTAACGAATTTTATGTCAAAATTGCAAATTTTTCACCGAATACACTACATCTCAATAAAGGAATGAAATTGGCCAGTGCCCAACCTGTGAATGTCATCACACATAACTCTGAACTTGTAAACAATACCACCATAGAAACAGGTGAGGATTTCGAGTCTTGGGGTGGTGAATTTGATCTTACACATTTACCTGAGCAGCAACAACAACATTTATCACACCTTCTCAATCAGTATAGTAACATCTTTGCTGCCTCAGTCACTGAGTTAACAAGGTGTGACACCATCTTACACAACATCAACTTGCGTGATAATATTCCTGTTAGGCAAAAGCCTTACAAAGTACCTTACCATCTCAGGGATGAATTAGATAGACAGGTAGCAGAGCTGCTTGAAGCCAACATCATTCAAGAAAGTGACAGCCCTTACAGTGCTCCTGTTTTATTTGTTAAGAAAGCGGATAACACCTACCGTTTAGTCACTGACTTCCGCAAGTTGAATGAGAAAACGATAGAAGACAGTTTTCCTCTGCCTTCCATGATTGAATTGATAGAACAGTTAGGAGATTCGAATTATTTTTCCACACTTGATCTAACTTCAGGGTTTTTCCAGATGAAAATTCATCCTGATGACACCTTCAAAAGTGGTTTCTCGACTCCTTCTGGGCACTATGAGTGGTTACGAACACCTTTTGGCATGCGAAATGCTCCTAGTTCCTTTCAAAGGTTGATGTCTATAGTTTTGGCCAATCTTTCACCATTAAAAATAGGGATTTACATTGATGATATTGTCATTGCTTCTAAAACTTTTGATGAACATTTGGAAAAATTGAAGTTAGTTTTTGATAGACTAAAACAGCATAATTTAAAACTTAAACCTTCTAAATGTCATTTTCTGAAAGAACAAATTACGTATTTGGGATATAAAGTTACCAAGGGTATTATACAGCCTGATGATAAAAATTTAAAGACCATTCAGAGTTTTATTGCACCTAAAAATAGGAAGGAAGTTAGGCGATTTTTAGGCCTTATTGGCTTTTACAGAAGGTTCATTCCAAATTTGCCCAAAAGGCACTTCCTTTAACTCAGCTCACTAAAGATAAAGTTCCATTTTATTGGTCACATGAAGCTCAGCATGCTTTTGATATTCTAAAAGCTGAACTTCTGAATGAACCCATTTTGGCTTTACCTAATTTTCTTAAACCTTTTTCCTTGTGTACAGATGCTTCTAATTATGCATTGGGTGCTGTCTTGTGTCAAGAAGATTCTAACGGTTTCCAACATCCAATTTGTTATGCTAGTAGAAAATTAAAAGGTCCTGAAACACGTTATAGTACTGTAGAGAGGGAAATTTTGGCAGTTGTTTGGGCCACAGCACATTTTAGACAATATCTTCTTGGTAAACCATTTACAGTATATTCTGATCAAGCTTCATTATCTCATGTTTTAAAACTTAAAGATCCCACTTCTCGAATTGCACGTTGGATTATAGATTTATCCCAGTTTGATTATAAGATTGTTCACAAACCAGGTAGATTAAATTTAACAGCAGACTATTTATCTAGAGCAGTAAATGTTACACATTTAATTCAAACTTCCATTACTCCTGAATTGTTGGATTTATTCAAAAAAGAACAAGCTTCTGATCCTTCTTGCCAACAGATTGTAACTGATCTTAAGAATAATAAGTCTCCTACACCTAATTCTCAGATATTTTTTGTAAAGGAAGATGTTTTGTATTGCAAATACAAGAAACTCAAGTCACGTTGGCTGAAACAAGATAGACTAGTTGTTCCTAAAACACTAGTATTAAGAATTTTGCAGGAGCATCATGATTCTCCTACTGCTGCACACTCAGGCTATCACAGAACACTTCATAGAGTTCAAAAGTCTTTTTTCTGGAAGGGTATGCATAAACAGGTGCACAATTACATTAAGTCCTGTCACTCCTGTATCCAGAGGAGGGGTCATAGACCTGCTCATAAGGCTCCCCTTATGAGAATGCCTATGGCTACCCGTCCCATTGAGCGAATTGCGATGGATATAGTGGGTCCCCTTCCAGTTACTACGGCAGGCAACAGATATATTTTGGTCGTAACTGACTATTTTTCACGATGGCCTGAAGCTTATCCTTTGCAGGACACTACATCCATATCCATAATTGAGAAATTAGAACAATTTATTTCAACTCATGGTATACCTCAGCACATTGTTACAGATAAAGGTACTAATTTTATTTCTCAAGCTATAATGGAAGTTTATAAGAAATTGGGGATTACTAAACATACTACTACGAGTTATCATCCACAGTCTGATGGTGTAGTAGAAAGATTAAATGCCACCTTAATTAATTCACTTAGCCACTTAGTTTCTCAAACTCAGGAGGATTGGGATAGACATCTGCCTTTTGCCTTATTGGCACACAGAACTGGTCGTCATAGTGCACTTCAGGAATGTCCAGCTTTTATTTTATATGGCAGGGATTTGTGCTTACCAATTGATTTATTATTGCAAACCAATTTTAGAACTTATGATGACACAAACAATTATTCTAAAGATTTGGTTTTGAGATTACAAAAGGCTTTTAAATTAGTAAATCAGAATTTAACAGAGGCTGCTAATAAGCAAGAAAATTTACGTGGAAAGAATTCTCATGATAAGGACATAAAAGTGGGAGATTTGGTGTATTTATACACTCCAGTAGTTCAGCCAGGTATGGCTAGAAAACTCTCTAAATTGAATCAGGGACCTTTCAGGGTTATT
The DNA here is from genome assembly GCF_044657685.1 of Stegodyphus dumicola. Taxonomy (NCBI): domain Eukaryota; kingdom Metazoa; phylum Arthropoda; class Arachnida; order Araneae; family Eresidae; genus Stegodyphus; species Stegodyphus dumicola. The sequence continues at coordinate 130,366,388 of NC_140777.1, forward strand.
GAAAAACTGACTAAAGTTAACTATAAAATCTCTTCAATTACAAATCCTGATCGGATTCAGACGATACACGTGGACAGACTCACGAAGGTACCAGAGAGAATTATTTTTCCCACACTTCAAAAGGATGACTCAATTTTGACAGATAATGTAAAGAACTCATCACACGATTCACCTTACCATATAAGGCCTAGAGATACACATGGTTTTGTGTCGAAAAAGTGAAATGAAATATTTTGAGAAATAGTGTGTTTTGTATACAATTTTGGTTAAATTATTATTTGTTTCTGGTAATTGTATTCTTGTAGTCAAATTTTATAATCAATTAGTATAGTTGTTGTAGTCTTCTTGGCTTATCATTGGTCGAGTGTTGCATTTGGATTTTACATGTTTTGGCATGTGAGGTTGTGATCAAGTTGTCTTGGCTGGGAACTTTCTAGTCTCAATAGCCCAGGTTTGTTTTTTTTTTGGAGGTTTTGCTGGGCTGGTCCCCGCTTTTCTCATTTTCTTAAGTTCAAAATTTTTTTTTCTCTCTCTCTTGAAATCCCTTAGCCATGGTAGTCGGGATTTGTTTCGGTTAGAATTTTTGACTAGATAGTTTTCCAGCCAACACTTCGTGGTGATTGTCTTCTGTTCTTCTTAGTGCAACTCGTTTTTAGTTTTCTTATGCCAAGAATTTATTAGTAGTTTAGTCGGCGCTGTACAGTCGCGGTGTTTACTCATTTGCCCTCTCGTATTGGTGGGGTGTCAGTTCTTAGGGAAGTGAAATTCTGTGTGTTAGGGAAACTTAGGATTTATACGGTACACTTTTTCTTTAAGTGTACTTTTGAGTTGATATTGTCACTTCAATGGGTGATTGCAAGAACTAGTTTGTTTACATTTTGTGTCAAGCGCCAGTAGCTCTTGAATTGTTTGCTTTAAACACTCGTATACTCAGTGGTGTTTGTTTATTTACATATATTTTATTTTTACACACTTTTCACTTGATTTGCCTTTGGGGGGGTTTCGTGATTTTACATTTTACTTTTCACATTTTATTTTAGAGCGTGTCGCGTGTTATTTGACAACATTTTTATTTTGTTTGATGTATGCTTGTTGTGTGCCAGGGGACACTTCTTGACCCTCTTACTCGGTTCACTAAAGGATTTGCTAACCATACAATTATGGTAGGATTTGGATTTGCTAACCATACAATTATGGTAGGATTTGGATTTGCTAACCATACAATTATGGTAGGATTTGGATTTGCTAACCTTACAATTATGGTAGGATTTGGATTTGCTAACCATACAATTATGGTAGGATTTGGATTTGCTAACAATACAATTATGGTAGGATTAATTATAAATAGGTATATGTATCCTTCTTTGTGATTAACATGTGGTACCATTATGTACTGTTTTTTTCCCTCTTCGTATTTAGTAACTTATGTAAAACTTTTCCATTGTCTGTGGGTCCTAAAACTTTTTTGGCTTCGCCAAAAAACTGTTTTCACGATCATCGGTGGGATGTTGTGTAGCGAATTTAATTTAATTAAGTGATTCATAAAAATCAAAATTTTAATTTGTAATTATTCAAAATTTGAGCTACACAAGTTTGGTTATATTCTTTTTGGGCCTATTAATTCTAGTGTAATATATTTCGGCTTTCCGAGTTTACGCAAACTGCGTCTTCATTCTTGTACACGCAAACAATGGATAAGTATTTTTCCTGCGTAATAAACTCAGTTTTTCATGTCAAAAATTAATTTGATTTCTTAGTATTTAATATCATTAGTTGCAGAAAAATTAGCTCTTTAATTTGGCATAACTTTCATTTTTCTAACTTTAATTGCATTTCAGTTATGAGCTTTAATTAGTAGATTTTTCTTCGTTTCGCTAGTGATTTAGTTAAAGGGGGATGAAATGCCTTCTTTCCGGTTAAAAAGTCACTCTTTGCGAGTTTTCAGCGTTCTTTCGTTGGGACCTTTGCAGGGTTGTTGAAATTCCTAATCTCCCCGTTCGCAGGTTGTGTTTATTTGGCGAGGGTTTGGCGACATAGATTTTCCGTTGAGGTTTCAAAATAGTGGTTTTGGCGAGTTTGATAACATGAGGGTATGCTGTGGTTGCAACTATTTCAACTTTCGGCGAAAAATGGGTTGCGCCAACTTGGCAGTCCGGCGCTCTCCCTTTTAACGGGTTGTTTTATGGGACGAGCTCACTTTTTTACACTTTTCTGCACTTTCTACTTACCATCGGACGCTGTCTCGTTGGCAGCGGAATTTCATTTCGGAAAATGCATTTTTCCGCCTTTGGATCTACGGGCTTCTTGCCCTGGAGTTTTGAACGAGGGACTTAGTTGCACGCAATATGACCTCGACTAAATTATAGGCTCCTAATTGCCGTGCCTTAATATGTAAGTTACTCAAAGATAATTACAATAGAAAAATGCTAAGAAAGGTGATGCCTAGTTCTAGTGCCGTTAAGAAGAAATTTCAGTCTCTCCTCCATGAATAGAGTTTTCATCTGCATCGCTAGTTCCTGTGTTGCTATTACTTAATGCTGCACTTCAATATTCTCCTCCATGAATAGAGTTTTCATCTGCATCACTAGTTCCTGTGTTGCTACTACTTAATGCTACACTTCAATATTTTCCTCCATGAATAGAGTTTTCATCTGCATCGCTAGCTCCTGTGTTGCTATTACATAATGCATCACTTCAATATTCTCCTCCATGAATAGAGTTTCCATCTGCATCGATATTCCTAATCTTTAAGAATTAATTGCCGCCATCAAGAGTCTTCTGCATCGCTAGCTCCGGTGTCGCCACGACAAAATTGCTAACTTCAATTTTGGATTGGACATCAAAGAGAACCTCCGTAGTGCTTCTTAAATCAATAGTAATTGCTGGACTTTTTGGAAAACTATCCACCTATGAACTCTTCTCATTTTCTACTACGCTCAGCAGCCGTCCTCATTGGCATCTTGATAATTTTTAAATATGAGGGCATTTCTCCTCCTCCTGTTCACCTGCAGCTTGTATTTCATCAGATAAGTTTTTCTATCTGTTTTCTTTTATTTTTTGGTCTGATATTTAAAAAAAAAAGAAAATTATAATAGTTAATTCTTATAGTAAAGTTTAATAGACATTTCTAATAAGTAATTCTAACAACTAAAATAGTTAATAGTGATTGAAATAACTTAATTAGTTGAATTAAAATTTTTGTAGTTGAGTAAATTAACCTAATTCTAATGAAATCATTTTGTTGTCCATAAAGTTAATTATTAGATTGGCCAAGGAAATATATCATTATTTAAATTAGTTAATTGAAACAGTGAATGTAAATTAGTCAGATTGGTTAAGGAAATTTATTCTTCATTAAATTATTTAATTGAACTTGTGAATTTCTTTCTTGGTGAAGATTGATTGGTAAAGGTGTCATTATTTGAGCTTTCTGCTCCTCTTAGGGATTAATTGCTTGTAGGATGTAATAGCCTGATTTTAATTAACATATTACCCGGTTAAATCATTCTTTTGAAAATAGAAAGTTACTATGTGCAATAACCTGAATTACATTGGTATTGATTATTCTGAATTAAATTACTTGTAGGATGTAATAGCCTGATTTAATTAACATATTACCCGGTTAAATCATTTTTTTGAAAATAGAAAGTTACTATGTGCAATAACCTGAATTACATTGGTATTGATTATTCTGAGTTAAATTGCTTGTAGGATGTAATAGCTGATTTTAATTAACATATTACCCGGTTAAATCATTCTTTTGAAAATAGAAAGTTACTATGTGCAATAACCAGAATTACATTGGTATTGATTACTCTGTGTGAAATGTTTTTTGGAATGTATAACTTGTTAATTATTCTTTTTTTTTCTCCCCGGGGAGGGTATTGTTAATTTATCCAAAGTTTTATCTGATCATATTTATCTGAATGTAATAGCAATAATAGTTTGATATTATTGAGTCTAAGACAGAAGTAATATTACTCTGTAGAGGTATGCATTTTGTTGAAAGCAATATTTTACAGTTCAGCTTGAATATGATTTGCTTACTAAGTTAATTCTGCACTGTGTAATAATCAATATGTTAACAGTTCTGATTGAATATTAATTGCCTACAAATTACTGGACTAAGTAACTCTTAAAAATTTTAACAAATAGGCTCACTTTTCTTGATCAGTCAATGTTTATTTATTTCTTTTTGTGTGTGTGCTCAATGATTTTCACCAGTCTCATTCTCAAATTGATTTCAGGGTTAATCCGAAAACACAACGCAAATGTACAGGGCTTATTGATATTAGTATATTACTGTTAAAAAATTTTAAGTGTTATGTCAACAGAGTAGGAAACCTTTTAGATACCAGACCTTTAGGAAACCATAACATTATAGGTACATGACATTTTTGATCATAACTTATTGGTGCCATGACGATTAGTAACATAACAGGATGCGAAAGATTTAAAAAGTGCTCTAGTGTACGCCATGAAATTTGAGGCAGCCCATCAAGCCACTCGTCGAGGCCGCCACCCAGTCAGAGCTGCTCAAGTCCAGGAGCCAGGGGATCAAGTCACCGCTCGACTTGACGATTTAACTAGACAACTGAACGCCTTGAGACGGAATATTGGTGAGAAGAAACCGACCGTTAAGTGCTGGAACTGCGGTGCTGAAGGACACATACGACGAAACTGTAAAACACCCCAGGGAACTGATGTTAAGACCGCTTCTAACAAGCAGCAGGGAAACTAATTAGTGGCCATCTCGCGGGGCGGAGGTTGCCAGATAATGAAAAGCCCCCGTTTAAAGCGCTTCAGATATCTGCAATGAGAGGCGGCAGTAATGGACTTTTCATAATAGGACATATTAATGGAGTTCTGTGCAATATGACTATAGATACAGGAGCCAACGTCACCATCATCCAAAAAGATTTGGCTCAGCAACTAGGAAACAAACTTATCTGGACGCCGCCCTGCGTTACCCTCCAGACAGTGTCCGGTGAGAAGATCGACATCGACGGAAAAGTAAATGTTAACATCACGTTTGGAAGTGCCGCTTACCATCACACGGCATATGTAGCAGAGATCACTGATTCTTGCATACTCGGATTGGACTTTCTAAGGAAATACAATTTTTCCTTGGATTTTAAAAATAACGAATTGCATTCTACATCTGAGGACATAGCGTTATTTCTCGTTAATGATGAAGAAGTTAAATCTGTCCATAAAATCATAGCACAAGACTATATCACAATACCGGCAAGAACAGAAATTTTACTTCCTGGATCCATAGCCGAAAATAGAAATTTCCGCTACGGCATCATAGAATATCCCAATAACTGTAATATCCCAAAAGGAGTACTAGGAGCCTCAACACTCCTCGACCTATCCAGAACGGTTATCCCGGTGAGAGTCGCCAATGTAACTGAAAAGTCGAGAGTTATTAAGAAAGGTGAAGTGGTTGCAACATGTACTCCAGTAACCAGCGTTGAAAGAAAGAGTAACATCCCAGAATTCGTGTCCTCAGAGAGCATTACATCGGAGTTATTGCAGAATGCACAATTAAACGATAAAGAGAAAAATGCTGCCGATCGCGTCATTAAAGATCTTCAAGTTGTTTTCTCCCGCTCGTCTTCTGACGTGGGTCGAACTAGTTTGACACAACATAGAATAGATACTGGCGATCATCCCCCGATCAAGCAACATCCAAGACGTCTACCGTTTGCTAAACAGGAAGAGATGCGAACACTGTTAAAAGATATGGAAGAAGGCGATGTCATCGAGCCTTCAGCGAGTCCATGGGCATCTCCCATCGTTCTCGTCAGAAAGAAAGACGGCTCAACAAGATTTTGCGTTGACTATCGCCGGTTGAATGAGGTTACGAAGAAAGACAGTTACCCTCTTCCTAGAATTGACGACATTTTGGACACTCTTTCTGGAAGCAAGTGGTTCTCAACACTTGATTTAAAGAGTGGGTATTGGCAGGTAGAAATCCATCCTGATGACCGAGAAAAGACGGCATTTACTACGGGACAAGGATTTTGGCAGTTCAAAGTGATGCCGTTTGGACTGTGTAATGCGCCGGCAACATTCGAACGTCTTATGGAGACTGTTTTGAAAGGCTTTTCCTACGAAGCCTGTCTGATATACCTGGACGATATCATCATCATCGGAAAGAGTTTTGAAGAGCATCTAGAAAATCTTAGAAAGGTGCTTCAGAAACTGAAAGAGGCCAATCTGAAGCTGACTCCCGCTAAATGCAAATTGTTTCGAAAGGAAGTGACTTACCTGGGACATGTCATCTCCGCAGAAGGTGTGCGCACGGATCCTGAAAAGGTATCAGCGGTTAAATCCTGGACGCGTCCCGAAAATGTCCATCAGCTGAGAAGCTTCCTAGGGCTTTGCACCTACTATAGGAGATTCGTGAAGAACTTTTCTTCCATCGCAAGACCACTTCACAAGCTGACAGAGAGCAAGCAAAGATTCTTGTGGACAAAGGAATGCGAGGATGCATTTAACAACTTAAAGGAAGCTTTAACATTTGCTCTAATTCTGACGTATCCTCAGCTCGACAGACCGTTTATTCTCGACACCGACGCGAGCAGTGAAAGTGTCGGTGCTGTTTTGTCCCAAGAAATAGACGGCCAAGAACGTGTAGTAGCTTACTGGAGCAAGTGCCTGTCTAAACCGGAGAGGAATTACTGTGTCACAAGGAAAGAGTTGTTCGCCATAGTCAAAGCTGTAGAACATTTCCATCATTATCTATACGGGAGAAAATTCCTCCTCCGCACGGACCATGCCTCATTGGCCTGGCTTTTAAATTTCAAAAATCCTGAGGGTCAAATAGCCAGGTGGATACAGAGACTCCAAGAATATGACATCACTATCCATCATCGTAAGGGATAATCACACGGAAACGCCGACGCCCTGTCTAGAAGACCTTGCCAAGAAAGCTGCCGATATTGTTCCAGGGTGGAAGCGAAATACGAGCTGCTGACTCCGGTCGCAAGACAAATTACAACATCAACATCGGCTGATCGAGACTGATCGAGTGGAGTGATGATGAAGTCAGGAAAGACCAGCTGGAAGACCGCGACATTAAACCCATACTTGATTTAATAGAGTCATCAAACAGAAAACTTACATGGCAGGACATTTCTATCTGTAGTCCTACAACAAAACAACACTGGGCACTCTGGGATTCACTTCACATTCGAAACGGCGTCTTATACCGGAAATTCGAGTCGGATGATGGGAAGACGTTCCGATGGCAACTGATACTTCCAAGATCCCGGATTCCTGATGTCCTCAAAGAACTACATAACAGCCCTACAGGAGGTCACTTTGGAATTATGAAGACCTTACAGAGAGTTCGTGAGCGCTTTTACTGGAATAATGCAAAGAATGACGTGCAAAAGTGGTGCCGATCTTGCGATGCCTGTGCAGGTCGGAAAGGACCGAGGAAACGCAGCCGAGGCAGACTGCAACGTTACAACGTAGGTGCGCCTTTTGAACGTATCGCCTTTGACATCCTGGGACCTCTGCCACGAACTGCTGATGGCAACAAATACATACTCGTTGTCATTGATTACTTCACCAAGTGGCCTGAAGCTTATCCTATTCCTGATCAAGAGGCAGTCACAGTAGCTGAGGTAATGATACAGCACTGGATTTCCAGGTTCGGAGTGCCTCTTCAGTTACATTCCGATCAGGGAAGGAATTTTGCCTCGGCAGTAATCAAAGAACTATGCAAACTACTTGGCATTGACAAAACTCAAACGACGCCATTGCATCCCCAGTCGGACGGCATGGTAGAGAGGTTCAATCGAACCATCCTTAATAACCTCTCATTAGTGGTTTCCAGAAGCCAGCAGGACTGGGACAAGAAATTACCACTCTTTTTACTGGCTTACCGCAGTGCTGTCCACGAGACTACCGGCTATTCTCCATCACAGATGCTCTTCGGTCGTGACCTTCGTCTGCCTTGTGATCTATTGTTTGGCCGCCCTCCGGATGCTCATTCATCGTCTGAGGAATATATTCAAGATCTCCAGGCCCGGTTTGAAGTGATGCACAATTTTGCACGAGAGCGAGTCAACTTGGCGACGGAGAAGATGAAGACCCGATACGACACAAGAGCTACTGAACATCAATTCCACGAAGGAGACAAGGTGTGGTTGTGGAATCCGACTCGACGGAAAGGACTTTGTCCGAAATTACAGTCACCTTGGGATGGGCCGTACACAGTCCTAAACAGGCTGAATGACGTCGTGGTTCGGATTCATAAGTCTTCGAACTCTAAACCTAAAGTCGTTCATTACGACAGGTTAGCTCATTACTATGGCCATAGTACGTAATGTAAATAATTGTAAATAGTATCAGACCATGGTCCTTTTTGTTTATAAATGTGTATTTGATTTGATTTGTATTTAGTATTTGATTTGTATTTAGTATTTGTTTTGTATTTAGTATTTGATAGCATTTGATTTCTTTAAGTTAGTTATTGCATTTATTGTTTATATTGTTTGATATTGTAATGTAATGTTTATGCCTCAGTTGCATTTATACCACAGTTGTAAGTTTAGCTTCCTGTCCAGGGATTGTACTGCCCGGGACGTGCAGTCCTTGGGAAGGGGGCAATGTTACGAATTTGGTATTTAAAAAGCTAATGTTAGTTCAATTATAAATTAAATGGTTTTATTTCTCGCGCAGTGCAGCGCGTGACGAATATTAAAAGAAAGCTAAGCCGGAAAAATTAAAAATACAAGAGCGCGTGCGTTAAATAAATAAATATCTCTTTTTGATTTCGAGAAAGTGCTGGAAAATTCTAGCGCGTGATTTTAAAATCTTATAAAAGGAGGAAAACATCTCAGTTTGTAGTAGTTGCTTAATTTGTTGTTGTTTAGAAAACTACTGTTGTTGATTGTAGCGAATTCGCGGATTAGCGTTCTTTAGCTGTTTTGAATTACGTTCCATTGGACATTTGAGTAGTTAAAAGAAAACTACTGTGAGATATTGTAATACTGCGTGATAATTTGAGAAAATTTAAGCATTTTTGTTGTGATAATAATAAATTTTTGTTCATTTTTCATCGGACTTGTGCATTCATTTAGTAACGAATCCGTACGCACGCAACAGTATATAAGAATGAAGAATCTATTATCTGACTTTCCAATTATTGAAATCAGAATTTAAAAATTTATTATACTAGCAATCTGATTTATAATATCTTAATAATAAACAGCGATTCGTTTGTATAAGATCTGAGAAATGCGACTTCCCTTCTCTTATATATGTAATTTTATAAGAGAATAACATAAGAACGTATTCAAGAGAACATACTAAATATGTTATCTCGTTTTGGCTTTTAGAGTACCAAAATTCATAATTGGCTTTAATGCATAAATTTTTGGTCTTCAGGTGCCTTTTATGCTGCTAAAAAATCGCTGATTTTCTCCCGTGATTTGAAACCTGATTCATGTGGCACAGTTTTCAGGAACTGTGCTACATCATAAATCAACAGCATGTTTCATTATACAGCATAGGCTTATACATGAAGCAAACAATTTTAATAATTGACCAAAAAAATGCCAAAATAAATTTACTACGATGAGACAGGAAGAAATATATGCATGTAAATACGAAGGTTTTGCAGGAGATTCTTGTACTTACATAACAACCGTCATCTGTCGTACGACCAAGCAAAGTAGCCCCGTTTACAGTGAAAAGCACTTTTGTTGCTAAAAATTACAAATTGTAGCAGGCACAACATACCGTCAAATCTTTCAGTCTTCTCCTGAGTCTGATTGCGATCCTTCTTATGTGCAGATGAAGGATGGACGCAAGAAGTCCATTCCTGCTGCATCCATAGATACCATATCGCATTACGATGGCTTCATTTCGAACAGCACGTGCTTCGATATGTTGGAAGCATATATACTTCCGAAATATCGGCTATGGAGTCACAATCAGTCTTTCCGAAAACTGGAGAAAGACAGACTACGTATTATAATTCACAATTTGTGTGAGCCACACTTCTTCCTCTGCCCAACTCAGACACCTGCTCGCATGATTGCCATGTTTACGAAGGGATGTACTTAAGCTTCCCAAACAAAGGAACAGAAGAAAAACGTGCAATTCTAGTACATATAATGATTCGCGTATGTGCTACAAAACTACTCATTTTTATTGCCTATCAAAGTCCACTTAGTGTGAGAAAGTCAAACTTATCGGATATTTCTTCGATGATGTTCCATTTCGGATGACGAGCAATTTATCTGGGACCACGGATTCATTTTGTTACCAGCTTATTAAACATTGCTACACTTTTGTGCTTTGTGATTTTTAATTTAAAATAACAATGTTCAATAAAGTGAAATTAGCAGAGCAGAGAATTTTCCTCCTTAGATTTAAATATTTATTACGCTTACTTTCCTTACGCGTACCTTTTATTTACTCCATAGTTTACAGAAGGTTTGATTAAATAGGCCAAACAAATCGGAAAGTGAGCGTAAGTACGTAAGTAAGCTAAAAGTAGATGCTGCATAATATTTGTTTTTTAATTATACTTCTTTATTAAATCATTTCATAAACAAAATACACTTTAACAGCAAAAAAAAAGCAAACCTGTATATTGCAAATGTCCAAAAACTTGATTTATTAGTCTTAAGCTAAGTCTATAAAGTCTAAATCTTTGAAGTTTTCTTTTTCAATAGATAAAAAAGACCCTTCAAGACCAGATATTTTGTTTTTTAATAAAAATAATATAATAAATGATCAATGAGTATATAAAAAAGTGGAGAAATGGGAGAAACTGCTTTAACTATTTTAAATCAAACCAAACAAAGGTATAATTTTTACTCAAATATGTACTTGACAGGTAATAAATTCGCAAGATTAAAGCATTGTTAAAACTAAATATTTTCATATTTTTAATTGTGTTAAAGAAAACGTTGTTTCAACTTTTTGTGTACCTCTAAAAATGTCATTAACTTATTAACAGGATCTGTATTTTTTGATTAATTTTAAGATATTTTATCCTTTCAATACAAACTGTAAAAAGAGTAAAAAATGTACTAAATAATTGCATAGCACTTTAAACGATCATTAATAAATAAAATTCATTTTTCGAATGTTTTTGACATTGTTTAAGATTAAAATTGAAAATTTGCTCCTCTGAGTATTTTCTCATTTCTGTTTTCTGAGTAAATTATGCATTTAAAGCTAACAGTTCTTCTGATTTTGAGAAATAAGGACGATAAAAAACTGCAATATTTTATGCAAAATAACTTTTCGTTTCCAAATGTAAATATCTTCTTAGCTAACCTACAATGATATTCCTATTTAACCTACAATGATATTAACTCATTCCTTTCCGCGTGCCTTTGTGGTGTAAATGGAAGGCCATCCGAAGCTTAATCGGGATGTCTGGAGTTTGAATCCCGGCGGAAGCATTTTAAATTTCTTTAGTTTCCTGACTCGAAATATTCTAGAAAATTTTACAAGTCACGCCCGAACTAAAAAAGCCTGGTTGACAATAGTTCTGTCCCCCCCTAGAATTTGGCAATTGGGAACCTAATCTCCTTTAAAAGGGGGAGTATATAAGCTATCTTCTTCCTCCTTAGCGCGTTGCTTCGTAAGGTTGAAGCACATTGACGCTTAATCGACCGTTCCGAAGTTCGAATTCTGGGAGAGGACCGTGCACAATTTTCATGTCTGCTGCATCGATAATCCTAGTGAATCAAAAACTAGGAATCAAAAGCATGGAAACAGGAAAGTCTAAGAAAGGATGTGCATATGCGCATTTTGATTGCCATATATGTATTCTCAAATACACTCATGTCCATAAATTAAGGATAATGCAAAATCAGGCAAAGGAAGTGTTAGAAGCAAAACAAATTTGACTTATTTGTAAAGCTTATTTATTAAACAAAAAGTAAAGAGCAAAAAAAGATGCTATATGTTTGATATTATTAAAAAAAATAGCGATTTTTTCTCCCTGGAGCAAATTACAAAAAAAACCTATTAACAAAAACCGAATATTACATGGTTGGTATGATTGTTAATACATTGTATGTCTCCTAGACGATGCAATACAGTCCGTACAACGCCTAGGCATGCTTAGTATCAAATTATCGATCTGATCATGGGGGATATTACACCCCTCAAAAAGCAATGCTCTCCGAAGTTCCGGTAGACATGTAGGAGGAGGTTGACGGGCTGCAACTCGTCGGCCAAGCATGTCCCCACACGTACTCTACTAGCTTCAAGTCCGGTGAGAATGCTGGCCAGTCCATACAGGTGATATCCTCCGATTAAAGGCATTCGCTTACGATGTTTGCACGGTGAGGACGGGCGTTGTCATCCATAAACACAAACTGTGCGCCCATGGCGCCTCGAAACAAACGTACATGTTGTTCCAGAATGACGTCCCGATAGATTTGGTTTGTCATGGTTCCAATTTGAACTTGCAGGTCAGTTCTGGAACCCAGAATAATTCCACCCCAAACGAGCACTCCTGCACCACCGTAACGGTGTCGTTCAATGATGTTTTCTTGGTGGTAACGGGTACCTGGAGCTCTCCATATGAACGTCCGGCGAGAATCAGACTGCAAGCTAAACCTGGACTCGTCGGAAAACATCACACAAGCCCACTGTTGCGGTGCCCACAATGCATGCTCTCTACTCCAGGCTAACGGCAGGCTACAGTGAGTTGCAGTAAGTGGAACACATCTGACAGGTCTACAAGCATATAGACCAATCTGCCCTAAGCGTATGTACACGGTCTGCCTTGAAATTGTCGTAGCAGTGGCTGAAGAGAGCTGATGAGACAGGTCTGAGGCTGTGCTCTGCCTGTTTCTTTTGGCAGTAACTGCCGGTATTTACCGGTCCTCATTCGGCGTTGTAACTCTGGGGCGACCTGTGTGTAACGTCTACTCACATTAACATCATCTTGGAATCGTTGCCAAAGCCTGGAGATGACACTCTGGGCAATTCCAAGTCCGTCTGATACTTCCAGTTGGGTACGCCCACATACCACACGGTCGATAATTCTACCACGTAAAAAATCATCCAAATGCGTCCTTTGTGTCATAACTATTCGGTTATTGCACTGAAATGCTTATAAAGCACCTGCGAAGAATTTTACTTCTTTGCCTGTATTCCTTATGTATCACTCTCTTACACTCTCGTCATTGTGAAGTACCATCGGTGTCATCTGGTTACTTCCTGAAATTTGCAAATGATTCTTGGAGATGTGTGTAGTGATTTTACAGGTGATATATTTATTTTTGAGTTCGATTTCCGCGTGACTCCGAATTATCCTTAATTTATGGACATGAGTGTATTATAAATATTCAAACAATGCTTGGGAAGTTACGAATTTTTTTTTCGATACATTTTGGGAAAAAAATTTTTTTTTTTTTCAATATAATTTTCAAAGAAACGAATAGAATGGTATTTAAAGTTTCAAAAAATATAAATGTTTCATTTATATCAAAAGAATTCTCAACAATTCATTGGAAATTCTTCCTTTAAGCCATTTAAAATGTTGTCGAAAGATTCAATGATTTTTGTGCTAACGTTATTATATTTCAGCTGAGCCAGTCGATGCAAGCAAAAAATTGCTCGAATTTATAAATTTGGCTTTTTTTTTTTAAGAAATGCTCAGAAATTGTTTATCTTTGCCCTTTTTAGATTATGTTATCAGACAAATTAATTTTATATTTTATGTACAAAGTCCGTAATCCGGATTCGTCGGGATTTCGGCGATTCCGGATTAGGGGTTTTACCGGGTTACAGATCACCAATTTAAATCTGGTAAGATGGCATGCAGAATTATACTATTAAAATATGAAACCGTAATTCATGAAATAAAAAGTAATTATGACCTAAAGGGTATCAAAATTTACAAAATAAAGCTTAATATTTATTTGTTTACTTAATTAAACTTTTCTTTCAACGCGCGCATGCGTAAAGCATACGCGCGTAATGTATGCGCATTCTTTACTCTCATGCGTAATGTATACGTATTCTGTACGCGCATGCGTAAAGTTTGTGGCTTTGAGGTCCGGATTATAGATTATTCCGGATTTTGGACGTCCGGAATACGGACTTTGTACTGTATTTACATCTAATGGGGAAACGGGTAAAGAAGACATAAAAAGATTAATCTTTAATTACTACTCAATTATTTCAAATTAAAAACTTTTTTAAATGGCTAAGAAGCTGAGTTATTTTTATCACTGAATTTTAAATTTATTAATTCAAATGTAGAAGTAAACTATAAACTGTTTTTTATTCTTACCGACATTATAAATTTCAGAACTCCCGAATCGACAGCCTCTTTGTTTTAAGGTAGCATCACTAGGGAAAAAATTAAAGTTTACATATAATATTTAGAAGGATTTAATTATTTATAAGTTTCAAACATTTAATTGCTTTCATTAATGTGATCTTTATTTAATTTATTGCAATATTTTATTTCTCTTATAATATAAAGCCTTAAATTGTGTTGTATATAAATTTTGTATATTAATATGCAGAAATTTATAAAGTTCAAATGAAATTAAATTACATTTACATGCATTGTTAAATACTGGAACAACTATATTCAAATATCATGGTAACGTGAAAAGTGGTTTTATAAGTGCCATCAGAATAAAATTAATTTTACTTGAAATTGTACGTCTTGAAGATGAAGTGTTTTTGATTGAAAAGTACTGTATTTAAAAATTAAGTTTTTAGTCATAAATGATAAACAGACTGTGACCTTATTTATACAATTCTACTTCGAAGGAAAAAACTTGTTTTTATTGTACAAGTATTTTTTATAATAATAGTAAAACCCGCCAGTGACCAATTGTCTCATCCCGCTAAACAGTTGTAACTCAATTTGGTGAGTCCCGCGAAGAAGGCTTAGCTACATAGATAATTTTGTGGTTTTTGCTATGTGCAATATGAGTATGAATCAGTTTCCTTAGACAGTTATCCACGAAAGCCAATCATTAAAATAACACGATAACCAGCGCACGCCGTGTTTTATTAGATAAAATACGTAAGCATAAAAATTACAAAATAATTCATTTTCTCATCTAGATTAGATTTTGATTAAAAACTTCTATTTAAATTTCTTTCGCTTTAACAATCCATTATAATGCTATGCATATTCTACCTATAACACTGTTACAGATTTTAAAATAAATTCGTCTCTTTCCCTTTTCTAAACAATACACACTGGTAAAAATTTATGCTGTCTTTCTCTTTTACTAGAAATAAGAGCTGCACATTATAGTGAAAATTTAAAGTTATCCAAAGTTTTAAACTATCTTAAAGCCGAATTAAGCTTATTTGTTTTATATATAGGTTTACTATCAATTTGCAGTAACTATCTATTTATACTAATATCAGCCTTTAATCTAACTTCTCTTTTAGTTTCCTTACCAGAATGCTGAGGGTGTTGTTTCTGCCTATTGCGGCCACATTACTTTAGTTCTGTCATCTCTATTAAGTTTATGAATATTTGGCTTTGCTTTACTTGCTGCTGACATTTAAACTGTTACCCCGGTTAGAGTTTTGTAACAACTTTGCTTAAATTTATTGCGCAGTCTTTGAATACCAGTTCACACTACTTTTAAATTTGAATTTGACTCTTTTTTACTTCCTTGTACGAAGTAAAAAGGAAGTATTAAAACCGCGAAAATTTTCAGGCACGTACGTACTTACGAATGTACGTACGTATGTCGCATAACTCAAAAACGAGTAGCCTCAGAATGTTGAAATTTTCTATATAG
Organism: Stegodyphus dumicola; assembly: GCF_044657685.1. NCBI lineage: Eukaryota > Metazoa > Arthropoda > Arachnida > Araneae > Eresidae > Stegodyphus > Stegodyphus dumicola. The sequence goes on from NC_140777.1 coordinate 130,382,167, forward strand.
GACTGCTATAACATGTAGATGTGCACCTCGTATTTTGGTTGCAATCGGTCGCACCAAACGTATACATCCACTCTGTTAACCGACTCAGTGATCTCAGGTTCTTTACTTTTATATGATTGTAAGTTGTGTATTTTTTGCTTTAAAGATGACTGAATTATGTTGTTATTATCTTCCGGTTAAGGTTTTTATGCCTTTAGTAAATCTGCATGCAATATTTGTGGAGTTATCAACAATTTAAAAGTTGTTTAAGTGCAGCTCAGCTAATGAATTTTGCAATGACGGACATGCTTGTTTACATTTTAAACTTGGTAAAATAGCGGATTTGTTGCCATCTAGAGAAACTATGCTTCGCAACAGCAGAGATAACGCCTTATTTTATTATTGCGAATTAAATCATGTTTAATCCATTCTGAAATTTATTCGAGGAAATAAGTGTTTAAGATGTACTTCGTAATTTTTAATATAGATATTTTGAATTTTTATGTATTTTTGCCTTGTCGGAAGGGAGAACTGAATTAATTCAATGAGAAATACTGAATAGTCTGTAAAAAACTGTTTCTTTTCCGGTTTTTTTTTTTTTTTTTTTGCTTAATTTGTTTTATACAACGTTTTAGATTTGTTATAGTATTTGAATAGAACATGTGGCAACGATTAGATAATTCTTCAAATGATATAAATTTATATGCATTCTGATTTATAATATTCTGGATTCAACTCATCATTAAAGATACCCTATTTATGATATATTGGTAAAGGCCGCACTAGGCCGATTGCCTCTTAATTGCGTTACGACATAGACGTATTTATAATATGAACGAAATGTAACGCTATTAAGTGAAGCTAGCGCCAGAGTGTCGCTGTGGTAAACAAATATATTGAATTTTAAAGCGTGCATTTATTCTATTGTGGTTTATGCGCTATACACGAAGTAGATTTAATTCAATTCAATACGTTTAAATGAAATGCAAGGAAAAATCCGTGTAATTTAATATTCCTTGCAAGGAAGTTATGTGGTGTACACATGATATTTTTTAGATACATCGCCACAAATAGTTATCGACCCTGTAGCACAAGAAGTGCGTTTATGTTCAAAGTTTTATGAACTAATTTTTAATGTTTTATGTTTAAATGAAAAATTTATTTTAAAAACTTTCCAGAACTTTGCAGTTAATTTCAAACTCGGCGAAAATTTACTTCTCTTAGTATTTCGAAACTAGTATATGCTACCAAAGCAAGTCAAACTCAATATATAATATAAAAATAACTTAAAATATCAATTTAAAAGCCAGTCATAATTAAAAGGAAGAGTACTAGATCTCTCAACTTTTAGAAATGTAAGGAAGTATTAAAATCATTTAAATTGGCGTGTACGGAAAATTTGTGCAAAAATAATCTGATATACTCCCCTTTTAAAGGGCGATTGGGGACTAAATCACCAAATACTTGCTGTAGAGAATCGTCATCCACCACATTTGTTTTTAGTACGGGAGGCCACTGTAGAGACATTAGGATATTTCGAAGCAGGAGGTATGAAAAATGGGCGATGTCCTCGCCGGGACTCTAACAATGAACCTTTCGAATACGCACCGGATGTCCTGATCATTATACCACGAAGGCAGGAGAAATACCTTATACGTTACTATATTTTAGAACATAATTCGTCAAAAAACTTTTGCACGACGAATGACGGTACCGATATGATTTTATCCCAGCTTATGCATTTACCTGAATAGGTCCTACTTTTCTAGGCGTGTTTGTGTTCGTGAGTCGAGGGCCTGAGCCAAAATTTATTCATGAACATTGACTTGTAAATCTCATGATTTAAATACTTATGTTTTACTTTAGCTCTTACGTTCTGTTTATCCCTCAAGCAGTATAGTCCTTTTACGCAAGCGTGAAAATTGTTAGGCAGAAGAATTAAAGAAAAGGAATGTTTCAAATTCTATCCTTCAATTAGTGCTACTTTACTGAAGGATTAGTATGAGAATATTAATCATCTGGATGTTATTCATTAAGCCAGAGATTAACACTTAAAATATTCATATTCCGTACGTTAGTATCCAGTAAGAATAATTAAGTATGCTTGGAGGTCGAGCAACTTGTATTGGTTTATCCTCTGCAAAGCTGCAAGCTGAAGGAGGAGCTGAAGAAATGGAAGGTTTCGGCTACCTTCTAAATACCATGTGAGCTTCGATGAAGTCAACTGCCAGTTTTGATTGTAGATGATTTTACTGAGTTCTGCGAAGGGCTGAAATACTACTTCTTGTTGTATGCAGTTGGCGAGTAGGAGACAGTTGGAGGGACAGCAGGAGACAGCAACGTTCGTTTTGATAAGTTATGTCTAGATTTAATTTAACTGCGTCGGAAAAAGTTTGTTACCTGAGCCGGAAGCGAGACATGTAAGTAGGATGTTTTCAAGGCTGCGTTATTAAAGCATATTTTGCAATCGGGTTAGGGTTGAGTTGAAATCAAAATTATTCAGGTTGTAGGAGAAGAGTTAACGGCGCTTGTCTTTGCCAAATTGTGAACTTATTGTATGGAAGAAGCCGGAATACGAAGTCATACAGTTGATTATGAAGTTGCTGAAGTGGGAAGAACATTCTAGAGCAAGAGTCCTCAACCAAGAGGATAATTCATAGTTTCAGGCGAAATGCAGTCAGTCTGTTTTTAGCTGTTTAGGACATTTTGTTTTATTTTTTGAGGCTAAAAAACTACTTTTATTCAAGTTTTGGTATTTATCAACATTTTCTGCACTTTTTTTTTTCTTGTTTAGTTTACAAATCTCATGAAAATTAAGCTAAATTTATACAAATACATATGCATTTTTAGAGTTTTTAGAAAAAGAGGGGTGGAGAATGATCTTCTGACAATTGTGAAAAGAGTGGTTACGGCAAAAATGGTTGAGGACAATTGATAATGACAATGAGGACAATGACAATTTAATATTGAGTAAATCGGTATCTCGACAATTTGACGAAGTATCGTCAAGCTGACAACGGTTTTGGTGACTAATTTTTGTCGCTAAATTTGTCGACAGATTGTCAAACGTCACGACCAGTTAACTCTTTCGCATCGAGAGAGGGCATAATCTCTATTCTCCAAACATCGAAAACGCCCGTGTTTAAGAATTTCTCCTAGAATGCTTTTCCTTTCCCCATGACAAATTGAACACTACAGCACTAACAATAACCTACTTAAGTAAAGCGAGGACTTCTTTCTTGGACCCTTTCACACTGTGTGATTATTTTTCTGCGATTTACACGGATAGCATTCTTTATAATATGTTTTTCTTAAATTTCGTATGCTGAAAGAATTTTTACGCAAATAATTTATCAATTTTCAAGCTTTAAAAATACGTCATTAGTATTCTCATGAAGTTTTTTTACTTTTGAATTATAACCTAGTAATCATGAAAAAAATTCTTATATTAGAAATCCTTTTGACATTTTCTTTTTGCAAATTTGCGAATGAAGTTACAAATTAGTTATACTTGCCATTTACATTTACCGACTAAAGTACGCCATTTTTCTAGAACACGAATGCTATAAGATTCTGTGAATCAAATTTCGTTTTTGTAAAAAAATGACCATTAATACATTAATATCATAAATCATAATATATTAATATCACAAGCCTTTTTAAAATTGATATTTCGTTTTTAGTTATATACAATAGCCAAGCAGTCTGCTTTTCCTCTTATATACTACGCATGAACATGATCTTAAATTTTAAAATTAAATATCTTGGTAAGTTTCCGTCATACAGGAGCCAAATATTTTGTGTTTTATGTTTTAAAATAAATATAAATCTTACATGCTTGTAAATAACTATAAAGATCAGGCAAGCGTATAAAAATTAGATTTCTTTATTTTAAAAAAAAACTAATTGGTTAAAATTTTGCAATCACAAAACACGAACATTTCTGTAATTTGAAAATATTTTGTAATTGAAAATTAATGTCTGTGACCAATAGTTGCGATAAAAAGGTATTATAATCAGTTTCAGGAATACGGTATATAATATCGATGGTAATCTCCATTGCAAAAGGCCTTAAATTTGACGTAAAGTCGAAAGTTTCTGATGTTAAACTATGCAGTTTTTATGATTTTGGTCTTTATAACTTCTGCTCTCCGTATTCCTCAGCAGAATACAAATTAGCTTGTAGTTATTTAAGCTGAGGTTTTGGATCCTGAGAGAGAGAGTTCCTAGCGTGATTAGATTTCTGCCAGCTCTAGCTAAATATAGTGGGGAAATAAATTAAGAGAATTTTCATATTTTATCGAATTGCATGAAAAGAACTGAACTGAAGGAAAAACCACTGCATCTAGATAAAAATGCAAATCTTGTACGGCAAATACGTAACCGTACACGTGTGTGTAGGTGGAGCCAGCAAAAAAACAGCCTATATAAGCTAGTGGAAGGTAAGACGAATAGCGTTCGCTAGCACACCTCGGAGAATTCGTTGGTGTTATCTTGCAGCAATCGGTTCAATTCACATCGGAACAGTAAAAATTAGTAAACACTAACGTTTAGATGATGGAATGAGGTGGCGAATTGTGGAGAGGCTAGAGGCAAGTGCAGATATGCAGAGAGTTTAATTTAACGCCCAGCGTCATGTGTAAGCTATGGAAGCAGTTCCAGGATACTGGATCCATCAAGAGAAAGCCTGGGCAAGATCGTCTAAAAGCCACGACGGTCAGAGAAGATCGCTATTTGTCCATTTTAGCGGGGCGTAACAGAGGGGCTACAGCTTTTCAGCTCTCTCGGGATCTATATGCAGCCACAGGAACCCGTGTAACAAGGGTGACTGTTTCCAAAATACTGAATGAGAGAGGATTGTTCGCCTTAAGACCGGCTGTTTGCGTCCCGCTCACATCTACGGATAGGAGAGTCCGATTGTCATAGTACAGGCAGCATAGTGATTGGAGTACGGAGCAATGGGCGACCGTTCTGCTCACCGACGAATCCCTTTTTAGCCTAAACACCCATTCTCGCCATACTTTCATATGGAGAGAGCCAACGACCCGCTACCTACCCTCCAAAGTCCGCGAAATCAACAATTATGGAGGCGGCGGTGTAATGGTCTGGGCAGGCATCATGTTGGATAGGCGCACTCCTCTCCATGTCTTTGACAGAGGCTTTGTGACTGGTGTGAGGTATAGGGATGAGGTCTTGGAGCTTTATGTTCGCGTTTTCCGGGCTGCAGCGGGTCCCGAGTTCATCTTACAGGACGATAACGCGAGGCCACATAGAGCTCTTCTGTTCGACGAATGTCTCGAGAGTGAGGATATTCGCCAGATGGATTGGCCAGCCATTTCTCCAGACCTCAACCCTATAGAGCGTGTCTGGGACGATTTGGGGTGGGCAACTGCAACTCGCCACCCCCCCCGCATCCGAGAACCATCAAGGAACTGAAAACAGCGTTGCTGAATGAGTGGGACCAGTAGCCACAGACATTATTGAGACCCAGTAATTGGAATGAGTAGCCACAGACAATGATAAAACTACCTTATTTCCAGTATGACATCACGATGCGAGGCCTGTATGGCTGTAAGAGGGGATCATACCCCCTATTAACCCATTTCTTTTGTGTCTTCTGCAACCGCTGTTTCAGACCTTAAGACTCCCACGAGTGTTACACATGAGCATGTGTGTCTATTGTAACTGTTGAATGTTTATTTTGTTTGTACTATATCAGCCTATGTTCACACCAAATTTTATTTGTCCAGTAGTTCTGTCCAGTAGATCCGGAGATCGTATATCAAATATGAAAAATTCTCTCAATTTCCTTGCAGAATGTATCATTATTTCGGCTTTGCGTTCTTTCGATGCAAATTTGCGACGCATTAAATTATTTGAGCCATCTTGTATCTTAGTACATAATTGTGATGTCTCAAAATACTGATCAAGGTAATTTAAATTGATCTGACTGCTCATATTTAATTTGCATTACCACAAGTCGTGATTGTATACAGAGCACCCTTTATATTAAACTTCAGTTTAATAAAAGGTTGTTTAAAACCTTTGTAAGTCTTGTCAGAAAAAATGTTAATCATTAAAAATATTGATATCACATTTAAACTCTTATGCTAGGAACCCTTTGACACTTAAATACTGTGTTGCTATAATTTCTGAATCATCATACTTCTTTTACCTATTGTATATAGTTAAAAATAAAAAAAAAAAAAATATCTTTCTCGTTCAAGCATTCGATAGCTACACCCAATGTAGGACCTGTAATTTCTCCCTTATATATAGGCAAGGAAAAATCATGCCTCATAGCAGTTCCCATTAACTCTGTACAGCCTGAAAAAAAATAATTCTTAATTATATTCAAATAAATAAATTTTAAACTGATACCACCTTTAGAAGGATCATATTAATTTAATGGAATGGTTCATTGATCACATGCTGTTTTCTAAATAGGTTTCATCATGTACGTTTTAACTCGAGGGAGGGGGAAAATTTTTGTTTACAAATTATAAACAAAATAAAGAAATGAATATTCTGAAGGTAATCCTTGAAAAAAATTTGTTTTCATAATTTACGCATTTAAAAGTATGAGACTCATTATTTATTCCAATCCAATTTACTCTTTTATCGAGTTTTCGAGTTTAATAAAATTCTTATATGGCCTAATGTCAAATTTTCAAAGTAATAAGATTTGAATTATTGAATTTTGCATTCATAACTGTAAATCAATCAGCATAGTTCTGTTTGTTAGAAGTATGCTAATCTCATTTTTATATGATTTAGTATGCTACGTCTTACTTTTCTATAGACTTTCCTATAGCATATAAATTAATGAAAGCTTTAATCGTTATTATTCAGTCATTATATATGTTAAATCATTATGTTCATTTAATGCTTTAATTTAATTATCCTTTCATGTCAATGATATAAAGATATTCTTATATGATTCTTGAGCAGAGGATGGTCTATCTTTTTATAGGTAAGTTGCCTTAAGGCTTTTATTCAATTTCTCCTTGGCTTTTAACGTTTCAGAGAAGTAAGTTTTGCTGTCTATCATATGATAACTGAAGAATACGAATGCTGTTTAATAATTAATGCATTTATCACTTCAAAAGGAACTGAAAATTAAACTGCTATGATTAAGTTAATCTTAAGGTAATTGAGTTTTGCACACTGAAGGCATTCGTAATGCATTTACCATCATATAAATTTAGATTGATATTAATTTCTGCTCAGCTATGAAAAAGTTTTTGAATGTTGTGTTTAAAAGAACATTAGAAAATAATATAAATTCTATATTTAGCTTTAGCTGCATTATCACAACATGCTTGATTTACTGTATAAAAGTATTTACATTTGTAGAATATTTTTCATTATAAGCGAGATTTAAAGACTGAATATCATTTTAAAGAATTATAAACTGCATTTTATTTACGGTCTCTTATGTGAATATCAATCAAAATTGTAAAAATTAATTAAGATGAATTTTACTCAAATAATAAGTACTGGAATATGCAATTAAGGATTGTGACAGCGTTACTGAAAGGAGCAATATTTTCACAAAACTTTTAATATCACCATAATATTCAATTTCGAACTTAAGAAGCACTGATTTTCTTTAAAATAAATCCTGATAAAATAACCATTATCATTAATTTCATGCTCGATAAAGGCGATTACATAGCTCCAAAAGTGAAAATTTTTTGGAAATTATGTTGCAATAAATTCATTTTTTTAATTATTCGGGGGGGGGCGACATATTTCTAATGATAAACAGAATAAAAATAAGGAATGAGGTCAGAAAAAAATTCTAATCAATGTAAAATATAATAAACCATTCATATAAAATTATACTAAGTAGTATATTCTAGAAATTGAAACTAAATGAAAAATATGCAGTTACAAAATAGTGCGGGTATAAATACTAGGATATTGTGCGAACAGGGGATCTACCGCATTTCGTTAGTTAGTTCATCAGTTTTATACTAGATGGCGCCACCTCTTTTTCAGATTATTCTTTTTCTATAAGCAATGCTCACGCTTATCGTTTCTTTTACATGCAGGTGAAATTGCGGAGAGTCTTTTAAATGCCGTCTTCGAATTTTGTTATCAATCTACTCTCAAACAGAAATTACTTTTTTTTTCACGTTTACATTACAAAGAGTTGAAATATGAAGCAAATGAAATAACTGTTATTTTTTAGCGGGCACTTTAAAATCGGGTGTATTTTGTTCTTACCTCTTATCGGTTTCCTTCACTATATGCGGGAAATTCTTGATATTATCTATAACATTTAAGAGCTCACTTTTAGTTACATTAATATCAAGTAATTCATTGACTTAATTTAATCTAATTTAAAAATAAATAAATAAATAAATAAATAATTTAAATCTAATTTAAAATTTAATTAAAAAATTTTTAATTAATAATTTAAAAACTTCTAATTTAAAAATGTAATGCTAATCTAATTTTTAAAAAAATCACCCTTTTATTCGCACACTGAAAGTTTTCTTTTACTCAGCATAAAACACCAAAAGAAATAAATATTTTGCAAAACGTAAAAAATTATTAATATTAAATAATAATAAACGCGATAATGCGAATTTGAATAAAATATTGGGAAAAATTGTGTAAAAACAACAATTATAGTGGCGTTATGTGATATATTAAGTGTTAAGTTATGTGATATGCAAAATTTAGGCTCACAGACAATTTGTTTTGCTCACAGGCAAACAACCATTAAACAAACTTTCCCGAAAGTACTAAATGTTTAAAGGGTTAGAAATTTATATAAAATTACTTTTCTGTGTACTTATAAATAAGTGAATCAGTTGATTAGTTTCGTATGATATTTGAAATAAATTAAAGAATAACATTTTGATTTAATTTGTAAGACAGAAGAGAAACACCCCTCAAATAAATAATAAAAGTGAAGCAACAACCTGTGTTAGGCGAAAGAAATCTGCAGATTTTTTTGCTCCCGATGAAGAGAGACTTGATTCGCTCTCAAAATCGATAGACTTTCGATGCTAAAAAATCTACGCCTAACACCCAGGTTGTTGCTTCACTTTTATGATTTTGATTTATGTGGAATTTATACAACCATGTAGTTAACTTCCAGAAAGAATTATGCATGATACGCCGAAAACAAAAATGAAAATCAAGGCTCAGAGATTACAATAAATTGTAAACAAATATAATGAGAATGCTGTTTCTAAAATATTGTACTTTAATCATGCACAAAGAAATTTTATGTTATGATGGTACGATCTTGCAAATACTTGCAATATTGTTTGCAGATATTATTACGAACTCCTCATTAAAACATTACGGTGTTGAACTATTAATTCTCCAGAGTATTTTATAAAAAACTTTGGGAATGCTTTGAAAAATATTACAGTCGCTAATATTTTGTTCGAAAAAAAAAAAAAAAACACCGCCTTTACTTATATGACTGTATTTGTATATTTAATTTACTTAAACTATTATGAAGGCTAAAATAAAGAATAATTTCAAAACTAGCAAAAATTAGTTAATGTGACAGGTATGAAAATTTCAAATATGTTAAATCATTTATTGCTTATTTTACACTCTCAGCACTGCCTATGATGAGCACTCCCAACACTTGTGTTCATATAATAAAATGATATTTCTTTCATTTAATGGTAAATTGCTTAAAATCAAAATTAAAGAACTAAGGCATGTATCACAAACATTAGTGTATTTACTCAACGGTACAGTAATTGAATTTTTAGCTTCTTTTGTGAAAATATATTTCATCTATTAATAATTTTAACTTTAGAAAATGTTCACGTATTTTTAAAATTTAAGGGGAATTTCATGTGTTGTCTCCCTTTCAAGTTTTCTAAATTCGTTTTCCAAACTTCTAGCATCTTTTCCAGTATTTCATCTTACTAATAATGTAAAAATCACTAAGGCATACAAAAACTTGTATCATAAAATTCAATAGCACATTCAGATTTTTTTTATCTTTTAATATTAATTTATTTATTCTAGTTTTTAATAAAAGGGGAATTATTTTCTTATCCTGAGCATCTGCTTTTATTCTATTCTTTTTTTTTCTTTATTTTCTTAAAAAATCTTTAACTTACCAAACACAGAAAAGAAATGTACATCGCTTTTCACTTTCTTGTAAACAAAGTCGAAGTTCTGTGGTTTCAAAACGCTCCCAGCACTGGCAATGGATTTAAGTGAATCCAGGCTATGTTTCTCCGCTTAAAACATGCAAGGATACAATTAGGAAAAAAAAATCAACTTTTAACATAACTTTTAGTCTTTTTTCATTTTTTTTATTGTAGTTCAATGAGATTTGAACTGTAAATTAAGTAATAGCCAAGTCCCACTGAGATAAACTGACATTTTTACTAGTCTCCACGTACTGCTTTAATGTTATCTTTAGCTCTTCTTTGGCGATTATTCATATTTAATTATTTGAATAATTGTATAATAATTATTAATTATATAATAATTATTTTAATTTCTATTCAAATTTTTATCGTATACATTAATATACATATCCTTCTTATTGAAGCATTACATGAATCAATTTTTAATTCGTTGTGCAAAGTAAAAGAAGCGTTGTAATCACGAAACATTCCACGTACCATATTTCAACAAAAATACCCATTTTGATTGCTATCAAACGCAATTTAACGATGTTTTTGCGTGACATCTCTAAGTATGGACAGAATAAAAGACTTCTTTTCCCTCCAAAAATTACAAAATTGATTTAAAATGTATTCAAAAGAGATTTTGTGGCATCTGTACGTACGTGCGTATGTATATATGTATGTATCTCGCATAACTCAAAAACGAGTAGCCTTCAGAACATTGAATATGTTTACATAGGACAGCTATAGGATATAGTTGTGCAGTTGCCTTTTTGGTGGCAATCGGCCTCACCAAAAGTAAATAAATATGCACTCTTAGACAAAATAAAACGACGCACCAAAGACGAGTTATCCTAATGGGACGAAAACCGTTAGAAGTGATGTAGTACATGTACAGAAAAATAAATGATCACAGTTTCAGAAAAATAGGGTGATTTATTGAAGTGATAGAATTTCACAAAGTGAAAGAGGTCAGTAACGCGTTTGTCCACCTCTGGCCCTTATGCAAGCAGTTATTCGGCTTGGCATCGATTGATAGAGGTTGCGGATGTTCTCCTGAAGGATATCGTGCTAAATTCTGTCCAACTGGCGCGTTGGATCGTCAACATCCCGAGATGGTTGGAGGGCCCTGCCCATAATGCTCCAAACGTGCTCAATAGGAGAGAGATCCGTCGACCTTGCTGGCCAAGGTAATGTTCGGCAAGCAGTAGAAACATCTGTGGGGGCGGGCATTATCTTGCTGAAATATAAGCCCAGGATGGCGCGACATGAAGGGCAACATAACGGGCCTTAGAACTTCGTCGAGGTACCGCTGGGCTGTAAGGTTGCGACGGATAACAACCAAAGGATTCCTACTATAAAATGAAATGACACCCAGACCATCACTCCTGGTTGTCGGCCTGTGCCGGAAGACAGTCAGATTGGTATCACACCGCTGTCCGGGGCGTCTCCAGACTCGCCTTCGCTGATCATCGGGCCTCAGTTTAAAGCGGGACTCATCACTGAAGACTATTGTAGTCCAGTCAGTGACATTCCAGTGCGAATGAGCCCGACACCACTGCAAACGAGCTTAACGTTGTACAGAGGACAATGGTAGTCGGCACAAGGGGCGTCGTGACTTCAGCCTCCTTTCTGTGAGCCGTCTATGAATGGTCCTTGCAGTCACTGAAGCACTAGTTGCACGTACAATCGATGATAATAATGCATCTGGGACTGTGAGTGCCGCTCTGACGATTGCCCGGTCTTCACGTTCTGTCGTTTCTCTAGGCCTACTGTTTCCTTCTTGACGCTGTGTGCGGCCATGGTTTCCTGCCAACATCGTTTAATAGTGACATCGCTCCTGCTCAAATGTCGAGCTATTCGCCGACAAGACCAAAGACGCCGAGGACCTCTCTCAAATTCTGTCATCTGCGCATATCGTTCGCGCACCTGTATGCGAGGCATAGTTACTACCTACCAGAGCACACGGAATGAAAATTCGTGAAGAATTTATCGTAATATCTACTCTTAAATATTCTACCAGTTGCGCAGGTCAGATGCGCTGTAGCGACAACCGTTCATTCATTGGCAGCCAAAATGTAAAATTTCGCATTTTCCGTCGAAACCCGTATGCATATCAATTTGCGTCCAATTTGGTTTATATCTTCTCGGTGCGTCGCGGTGCGTCTTTTTTTTTTTTTTTTTTTTAATTGTCTAAGAGTGTATATATACATATACCCACTCTATTACTCGGCTCTGTGAGCTCAGATTTTTTATTCCTATATTTTGGTAAATTGTGCATTTTTTGCTTTAAAATGATTGAATTATGTAGTTCTTATCTTCCAATTAAGGTTTTTATGCCTTAGTTAATATTTGTAGAATTATCAACATTTTAAAAGTTGTTAAGCCTAATTTTTTACCATAGCAGCCATATTTGCATACATTTGAAACTTAGCAGAATGTTGGATTTGTTGCCAATCTAAAAAAACTAAGCTTTTCAACAACAACTGTTTCTCTTTTATTTGTGTAATTTCTTTTATACATCGTATTAGATTTACTATAGTATTTGAATAGAACATGTGGCAACGATTAGGTAATTCTTCAGATGATATAATTTTTGCGCATTCTGAGTTATAAAATAAATGACTTGTAACGTTGTTAAGTGAACTAGCGCCAGAGTGTCGCTATGGTAAGTAAATATAATGAATTCTAAAGAGTGCATTTATTCTATTGTGGTTTATGCGCTATCAACAAAGTAGATTTAATTCAATTCAATAAGTTTAAATGAAATGCTGGTAATTAAATTCAATAAGTTTAAATTAAAATACGCTAAAGTGCGTATAATTTAATATTCCGTGCAAGGAAGTCATGTGGTGTACACATCAGATTTTTATTTTAGTTAAACATGAAACTGCATTATGTAACGATAATGTATAAAGAAAATTGGTGTTTTATATTAATAATAGCGGTGGTCGAAAAATAACTGCATACAGGCCGATTTGACGATTTGAAAACAGCTGACAAGACATTTATTTAACAAAAAAAAATATTAACCAAATATTTAAAGATTTAAATAAACTTTAAATTTCGCTTACTAGATATTTATCAAAACACACACACAGGAAAAAAAAAAAAATCTGAAAGGGCTCGTGTTTTAACGGTCTCCCGAAAAGGTTTCTTAAGGGTTTTCTACATTCTCCCTGAGTTCGCAGTCTACTAATCTGCCGTTGCACACACTCATGCTGACCGATTTTGTTTTCCTCTTTTTAGCTTAATTATTAAGCATCATTTCTTTCGCACTTACGCCATATGCAATAAACAGCAAAATTACAAAAATTTTAAAAGAAGCATGTTTTTAGAATTCTCGATAAAGTTTTGGCATACATTTTCCTATTTATTATATTTTTTGCAGTCTTTTCTCAGTTTTTTTATATTAATATACAGTTTTCTATTAAGATGGATTGCAAAAATTTTTTATTATTATTAACAATTTTTGCGTTAAATTTATTAAATAAACATCATGTTCTTCGCACTTATGCCATCTAAAATTTAGATGAATACCAAAAATCACAAAATATTTAAAAACAGCATATCTTTAGAAATTTCGATGCACAGTCTCGCGTGATGGAGATAACATTTTTTTAAGTACCGTGTTGCCACTGCTCGCTTTCAAATATTTGAGTTTGTTCAAAATCTATTAACATTTTACAAAATATGAAACATAAAATTCGAAATTCAAAATTTTAGCTTACAGGTGCACATGTTTGGGTGGCTGACTATGTTATTCAAAGTCTAATGGGCCTAGGTATTGCCGTTTTTTCGCAGTGAGAGAAACATACATATATTCAAGCAGATTCTTCATTATTTATTTTCTTTAAAAGGAGTACAGGGCAATAATATTTCATGACAACAATTTGAAACGTAATTCAGACTTATTTTCCATCTGAAATCTGTTGTTGTTGTTGTGACTAATTTGGGTTGTCTGACAGTAGCATCAAAACAAGCCCACGAAATTCATGGCGAAAAGATGTACTAGATTACGTTCTGTCGTTGGCGAGAGGTTTGCCACCATATATATGATAGTACGATTTTGCCCAGTTCCAACCCAATTTTGAGGGAGATAATCCGAGGGGTGGGTCTGAGAGTCTCCCCCCGTTTCCACCTGATACTAGTCCAAACGAGAGGACTGCCTAAATTATTGCTCCATGAAGATCTGCTAGTAACGCGGGAGAAATAACCTGACCCTTAAATTTTCAGCCAATAATACTGAGAAAATTAATTACAAGGTTTGATTCAGGAGCAATAGTTCATCAAGATATCTTTATGTTAAAACTAATTGACTCTTCAAAATAGGTCATAGTAGTTTTTAATTCATATCTTCATTAATAATTTATAGATATCCAAAACAAACCCTAGAAATGAATTTCAGTTGCGAAAGTATAAATCTGAAAGAAAACAAAACTGCTTTCAATGAAATCTTATTAATCACAAAGAACCTCGTATGTATTAAAGTGAGAAATTAGTAAGGATTATAAGCACTAAATGAAATATTCTTATGTAAGCCATTCTAACTGAATAAACAGTCATAATCATTAGAAACATAAGATTTCAAAAATAAACAAAGAGTCATTCCAAATAAAGAAATAAAAATATAAGTAAAATCACTTCTGCTTTTACTTGGTAGATAGCCTTTTTTCTCCAAATCATCAAGAACATTAGGTGTAAGCATTATGTGAGTGAATTTCAATTTATCTATCAAATCCCATAAATAAGTTGGGGAAAGAAAGTAAGGAGAACCTTCAAAGAGGACGACAGTACAGCCTATGAAATGCATACTTGAGAACAAATTTCACGAAACCCAGCCAACCTGGAAAAGAAGATTTATTTATGAATAGATATGAATGATTTCACTGCGTTGAGAATTTGAATGATTAATTTTATGAGGGTTTGTTCATATGAAACCTTTGATATCACCGAGAGGGTGGATGAATTTAGATGTGGTTTTTGAACGTTCAGTTTTAATTGGAAAAAATTAAATTAAATTTTTGGATTAATTTAAAATAATGTTTAATATGAAGCTTCTTAATTTTTTTTCAGTCTTAAAAAAAAAGCAAAATTTTTTTACTTCATGTCAATGAAAGCAAACATATGTTATGCAAATTAATTCGTAATTACTATCTCGTCTTTCCTAAATTAAAGTTCCATGCAATGAAAGTTGAGGATACGTAAAGTTTCAGATTTCAGTCTGACCATTTCACGAGATTCCAAACTGAATAAAACAGTCGTTATCTGCTCTGAAATTTCAAATTTTAATTATAGAGAAAGTTCCAGTTATATTATAGAGAAAAGGTGTGGGTCACAGTAAGTTCATCTACACTGGCTGTAACGCTCATTAAAGGCCTCATTCCCTCTTTTCGACATTTATTTTTGGTGCAGTCGTTTAATTTTTCACTCCAAAAGTTGCTTCTAGCGATGAATTGTGCTCAAGCAATTTCTTACTTCAACGATAGGTTTTGGAAACAATAGAAGCTTACATATTAATTTAGGGATTGATGACTGGCAACCTACTTTCAAGCGATTATTTTCCACGGAAATCTTTGAAGGGCGACGACTAATATCTTGGACACTACTCGTCAAAGAAACTCAGTAAACATTTTGGAATAAAACAGAGAACACTTACTGAAATATATTAAATCCAATAGTTGGTGTAAAATTAATTTCGTTTCAAAATAATGTGCAAGAATGCTGCCATAAATTATTTTACTACATAAAATGTAATATCAGAATAAAAAATATAACAAAAAACCAATAAGGTAGCATGATATTTATCCCGAATGATTCGGAACCATAAGACTGAAAAAGTTAGAAACTAACTTACTGGCGATATGGAAAGCCATACTCGATTCTACTTTCCCGTATAAACCCAAATCTCTGATAATGGTCAAAATAAGCTAGAAGAAAAGGTTAAAATTATAGTTCATTTTTTCTCAGCTTCCTTACCGTTATAGAAATATTCATATAAATAAATTATAGCAATTGATAAAATTTAGCGTATCATACATGAATAAATTTAGGAATATAAAATCTTAAAAAATTCTTTAAAATTAGAGCTATATATTTTTAATTTTTCATTCTTATTTTTTGCAGAGTAGTTAGCAATTTCATAACCAAAACAATGGTCTTATTGCACTTTCTGACAAATGCCGGTTATTGGAGAATAATACTTTTAACCTGAAAGTGAATCATATTGATTTCGGCATCATTGTCTTCTTGTAGCTAGGAAATCAAAATTTCTTATTCGATTCAGTAACTGTGTAACATGTCACAGTTAACAAATGCCAGAATTCTTCGTTAAATGATTTTTAACATTTGATAATTATATTATTATTGATCAGTATTTTATATTTTTACCTTAACCTATTTCTTCAAGTGTGTGTATTAAAAAATATGTTAGAATCGCTTATCAATTTAGGCGTTAGTCATCCGCATCTGCTACTGAGTGTTCAGAAATGACCTCAGTGATTTCGAATGCTTCCTTGCTGACATATAAGATACTACGTAGAAATAAAAGACGGAGGCTTGCAGAAGGAGCAGATATTAGAAGATTAGATAATAAACTGCTTCGTCATTCCTATCATGAATGAGGTTTTGATGCGCATGTTATCAGCGTAAAGAAAATACATGTTATAATGTTTATAAACAGGAAATTATTCTCTAATTACACACACTTCACGAATAACAAATTGATAATGCATCGAACATTAACCTTAATATAGTATATTTTAATGTTTGAAATAAGATTATTTTAATAAAATATTTTAAACTGTTCCCACAAGTTAGAGCACAAGTCAATATATTTTCAGTTAAAATCTAATGTTTCCAGCAGGAAATATACACCTGTTAGATGATGTGATCTAAAAGGAATGAATTTGCGATAATTAGCTCATCAATGTTTACACTCTAATGAAGAAGAAAGTGCTTTGATTACATGATATCTGTCCTTTGCTATTCCAAAAAAAAAATTATTACTGAAAATGTTAAAGTTCGTATATCTTATTTAAAAGTTCAAAAGTTACAGAATTTATTGGATTATAATTAAAACCTTGAACGAGAAATTCTTAAGGAAATCCAGCTAAATGTAAAATTTTGATTCTTTAGTAAAGTTAATGATGACTGTGTTACATAAAATAAATTGAACAGGATGATAAGATGACTGAAAGAAATTTTTCTTTATATAGTCTACCAATACGAAACCGCATTTTACTTGAAAAAGCAATGTCATAATTATATTTCATATCTAAGCTCCCACATGTCCCTAATAATAAGTATGAAATAAATTTTGTCTTTTTGCCAGTTTTAAAAAACATTTTAAAAAGTCCAAGATCAATTTAGGAAGAAATGCTTGGAAATCAAATGTGCCTCGCCTGGAGTCGATTCTCTTTCTTCCAAAGCACTACATTTCAAACATAATGTTACGTTATTTTCCTCTGACACCAATTGTTACGTTATTTTCTTCCTTCACGTTCGTACTGGGTCCGTGTTGATTTGGAGTGAATAATGACGAGAGCACTTAATGGAATATCGAAACACACTTTATTTACCAATATTAATCAGGACAGCTCCAAAGCACTTTTACAGTCGTCGATGAACTAATATAAACACGCTGACACGATCAGCTACACAGCCTCCAGGTTACCAGGCTATCACGGTGGAGACAGCTTCATGGCAAAGCACTACAGTACAGCTCCCGACTCTGCTCGGTCGTTCTCGGAACTCCACGTACTCTAGAGACTTTCCACGTTACATTTCGCGATGCACTCAACGACGCACACAACACAGCTCCCTACTCTTCGGTTCGTTCGCGGAGCTCAACACGCTCTCTCGACGATGCACTAACCGCGATACATTACGAGACTCTTTCGATGCAGTCGACGACCCACTCGGCACACGCTGCCCGGTTGTCAACTCGATCGAGTCCGCAGGAATTGACTCACTAGACGAGACACCAACTCGGTACTAACTCTCTGCGTACTAGCAGGGTTTATGTAGCTTTTGGCTGGTACTCGAGAACATTCTGGGCTAAACCGGTAAGAATTCGTTGCAGAAGTTTCTCCATCCGTCCATGGCATATCACCAATTTTGTCGCCAAATGAGCAATTTTTCGCCAAATTTGGCAACCGTGCCTTTTTTGCCATTTTATGGCAAGCCTAAAACTGCTTTGCGGGGAAGCTATCGCAGGGCACCTGGACATTTCGTAACAATAAATATAAACAGGAATTTATGAGTGCTAAGTACATTTACTCTGAATCAAATCGAGGAAGAATATTAGGTTTGCCGCCTAGATATGCTGAAGTTCCGCATGTCGATTAGATTATTTAATTATGGCAAAGCACACTATTACTGCGTGCTTAAATTGTTGGGCGAAAGAAGAGCTTTCTTTGCTTCGTGGATGTCTTTCTAGAGAATATTGACTCATATTCAAATTACGAATGAACAGGAGAACATGGCTGTGATGTCTTTATTCTATACAAATTTAGAGCACTTTCAGCTTTAAATCATAGATCAGCTTTAAATCAGCTTTTTCAGTTTTTTCAGCTTTAAATCAGCTTTTTCAGCTTTAAATCTAGCCTCTACGCTGCCAGACTTTTACTTGCCATGTTGCCGGCTCTTTAGAATTTATTAACAACTCCACACGCAATATCTAGATACTGCAAAAATGTGTAAAGCTTATGAAGTTTGTTGAGTCATTAGGTTATTTTCAAGCAGGAAATGTAAAAAATTTACAATGCCCTCGCCGGAACTCGAACCTGGACCTCTCTAATACGCTCCGAAGTGTGTTACCGTTACATCATGAAGGCATGCTGCAAGGAGGGAGAAAATACCTTATATGTATTATACCTTATATGAGAGCGGGGTGAGCTCGGCTTTTGTTGTATTTGATTTTGATTTTGATATTGAAATTATAACTCAGCCGAGCTCAACTGAGTTATAATTTTTAAGCCGAGCTCAGCTGAGTTATAATTTTTAAGCCGAGCTCATCGCCCTCCTCTATGCCCTTAAATGGATATTGAAAGGTAATTTTGCAAGAAATTCTTACTTTTATATTTATGCAGATTGTATGCCTTTTCCCCGGGGGTCGACGTAGAGAACTCTGCGAAGCTACTGGCTAGGATCTGTACCTAGGCAGTCTCGGCCACGGGAGTATAAAATTGATGAACTAGGTGGTTCTGAAGGCCCTGGGAAAGGTCACTTATTGGCCGGCCTCGGGGTCTGTCAGTCCTAGCGCAGCGTGGAACTAGTAGCCTGGGGTGTAAAACCCCCGTGTTCGCTGGGTAATGTCCCGCTGCGAGGGGCAGCCCGAGCGACTGGTAGGTAACAAATAACAATCAGTGCCGTCTGGGAGACTTTCTGGGCGGTGCGCCTCTTACTCTGAGGGGCCACAGTGGAGGTTGAACCTCCGCTCCTGGTTCTGAGGATTGGGGGTCCTACAGTGCGATTAAGATCGCGGAGCAGGGAATGCCCACATGCTGTATGTCTTGCTTAAATGCACTTTATAATGCAGAAAATAATAATGGTCTGGTTATTGATATTAAAGATCTTTACCCAAAACTATCCTTATCCTTCAATGTTCAATTTGGCTGGTTTAAAGACCATATCGGAATATTCGGTAATGAGAGAGCGGATGTGCTCGCAAAAGACGCTGCCCTGGGGAGTATTTCGGGAGCCCTATGTTCAAGGTTAAGAAAAATAGCAACCAGAGTTATTTATTCTTATTATTTTAAGCAATGGCAGTTACAGTGGAATACTATTGTAAGAAGAAGTCGTTATTTGAAACACATAGAATTAACTAAGAAAAATAATAATATCTTCAACTATTTTGACGTTAACCAGGTTTTGACGGGACAAGAGCGTTTCCCGGGATACTTCGCTAGGTTTAAGCTAAAAGATGACATTAAATGTAAACTATGTGGTATGTTTTGGGATGTTAAGCACTTCCTCGAGGTCCGCCCCTACTTTAATATCTTAAGAAACAATAAAAAAATCGATTTTGAAAATCCCTTTTTGTGGTATAAAGATTTAGATTTTTGTGATTTTTGCTTTCTATTGCCATCACTATTTGATCTATTTTACTAATTTTTTGTAACCATTGTATGTGTTTGTTGTTCACATTTTTTTTTTTTCCATTGGTGTCTGTTTTTGTATAACTGTTTGCATTTGTTCTTTTCCTTCATTTTTATGTTTTTAATTATTAATAAAAAATTATTATTTTCATTTAGTTATTTTATGTTTCAATTATTTTCTTTTGCTGAATTGGACGTGGCCTGTTATGACCATGAGACCAACTTGTTTGGTTAGGTGGATCGGGATTCACTCACTTCTGATACCTTATATATTCCCCTTTTAAATAGCGATTGGAGATTAGAGGACCCAGTTGCCAAATCCTGGAGGTGACGAATTAGTGTCCACCACCTCTCAGTTCGGGCGCCACTATACAGTCATTAAGTTATCTTGAAGCAGCAGATGTGAACAATGTGAATGTCCTCACCAGGACTAGAACCTGGATCTTTCGAATGCACGCCGAGCACCTTTGCGAAACGAAGGATGTTGCAAGGAGGGAGAAGTGTATTAAGTGCTTTGTTGCTTTGTGCTTTTGGTGCAATTAAATGAAAAAAAAATGTAAGTGAATTTTATGACATGTAAGAGCGTATGTAAATATAGGGCAATATGCAGCTTTATATATTTACTACTGAGTTTTATTTATTTATGTTGCATTTATTTTGTAGTATTATTCATATATTTGATTACTTGGTACAATTTATTATTTATTTAGAAGAACGCATAATATGATACGTTTTACATTGATTTGTTTTTTGACACGTGCGAAAGCATAGTTGCATTACTCTAAAACTATACTTTAAAATAAGGTAAGTGTGCTATAATATTGAAGTACAATTTAAGAACAAAACTTTCCCCAAGTGTTTATTTAAACAAATTTGCATTTAATTTGGTAAACTTTATTCCTGATTTAACTTACCCCAGCATTGTTTATCAAAGCTTTAGCCAAGCCGGTAGTTCTCGACGTGTAGCTAATGAACACTGGATGTGAAAAAGATACTTGTTCAAAAGTTAAAGGTTCAATATAACCAACAGTTTCTTTTCCCAATTCAAGAAATTCTTCTAAGAAGCATCTGAAATGTAAGAAATTTCCATGTTATGAAAACGGCTTCAGTTCTCTTTCTAATTTTTTACTACTGAATTTATTTTTCACTTTGTAATTAATATTCAATCAATGATTCAGAAATTCGCAATGTTTTCGGAGGCAAGTCTAAAATCTATATTTCCATCAGCGAATAGTATTAAATGCGTATCAGGTAAAATAATCATAATCTTATTAATATTATGGTTGCATTATGAATTGTTTCTTCAAAGATAATGACAAGAGGAGAAAAGGAAATATGTAAATAACTCATTGTGAAATATTCAAACATTACCAAATTATAAAAATACAATATGCTTGCCAAATACAGTTACAGACACACGTTCTTAGCATTCCCAATTAAAGTTTTAAATTAATTGCGTTCCTTAATTATACACAATTTCGAAATAAAAGTACTTGATTCTTATTAAACTGCGTAAAACAATTAATTCTATAATTTTATTCTAGAAAATATTTAATTCATATAAACTTAATTCTGGAGGCCATTATTATTTACAAAAGAATAAAAATAATTAACAATGAAACAAGAATGGAGAGAATGATTTAGAATCTCAAAATTAAGCACCCAATTTTTACTGCCCTAATTTGCGTTCTTCAGAAATCTGTACAAACTACATTAATGGAGGAAACAAATTGTGCAACAATTATTACCACTTTAAATCTCAAAATAAAAATATTGAAGTTAAAGAACATATGAGTATTAAAGCATTTAGTAAAGGGTTCAAGTATCCATGATTTCTCGCAAAACACTACATAAACATAATTTTATATGGAGCAGAAAGCCAGCATCTGATTTCTAATTTAAAAAAAAATGAACTTAGATATACTTAGATTTCAAAGACAATTTGTCTGTACAGTTTCGATTGAATCATGCATAGCCCATCTTCTTTTAAGAAAGAACATTCAGTTTATTTTTAATAATTTTATAAACATTTTCATTTTTACCAAATTTATTTTATATACGCCGTTACTGTGTACTGAGTGCCGTTACTGTATTTAGCATTACCGTATGCTATTATATAGTGTATGAGACGTTACGTCTGTACTGAAATATGTAAACTTACCTGTTCTTAATTTTGCTAATATCTTTCATTTTGGAGTCTTCCTTTGAGGGTACTATTACGATCTTTTCTAGACATGGTAATTCTAAAAAGAAACGGAAAATGGTTAAATTAAAGAATGCGTTCTATTTTTATGGACGTATATATATCTATATCGTTTCTATAAGCGTAATATATTTTTAAAATTATGTAGAAATGTTACTTATTGGTATTTATTTGAAGTTACATTGATATATATATAATAAATTTCTGAAAAAAAGTATTTTATTTCTAAATACTCTGCTGATATTATTTTCAAATTCTAGCATGATAATAACTTTTAAGACTTTCATAAATGCAGAGCATTGTCGTAAGTCAAGTGACACACTATTAAGCTTCAAGTATTGAAGCCCGGGCAGAAGTATTTGAAAAACTTAGCAATTAAAATACCCCGATTCGAATTTGATACGTTAGAACAAACCACCGTACAAAAGACTAGCCACTGTAAAATTTCTTTGGCTTGTTTGAAGCAAACAAGCAAGCAACAGCATAGAAGCAAGCTTGGCAAAGCAAGCAACAGCTATTTGCCTAAAGGGAAAGGATGCCTTTGTGGAGTACTTTCTAAGGGAAACTGGCTAGTATCTACCTTACACATTTTGAAAACACGAAATCATCTATGCAGCTAATCCTTTCGCAGAGTCTGTTGAATTACCAGTGTCCAACAACTTTACCTCTTGGCGACCGAAGACCCCGTTGTAAGGCAATTATTTTTCCCACCATGGCTGGTTTGGTTTTGTTTGGTTTATTTAATTATGGCAAAGCACACTAGGGCTATCTTCTTAAAGGGAGGGATGCCTTCGTGGAGGACTTTCTTAGGGGAATTGGCTCGTATACACGTTACACATGGAGGAAACCACGAAAACGCCCATGCAGCCAGCCCGTTCGCGGGATTCGAACCACCTCGGACTGAACTACCAGTGTTCAACGACTTTACCACTCGGCCGCTGGTGGGCCACCCATCATGGCTGAACACTCACAATTTGCAGCCACCATAAGACACCAGATTCGATAACTATAGGGCCAGTAAACTGAACACTCTCGAAAGAACACTGCCATACACTGCCACCTATCCGCCACTTCGTGGTCGTTCCCTGAAATGTATTGTTACGAATTCTCAGATAAATAAATGATTTTAGTGCAATTATATATGAAATTGTTGCACTTTTCTGTGTAACGTAACGTAAGAAAAATCTAAAAGGGACAAGCTATGAAGGAAAAGTAAGAATACAAGGACAAGCTCATTTTAACATTCAGTAAATGGATATCTCGGTAATGTGGGGAGAAATCGCCAAATTTGGTCTCTGTATCACCAGAAAAGGTATTGTAATTGAACGAATGTAATTGAATAATATGTTAGCTGCAACCATGATTCTACCCTCGCATTGCGTTCCAGTAATTTCGAGACGCAGACTGCACTAGAAATATCTTCGCGGCCGGTTGAAAATATATAACTCCGGAGAGAGAGCGTCTGCTCTTAGTAAGTTGTTATTGCAAGTTGTTAGTTCAGCATGAAATGAGAAATCTCCGGGTTAGCTTTCTCTTTTGATGCGCTTTACATTGCGCTGTGTTTAACGTTTGTAGTAGTTTGAATCGTAACTACTTGTAGCGTGATTGTACTCTGTGATACTGTGAAAATCTGTACGAGTATTTATTGGGAAAATTTCACAACGTTGAAGAAAATTTCACAACGTTCTGTTGCCTTTGAAAAAATAAACTTTATTAACCTATAAGGTATTTCTCCCACCCTCTTAGCGAGTCTTCGTGGTGTAGTGGTCTGAACGCTCAGCGCGTAATTGAGCCGTGACTAACTCCTGAGAAGGCAGACATATTGTGAGATCAGCCTTGCAAAACGGACATCACGGACTATTAGTATCCGCTCGCAGGGTACGTCGATGTCCCTTATCAATGCAATATATAGAGAGAAGGCAACTACGGTGTGCCGAACGGCAAAGCTGGGTACAGGAGTGGTACAATTTCATCTTTTAAGATAAGTCCCGGTCTTGTGTGCAGTATTCTGATGGTCGTATATGTGTCCGGAGGCTCCAGGGAGATCACACGTCGCCTGCTTGCATTCGATCTCGGCATAAGGACTTTGCACGTGAAGTGATGTTTTGGGTAGCCATTGGGTACACGGCACATACATCTCTAGCTCGGATCGACAGTAATTTGAACGCAAATCGGTTCATTTCTGACATCTTAGGTCTGGTGGTTGTGCCTTATCTTCGAAGGCCTGCCAGACGCCATCTTCCAATAAGATAATGCAGGACGACACGTTGAACGTCTTGTTCTGACCTTCCTCGATACACAGGATTATTCGATTGTTGCCCTGGTCCGCAAAGTCTCCAGATCTGTCACCCACTGAAAACACCTGGTCGTTTGTTGCTGAGAGATTGGCTGACCCACCACCCCTCTCCAGCTAATACAGTCGTTGAAGTGTGGCATAGACTTGAAGCAGCATGGAATGAATTGCCGTTTCTGTCATCCAAGCCCAGTTCGACTCTATGCTTAATCGGGTTAGGGTCGTTTTAAAAGTCAGGGATTGCAGTTGTTTCTACTAATTTCGCACCCCAGTAAATCCCCAAAACAGCTTATAAATTTAATCATTTTGTCTCCATGCCATACTGTTTACGTATATTAAATATAATTTTTGTATTTCCTTTCCTTCATGGTGTTGCAATTTTAATGGCCAGCAGAGTAGTTACTGAATCCACAAACTTTGAAAAACATCTATGATTGCGCTTCTCATGAATTCAGCCTGACTATCAGCCAACAATAAGCAGACAGGATGCTTCAAAATTTATTAAAAACGTCGTTCATACTGGATGTATAATTATAAGGACACGGATTATGCATTAAGCAAATCTACGAAACATGTAATTCCCAAATCAGATATCTTTCAATATGAAGAGTTCTAAGAGATTATTTGCATTCCGGACGATATTTTGGGAAAACATACACTGTGGTATTTTCATGATTATTTTCGATTAACAAATAATTTTATTGCTTGTTGGCTTTACACTAGAACATCATCTTAATATTAACCACATATTTTTCATTACAGTAGGAAATGTTCTTTCAATTAAAAAATATTCCTAGCAAACTGGGAAATTCAGTGTCATTGAATGACGAGTACAATTTATGGGTTTTTATTTTATTAATGTTCTGGGTTTCTAATCTAAACAATGAAATAAATATCTTAATCAATTGAGCAAAATTCCTTTCGTTTTATTTAGGAACAACTGTGGAAGTTAACAGAGGAACACTATAGAAAATGGTTATTTTTAGTGGAAAGACTGGAGGCTTAAACAAGGATACAAAATTTATCGGATTTAATTATAATGAATTTTATGCATCTAGGTTTTATAAAATTGTATCGCATCTTGCTTATCTTGCTATATTTTCGTTCTGCTAATAGGAACCGATCATTAATTAGTTTTGCGTTTTTAAACTATAATCTAAGCGAGACAGTATGCTCCATTTCTTGCTTTCTTAAAAGAGATGTATTAAGTCACCTAAATAAGTTTTATTTATTCTGGCAATTTGATATTTGAGATAGCGATATAGTTACGTTAAAATGTTTTTGTTTTAAATCCTTCTATAAAGGAAAGTATTAGAAAGTTTAGAAATTCTGAGAAAATTTCAGTTTTGCTTGAATTAATACTCTTTTACACGCACAGGCAGCAATATCTCCTTTTTTCAAACCAAATTTCCTCATAGCTGCAGCATATAACGTGACTTCTTCATACATTTCAGCATAAGTTGTCCTTGTAACTCCACTGTCCTCACCTTAGAAAAAAAAATGTGCAAATAAATAAGTTGAAAATTAGGGAAAAAACTTACAATAATTTAGAATTTCGAAATGTTTATTACATAAGATAATTATCATTCTAGACTCTTACTGTATTAAATAAAAACGTAAATTTTGATTTATTTCGTGAATAACGTGAAAATTAAGGCTAAGGTTCTTAATATTGCCTACTTTTGGCGTTGATTCCTAAATAGGCTTCTTACAAATACATCTTGCAGAGAGATTAAATCCGACACATTATTGCATAACTTATATACTTACAATTAGATAAGCGCCTCCTTGATCATATAATATATGTAGAGACTCTGTTTGCTTTGAACTGGCTCGGATACGAATTCCAGAGAAGATTTGTAGGTGTATATATGAGAGCCACAGAAGCATTTAAAATGATGGCTAGCGAAAACGTTTTCTCGTGAGGTTTGGTGGCGGGAAAAGAAAGATGGGAAGATCATCGGCTCCGTCCTTTGAGGTATTCTCCATTAAAATTGGAACACTGGACGGACATCCACATTTTTATTAGTATTATTCTGTTTAACCTCCTTCGAATGTATTCTAAGCGATGTTCTCGGTGACAAGCCGACTAAATGACAAATATCGGCCATTCCTGACGAATAGATTAATTTACAAATGTCCAAATATTTGGTACAACAACAACCATAAAAATAAGATAATCTCTGGAAAAGGAAACATTATATGTACAGTTAAGTATAAAATGACCTATACTCGAAAATGCATTCTTTACACTTATTAATATTTAATTTTCAACGCATATTTACAAGCTAAATCATCTGCCTAAAAATAGCTCCATTAATGGCTACCTCATAAATTGCCCTGCATGGAATAATAGCTGGAAGCTAGCTTGATACCATACAGTATGTGTTCGTATTCCAGTACAAGGCTTGGCTGTACCTGTGAATGTGATTTCCTTTCTGTTTCTTTTTGATCTGATATCAATATATCTTCATGTGGTGCACAGTTGGGACAGACAGATGACTGATTGATTCATCCCTTTTCTGCGAATTATCCGCCGATGTAAAAATGATGGATTTTCATATGATAAGATACAAAAATCTGACAATATTGCACATGTTAAAAATAGCAGGCAACAACTAAGGTCTACATCTTCTGAGAGTAAATCATAAAATAGACCCAAATCTGCATAAATTTCAAATTTTAAAATTTTTATTTTTATCTTTCTTTTTAAGATTTCTAAGCTATTGCGAATCTCGAGAAATATTTAACTATTTTTATAAAGGGAAAGAATTGGTGTGTAACCCAAACTGAATAATTCAAACGAGAACTATTCAAGAGCTAGCATATGATATAACATACGACTTTAAAACTATATAATTATACAGGGTGATTCTAAATTGCTTTTACAAATTAAGAGGGGTGAAAGTACCTATCCAGACGAGTAATAATTACCGTAGAACATAGGGTTGCATTCCACTCTGAGAAGCAGAAGTGAGGAAAATACAAATGCATCGAGGAAGAGAATAGAGACTATCTCCTAAGAACTATCAAGAATTAACTGTATGCAGATTTGCACTGCGAATAAGCAGCATTTTGCTCTTAATTGGTTCCGGAGAAAGCCAATTAGAGCAAACGGTGACCTTAAAAAAGGCACAACATCATCGCTTCAAGTATTACGCTAGTAACATCGTCCGAAACTCTTCGTGAATTCTGTGGCGGAGTACACGTACTAGGAATTAGCAGATATTTACAGGGGTTGGACAAAATATGGAAACACCTTTAAAAAAACACGTTTCTTTGCTTAATATGGTGTAGGAAACCAGTTGGCATCCAAAACAGCTTGCAGTCTTCTCGGAATGGATAAATACAGTTCCTGTATGTTTGCCAAGGGAATATTATACCATTCTTCCTGCGAAACGGTGGCAAGTTCAGATAATGATGTTGGTGGTGGATAACGAGAACGCACTCTCCGTTCCAATGTAGACCACAAAGGTTCGATAATATTCAGGTCTGGTGACTGTGGTAGCCAGGGGAGATGGGACAACTCATCCTCGTGCTCAGAAAACCAGTCCTGGACAATGTGAGCTGTGTCAACAGGGGCTTTGTCGTCTTGGAAAACACCATCAGCATCGGGGAACAAAGTTTGTACCATGGGATGAACTTGATCGGCCAAAATGTTCACATAAGTCTTGGCAGTCATGTGCCCTGACACAGTTATCATGGGGCTTGCAGAGAACCACGATATGGCTGCCCAAACCATAACAGAACCCCCCCGCCATGTTTCACTCTTGGCAACAAGCAGTCTGTATTATAGGCTTGAGATGGCGTTCTCCACACGTAAACTCGGCCAGAAGTGGGAAACAATGTGAAAGAAGACTCGTCAGACCATATTACTCGCTTCCACTGCTCTATAGTCCAGGCTTTATGACTTAAACACCACCTTTTCCTGTTACGGGCATTAGCATCACTGATGAGTGGCTTCTCAATTGCAGCACGGCCACTAAATCCCTATTTATGAATCTCCCTTCTAATTGTTTTGGTACTCACAGGGTTCGGTAACACAACATTCATTTGAGCAGTAACTTTTGCAGCTGTGGTCTTCTTATTTTTCGTCACAATTGCCCTTAGTGATCGTCTGTCGCGATCACTCAGGACACACTTTCGTCCGCGCTGTGGTTTAGCAGATGATGTTTTTCCGCTTTTCAAATATGCGGAATAAATCTTCGATACAGTACCTCTTGAAACACAAACACCTCAGCTACCTTGCTTACGGAAGCACCTACCATACGTGCTCTAACAATTTGCCCACGTTCGAAGTCTGTTAACGCTGACATAATGCAATGACAACCTCACATAACGGTACTCCGACAATAACTGAACTGTTTAGCACATTTACGAAGTAGTATAGGTGGCGTCAGTAGTCAAAAACGCCAGCGCCACCTACATATTTCATTAAAATCAATCTTTCTTTTCAAACATGCATTTCACAAGGTGTTTCCATATTTTTGTCCATCCACTGTACCTCACATACGGTGAAGCAAGAGGAAGGACGCGAAACACGTAGATTGTACGAATAGTAGTTTCCACTCGTCCGATTCCAAGTCATCCAACCGTTTCCAGTGCTGATCGACGAATGCGAAAAATCAGATCTTTGGCCATCTCAAAAAGCAATGCAGGACGTTCGCGAAATGTACGAATGGTAGAAATGGTAGAGCAAGTTATCGGCATTTTGAGCACATTCTGTGAGTTTTTCACTAAACAATAAATCTTATTGCGCAACTTTTGGTCTCGTTCGTTCGCTTTCCAAACACTGTTGTAAGTTCAGGTTGGAATTCTAACATTCCTCTTTTCTGCCTCTCAGAGTGGAATGGCGTTCTATGGTAATTATTGCTCCTATGGTACTATCACTTCTTTTAATTGGTAGAAACAATTTAGAATCGCCCTGTATATTTATATTTGTATACTATATCTTAGTTTTAGTAACATATCCTAGTGTAATAATATAAGAGTGCAAAAACGGATGCATCATTGTAAGATTCTGTTTTTAAAATTATTTTAAATATTATAAAATTATTTAAAAAGCCGAAGAGATTTATAACTAGAATAAAATATTCTGCAAAACGATGCATTTTAGATGAAAAATTCATAAAACTCAAAACACTCTTACCTTCCGATATCAAAGCTACGTGATCGTCACGATATCTTAGTAGGTTCTCGGCAAAGTTAAGTCGAGCTCATTCGAACCAAGGAGACGAATTTTCCATTGGAATATTCAGAGCAGGAAAATGAAATGAGCTAATTTGCGTCCCGAAGTGTCTATACATAGTAAAATGAAATCAGGTAATTGGCCCACCGAAGTATCCATACATAGTAAAATGAAATGAGGTAGTTGGCATACCGAAGTATCCATACATAGTAAAATGAAACGAGGCAGTTGGCACATGGAAGTATCCACACTAGTAAAATGAAATGAGGTAGTTGGCATACCGAAGTATCCATACAATGTGATAGTTTGAATATATGCAAAGTGAAATAGTTTGCATACCGTGTAAGGATCCTAAGTTTTACTAACGTTTATTTTATTTTAAAACTGTACTATCACTTCTTATTTTCTACTTCCGGCCAGAATTAAACGCTTTAACTTATTTATGCAAATTGTCTTGCTAACGCCAAGTACTTAAGTTGTGGCTTTTTGCCAAGCAAGAGAGAGGAAGGAGTTATTGGAAGCAAGCCGCTTGCCACTGTAGTTTTACAAGTTTTCAACTCTGTTGCTGGTTGTCTTCAAGACCAGAGGTTTAGCCCTCTTGATAATTGCAGACATATCGTAGTTTTAGCAGCTCGGCGTACTACATACGTACCTTTCTTTAAATAAAGGCCAATCTTAGTGCTAGGCACGTGTATACTAATTCAAAGTTAGTTTTAATTAGAGTTTTAGTTAGTAGTTTTTATATTCTTACGTTCAGACCACAAGTGGTTGGTCTCTGTGTTCCGAAGTTTCAGAAATTCCTGTAAAGTATAGAAAATAAAGGGTTTCGTATACCCTTCCTGCTTGTATTGTCTACTTCACACATTCTTGAACATAGCTTGAGTAAGCTTCCTGTTCCTATTCAGGACCAGTCATGTTTCCAAAGCAAGTCAAAAGAAACACTAGTCCTGATAACCGAACTACCCATACGATTCTTAAAAGCTACAAATAACAAAATTCGTAACACTATATATATATATATATATTACTAATTTTGTTATTTAATTAGTTATATTTAGTAGAATTATAATTAAAATTGTTGCATTTTCCCATGCGCTGGCGAGACAAATTTTGAGAGAAAACTGAATCGGAAAATTTAGAATACAGGGGCACTAGCATTTAACTTTGAATAAAGCAGTAGTACGAGCTTGTACACTGAGGTTACACCCACTGTATGCTGTCAAATTCTCTTCGCTTGCAGGACACGATAGCTGTGCTCTGTTGCCGTAGTTATTCGTGTATGACTTTCAGCAGGCATTCATTGAGGTGTACCTCTCGTTTAAAATAAAACCCAAGCTTGTGACGTAATCCGTGAGCGTTGATGAACTTCTTGCGTTAGTTGCATTTCCAATTCTTTAAAGCTTCCCAAAAGTTCAACCTAAATAATGTCTCCCAGATATCCATGGTCCTTTTTCATGTACATACTATAGAGCTTAAGAATCTCGTTGTTTTTCAAAACGATAAACACTGAGCTATAGCTTCCACTAAAATTCTGAGTTTCTACAGCCCAGTACCCTTAATCATATCCGAATTATTTCATAATGCTCCATATGTCATATACATTCTCATATGCATGTCTTACCTAATATACTATAGGCTATCTCTTATACATGGATTGTCGATCGTTCTGCCTATTCGTTCCCGACTATTTCTATTCTTCTTCGTCGTCTTTATGTTAACAGAATAGTATAATGTAGAATTCTTGTATATTAATACTGTATAATACTTTTATCTGTATTACTCAAACTATCTGTATCTGACATCTATCTGCACTGTATCTGACGTATGCATAATGTATAATTCATCTATATCTATCAATATTGTATCTGAATTACCTGTATAATCTCATAGCTTCGCATAGAAATATAATATTGTATCTGCATTACCTGCATAATCTCATAGCTTCGCATAGAAATATATAGCTTGGCAACATCACATAACATAGCATGCATGGTGCTGCGTACTATAATTGTGTGTATATAATGGTATAGTTTTTTAATCTGTTAGTATAATTGTGTTTATATAATTGTGCACAATTGTGTTATGTATGGTAGTATAGTGTTTTATTCTGTGTTTTAATAAGTTAGTATAATTGTGTTTGCA
Organism: Stegodyphus dumicola; assembly: GCF_044657685.1. NCBI lineage: Eukaryota > Metazoa > Arthropoda > Arachnida > Araneae > Eresidae > Stegodyphus > Stegodyphus dumicola. Next base: position 130,414,196 of record NC_140777.1, read on the forward strand.
TAATGTACACCATAACTGTGCTGTATATAGTAATATAGTGTCTTATTTCATTTGTACAATTGTGCGCAGTATAATTTCTAATATCTAAAGCTTTACAAGCATAGTGGTTCTCTTTTTACATTGTGTATCAATTCTGTAAGCATTATGTATATAAAAAGTGCTGCATATCTATTCAAATTAAATAAGTATTGTGTATCTGATACAATGTATTGCATAATGTATTCTACAGCGTAAAGTTTCATCTGTAATTACTACAACCTAATAACAAAATTTAATATTCTACAGTGTATCTTCATGCTTTATGTATGTTTATTTGCGCATTTTACATGTGACCTATATGTGTCTTTAGTGTAAGTGTATACTATATATTAATTTAATTATGTTTCATTATAAGTATGTGTTTTACATGTATAAGTGTCTGCAAACTAGTATCTAATTTCTATTATTCTATAATGTGCTTACATGTTTTATATGTATTTTTTATATGTGTTTTACAAGTGCTTTGTATGTATCTTTATATGTGCAAGTGTAAGTGTATGTGTATGTATATGCTGTAATTAGTGTTTAACAAATCAAGATGTAACAAGTCATTCGCCTATCGATCAAAACTAATGTATTCTTAAGACGCATCTGTATGGCCATGTACAGTTACGTAAAATTCTTCAATAAACTCCCGAGGTGGCCTCATGAGGCTCCTGGGAGTTGCTGGCACTAGATAGGGGAGGGCGCGGGACATGTGCCTGTTTACCTCTGTTAAACATCAGGCATCCCCGTCCTCCGTCACCTGTCACCTGTATAATACTTTTAAGATTCTTCTAAATATTTACTTCCACAATGGAGCTATTCGCGATATGTTTTACTTTACCTAATTTCGTTGCAGAACTGGAGACAACATCAAATGCAGTGCACGCTACGCGTAGCGCATCGTAACTCAGTACTCTCTTTAAGATAAAAATGTATCCCCTTTAGTTTGAGAATTAATGTGAGGAACTCTACAAAATGTTTCCGCGTAAATACGCTGATTAGTGCTCCAATAATGGTTTAAGAAAAAGTTCAAACGAAACAGATATTTGAACAGCAATATTTCTTCTTAGCGTTGAATATGCAGTCCTTGTTAATCCAAGGTATTTTAAATAGAATACCTAGGTATTTTATAGAATGTCGGTAACTGGTTGGCGATGTATGAAACGATTAACATTTCACATTTCCTAGTCGACAGAACTCCGGCAATAACAATCCGGCAAAAATAACAATCCGGCAAAGTATATATATTCGATTCGTTTCGAAGCCCACCAGAGGCCGAGCGGTAAACTCGCTGAACACTGGTAGTTCGGTCCGAAGTTCGAATCCTGCGAACGGGGTGGTTGCATAGGCGTTTTCGTGGTTTTTCCCATGTGTAACGTGTATACTAGCCAGTTTTCCTTAGAAAGTCCTCCACGAAGACATCCCTCCCCTTAGATAGATAGCCCTCGAGGCTTTGCCGTAATTAAATAACCTAACCTAACCAATTCGTTTCGAATATCCATTTCATAATTTTCATCTTTTCATATTTTTCATGCATTATTTTGTTTATACATTTTGTTAGAAAGGTCTACATTTTCTTTTGTACAACTTGCATTTTTCTTTGCATATTTTGGATGAAAGTTTTTTAAAGGCATAATTTCATTATTTCTTTTAATTACATTCGCATTTTGAAAACATGCACATCTTTTTTGAATGATAACTTTATATAACCATATCATTATTTTTTTCGTACTTTGCCTAAATTGTATTTGGCTTTCTACATAAAAAATATATATAATGCCTAGGTAAAGTACATAAAAACTCTCATATTTCATGGTTTGCCTAAAAAGGCTAGATATTCTGTAGAAACACTAGATATACCATGAAGTTTCATATTTTTCATTGCCGATAACATATACTGCAATGCTGGCACATTCACTGGCAATGCTTCTCGGTTTCTCCAGAGAATTAGACTTTTCTTACGACTTTTTAATCTCTTTAATACTATTAAAATATTATGTATTTTGTAGCAGTTATATTTACCAAACTGAATGAAAGTGCAAAATTGAGAACTGCAAATAGGTGCAGTTTGAGTAGTAAATACAATCAGCTGGGTTTATATAAACATATATATCGGATTTACTGGCATACGTTTCTTTCCTTTTTACTACTTTTAGCTTACGAAAATCGAGAAAGAAAAATTATGCGAACAACTGAATTCTCGAAGGACGCAGTTGCAATAAGAATGAAACAATAAATACAAACAAATGATGACAATTAAGTACAAAACAAATGAAAAGCATTAATGGATATTATAATATTTTGTTATTTAACGAATAGCTATATTTATTACTGAAGTGACAACGCCATATTTGTATGATGTAACCGTTATTCAGTAACGTAAGAAATTGTTAAAAATTAGAATTCTGAAGTTTTATCAGCTAGTAGATGAATGAAAAATTTCTAACTAAAAGACTGTATTCAAATTATCTATCTCCGTAAACTAAAAATTTATGTTTACTTAAAAGATTATCTGTTATTTTATCAATTACTGCAAAATACATTACAGTCTTATAAAACTGGAGGTTCCACCGAGATGCTGGAAATTAGGAGTGTTATCAATTTCGATGTACCTGGTCTCCTAATCCCAGAAAGTTGCTGAAACAAAGTTGCTTTTGAGAACAAGTTTGCTAGTACCAATTGCCGAGTTTGTTTATTTCAAGGTGAAATGGATGTCAGAAGTCTGCCGTATTAAAGCCAGATTTTGAAGCGGATCATTCAAAGGTTATCTTCTGTGTTTCTATAACTTGCGTCCGAGCAAAGAATTGTCATAACAGGATATTGCTGATCTCCGAAGATAAGGTTAAATTTTGGTTTCATAAAAAACTGTTTATTGTATTTAAGTATTTCTTTTCTGAATTATATTTATACAGTATAAGTTTTTGTGTAAAATAACTGATACTAAAATTTTTTGGCGTAAATTGTAATTGATATTTGTGGTAAAAAAACTGGCCCAGTGTGATCTGATTATACTGCAGAACTGGCAAAAGTCTTTCTTTGTTCTCGCCATCCCGGAGTGTGGTAGATAGTAACGTCATCCCGACGTATTACAGATTGTATATTGTAAAAATTGTATTACCAAACTGGCCAATTTTTTTTTTTTTTTTTTTTTTTTTTGTTATCACCAGGCGTGGAGATGGATAATAAAATCGTTAAACTGACGTGCGTAAAATTCCATTGTATTGCCTAACTGACAAAAGTGTTTATATAGTTATCGCCAACGAGGCTTGTGAATAGTAAGTTAAAACGTCAACGCGGCGTATTAGTATTTTATTTTGTGCCAAACTGGCAAAGTTGTTTAAATAATTTTCTCTAATTGGTTAGTGTGAATTTCATATCCGACAGTTAAGTCTCGCCAGAAATTATATATTTTTAATACAAGTACGATTTGTAAGATTCAAATTTAAGGAAAGTTTATTAAAGGTAACTTGCTCAACATGTCATTCTCAGCTAGGAGTAAAAAACAGGACTTAAAAGTACTGGCAGAAGAGTTAGGTTTAACAGTGAGACCCGAATTTAAGATTGCTCAGTTGCATAAATGGATTAAAGTCCCTGTTATGATGAGGAGTTTACTCGAGAAATACTGGCTGCAATTAGAGAAGAAAGCGAAAGAAAGGAAGAACGCGAAAGAGAAGGAAAAGAAGAACGCGAAAGAGAAGAAAGAGAAAAAGAACGCGAAAAAGAAGAAAGGGTAAAAGAACGCGAAAGAGAAGAAAGAAAAAAAGAACGCGGAAGAGAACGCGAACGCAAAAGAGAAAGGGAAAGGGAACACGAAAGATAAGAGCGAAATTAGAGCTTTTGAGCTACAGAAACTTAAAATGGAAGCAATGACTGCAAGTGCACAGCCGGTAGAAACGATGCAGTTACCTGAGTAGCTTAAATCAGAATTCACGATGTCATGCCACGTTTCAACCCTAAAGAAGATGAAATAAGTTTATTTCTGGTGTTATTTGAGCGTCAAGCTAAAATTATGAATATACCTGCTGAAAATCAAGTGACTCAACTTATTTCATTGCTGCCTCCAGACATCGTTGCGGAAGAACCAGAAGAGATATGAATATGTAAAACCTTTACTGTTACAACAGTTTAAATTGAGTGCAGAAACATTTTGACAACTATTTAATAAACACCAAAAATCTACTGAAAGTACTTGGTATGATTTCTACTATGAACTAAAGAATTATTTAGAAGGATGGCTTAACGGATTAAACATTAAAACTTTTGAACAGCTAAAAGATCTCACGCTAGTTGATCAAGTTAAAAAGCGTACTTCTCCTGATTTCAAAGAACATTTTATGGATGAATTGACTACCATCATTTCACCTACCGAGATGGTTAAGAAAATTGAAAATTTTGAAGATGTTAGAAAAACAATAAAACCGAAATTTTCTGCCAGTCAGACTGAGAAAATTAACAAAGGATCATTTAAAACCCGTTATGATAATTTTGTGAAAACAAAATGGAGCATCCATCTCATTTTAAGCATTCTGATAAATGGGATGATTCAAAATACCAGAAAAATCACTGACAAAGAAGTCAGTTTCAAAACAAGAACCAAGAAAATTTATATGACAAAAGATATCGACCACGTTGTTTCGAGTGTGGGTCATACGAGCATTTTAAGCCTCAGTGCCCTCGCTTAAAACCAAATGAAAGGGTAAATTGCTTATTTTCGAATGATGATTTGTTAAAGACGTATACTATTAGCGGTTTTGGAAATGAGTATGAAATGCCTATTCTTCGAGACGCAGGAGGCACAGTAGATGTTATTTCTCGAAAATACATAGATAACACAAAAATGACTGCAGAACATGTGTAGATACAATACCTATTAAATGACCATTTAGTGTGTCTACCGTTAGCTGAAGTTGAAACTAATTGTAATTGGTAATCCATTTGCAGGTAATCCATTTGCGCAATTGGTTGTCTGAAACTTCTTTCCTTAGATAACAAATGCTATCTGTAGAAGAAATGCAAGTTAAAATAAAGACTTGAATTATTATAGCAGATAACAGAATTATTACATACTGTGAAATTTACTTACTGTGTGTTACATACTGTGAGTAAATGGTTTATACTTACCGCATAATCAGTTTAAGGAAAGTCAGTTGCTGCAAAGCAGAACAGAAACTCAGAAATTAAAAGTTACTGAAAAAATGCAATTGTTTTCCAAAATGAATGTAATTAATAAACTAAGGTTACTTCTCAACTGAAGCTGGTGGTTTATATAAACCTTTTTACACGTGTTACTTTTGGTGCACTCAGAAGGTGCGCATGACAAAAATAAAAAAGTCATTTCTATGTTTTTAAATATCTTTTTATTAAAATAATTTCATTTAATAAGCATTACTCTACAAATCCTTGAAGTTCTGACATATTTTGAAAAATCTTCAAACATTCTTCATTCATGACACTTTCCGGATTATAAGGCATATTGTTGATAATTTTCTTCACAATAATTTCCACTTTCTTTCCATTTATATTGTACTAAGGAAGAGAAGAAAGATTTTAAATAATTTAATAACTAAGGAAGAGAAGAAAGATTTTAAATAATTTAATAACTAAGGAAGAGAAGAAAGATTTTAAATAATTTAATAAGTTAATTAACATTTAAGACATAAAACGTAAATCATATTCATATGATAAATTACGCAAATAAGAACTTGGAACCTCTGATGTACATCTAGTTAAAATATATGATTTACTAAAATCAAGTGAAAATAATCAAGCGTTTTTACAGCATGTTTACTGTATAATTTGCTATGCATTAAGCGCTATCAGATTTGCACAAAAAGAGTCTTTTGAAATATAAAGCTATAAATCAATAAAATTTAATTTAATATCTTTCTACTTGTTGGTTAACTGACTATTACAAAGGACCCGAAGATTATCTGCCTCAAGAGTGAAAACTTCATTAAAGAAAATTGCTCGTAAGCGTTAAACATCGGATACCACGAAAATCTCATGCAGAAGAAACATGCATAAGCCACGAGCCCGAAACGAACGAGTATATTTACTAGTGTTATTAGTTAACATAGTCCAATGAAATGCACTGACTGAACCTACTATAAGATCAATTTGATTTTGTCTGATGTTTTTATTCTAATAATAGTGGCTGATAACAAATTTAGATTTCCTCCCTTATGATGTTTCTTCGTAAGGAATTAAACAAAAGTAGAATTCTCTCCGAGACAACTGTCGTCTGAGCAGAATGATGTCAGCGATTCACTTGTGCGGCAAGATCTCTTGGACCTTGGTGTATCTGGAGAAAAATGGCCATAATAAGCAAAACCAAAGAGTGAAATATGTTTAAAAAAACCTCACGTAAAGAGAATTAGACAAATAATTTCTTCACCTGCATGAATGTGTAATCTTTAATTTTGTGGAAGGTGGATTGAAGGAAACTGATTTGCATTTCCTCCTGGTTATGTATAGAAAGAAAGGGAAAAGAGTGCATCAAAAATGCTGCTCCACCCGGAGTAATCAATTATCGGATTCGAAATCTGGCAAAACTTTCTCGTTCTTTCGAGTTTTTATCGGCCTTTTAGCATTAATTAAAAATCCATTGCAACTTTGGCCTCAGCCACAAAGCTTAATTTAGCTAAAAATGGGAAAAGTGTTAATGGTTATGTAGCTAAAAGAAGGATGTCTTACGGAGGACTTTCTATGAGAAACTGACTCTGTTCCTGTTGTAACTGTAGAAGACCGTATAAGTAGCGTAAAATATTCATTGCATGAATATTTCGATTGATATAAATCTTTGAAACATAATTCTTTTATACAGTAGTTCTGTTGACGTTGCTTTCCTAAAATTAGCTCTCCCTTTGCCATAATACTTAATTAATAATTAAAGTAACTTGAATTTCTTAAAACTAAATATCGGTAAAGCATGACACTAGATTAGCATAGGAACGTTTCATTTTAATTTATTAGTTTAGCATTAAGTATGAAGTAATGATTGGTAAACAAAGCTTTCTGCATCTGATCAGCTGGAAAGGATTAGAAATTTTTGATGCATCTTATGCTACCAACACTTTTGGGTTAAGAAACTATTTCGATATTTAGGAAGAAGTTTTGTGCGTAAAGTTAAATTAATGATCTAAATCTCAAATCAATAATAATGCTGCATTTCTAATGATTTACTTTTATAATTTATGTTCATAGTTGTTAAGTTAATTTTTCTAATAAGCGCAACAGAAAAGTATGTTATTTCTGCAAAATGTTTTATAATGCATTTTATTATTAGCTTAAGCAAATCTCATCTATATTCCTTCTCTTTCTAAAATTGTTTTTTAAAATGTACGCCACTTTCAGCAATTTCTGCAAAATATGTTTTATATATTTATTTATGATTTTGTTATCTGAAAAAAATTATAACTTTATAAAGTGCACTTTTATCGCAAACTATTATACTGTTTTATCTGTAAAAAATTCTAGAACGTTCTTTTATTTTTAAAAATTGAAACAAAATAACAGTTTATCTACATTAAGAGAAAACCATTGCAATAATGTAATTTAAACATATGTCTAAGTGTAATTATTAAATATTAACCGGTATATCTGCCACTTCAAGGATGACTTCTGGAATGTGTCGAGGTGTCAGTTCTTTTCCAATCACTTCTCGAATCCTGTTTTCTAGTTCCTTACTGAATGAATAACCTTCCTTCATCTTCAGAAAAAGTACAGCCCTCTCCACCAGATTCGTACTGTATTGCGAAACACAGATGCTGTCTAGGACTTCAGAAAATTTATCTACTGCACAGTTAAAAAACATTATTTTTAAATATTATGAGAACAAAACAGAAAAAGATATTTATATAGAATAAACTTCAATAGTACCTTGCATAGTATAATATTACTTCCAAGATAATATTATATTATATTATTAGATAAATTAAAACATAATATTATTTCTAATATTGTCAAATACTATGTATTTATTTATGAAAAATATTTATGATGTGCATAAATCAGAATAATATACTTAGCATTCTTTGTCACGTACTCAATAAACATTTAAGCAGTTTATTGTCACAATTCCAGCCTAAAATTCATTTTTCAGGTAATACAAGGGATATAAAAAAGTAATAGCTGTTTCTAATCTTACAGAAGTAACCCTAAATACTTATATTAGCTTTGTTCAGAAGAAAGAATTGCTTTACTTTACAATGAATTATTTTTGTAACGAATATTTTTTATACTATCATGATTCCAATGTAATTATAATATTTTACAACATAAATAGTTAAGTAATGTTTATTGGAAAATTTTAACAACAAGAATTAGAGCAATATTTTTAAAGTTTGCAGGACTAGTTTCGATGGTTTAAATACAGAACCAGCTTCTTCAGCTGCCTAAATGCAAATAAACGAGATAGAGTATGTTGACAAGATAAGAATAACCGGAAATAAATAAGAAATTGAGTTGATGGTAACAAACTAATTTTAACTGTTTATGCTGCATAATAAAAAAATGCTGTACTTGATTAAAATCAGTATTTGATATGAAAACTATTGTTGAGGCTATAAGGTATTTCTCCCGCCTTCTTAGCATGCCTTCGTAATGTAGTGGTCAGCACGCTGGGAGCGTATTCCAGAGGTCCGTGTTTCGATTCCTGGCGAAGGTGTTCCTCATTTTTGATCTCTCCTGTTTTTTAAAAAAATAGCTTATGTCTCTACAAGGCTTGTCTCATGTCTTTAACCTAATTAGTGCAAGTCCACGAGCTTTATAGGAGGAAGGACTGCATGGTTGCATCTGTCATTGACATGGGCCTTAAGCACTATATAGGTGACTGTGCAACTTAGTCCAGCTCTGTCTCAATTTTGATGACTCAGGAGGTCAGGCAGGTCAGCAGTGTGGCAGGTAAGACCGGTCCGAGAGTCTCCCAGCCTTCTTCCCCTAACAACCTCCATGCACTAAACCAGAGAACTTACGGCTCACCGTGTATTTTGAGGGTCCCTTTGCCACAGAGACACTAAACATTTATAATCATCCATGCCTCCTCCGAGATTCCAATCCGAACTCAACGAACGACGTAGCAGCCAGGAATACTAATCACTACACTAATTCGAACAGCGATAAAATTATACAAATATTTAGTTTAGAAACTTTTGTTGAGAAATAAATATCAGTATTCAAAACCTTTGTCATAAAAGCAGTATAATTTAATATGAGCCTGTAAGTTGACTTGTAGATATAAAAGCAGTATTCTTTCTTCATCTAGGTATGCTGGATTTCATCTGATGTGGTTGTAGCAACGACAAGAAGTGAAACCTTTTGCAAAAGGTAGCTGGGTCCCACAAGCTCACTGAAACTGCGTTAAAACAGATTTGAATTTTGTGCATCACAACACAAGCTGCGTTTTTGCTCCATGGCCTCTATCAGCATGCTATTCGGATGTTAAAGGCAGTTGTGCCATTACTACAAAGTAAAGCTTCTGCATCTGCTGAAGTTATCCAGCCTGTCTCTACAAGTATGAAAATATTGCTTTTCTTCAATAGTCGATGTAAGGAAAGCGAATAACACATTATAGAACACATACTTTTTTTGGAGGGGAGTACTTTATTTAAATTTACCTTTTGCTACCACAGCGTCGACTGGCAACAAAACAAGGATATTCTAAAGAAAGTTATTGGTTCTAAACGTGTTAGACAATTTCATGTTTTTGGCTTTGTTTTAAACTCAGAATCTGTCTTCTATACACACTCATTTTTTAAGGTATTCCGACTGTCTGTTGCACCGCCTCAATATGAAAGACCAATGATTGATTCAATCTGAATTGATCCCACAAAATATATCATAAAAAAGTTTCTTTTCATAAGCTATATTTTGTCCTTATGAAAAAGGGTATAAAACAATCACACATGCACATGTTTAAGTTAGCCTAATTATACAATAATGAAACAGAATTGCCAGTATTTATATGGAAACTGATAATAATGCATTATGAAGGCTACTGGAAACTTATCTGAAATGACTCAGAGCATTTTAAATATGTTAAGTATTCAACAGATGAAACGTGCTGCTTTGGAATACCTATATTTAAACTTAAAATTTTACAAAACTTTCTAAAATCATAAAGGTCCAAAACGTGCACTAATCTCAAAAAAAGTTATAACACATCACCAGTCCTATCTAGCCTTACTGAACTGCATTTAAACTCAGAAGTTATCTGTTTCATGGTTTACGGATTTAATAAATATAAAAGCTGCTTTATCGAGACGTTATAAGAAAGAATTAAGGATACTTTTAATTGTATCATTTTTTGCATTATAAACATTTTATCACAAACAATTATAAGCCGAGTAAAATGTTTTGTGAAAATTGCTAATGTACACGTATAACAAAATAGTTTTATAATAACATTTGTTGTCCGCCAAAAATATCGCGGACGAAAGCGTGGCGGAGAAAACAACGCAAGGCGAAAACATCGTAGTATAAAACATCATAGGAGAAAGAAAGCAAAGAGAAAACACGGCAGTTCTAAAATATCTAGGTTCAAAATATCGTCGTCGGAAAAAAAGAGTTTCAAAAACTTCGCAGTTTAAAAACATCATTTCGAAAATATCGTGGTAAAAAATAAAGTATTTACAAATCATCTCATGACGGTAACATAGTACATGTGCGTTTTTCAGGTTTTAAAAGTTATAACTGCATTTTCGCATAATGATTTGGGAGCGCAAAAAGGAAAGAGGAATAGTTATACTTCTATATTTCATACATTTGAGGCCCACCAGCTGCCGAGCGGTAAAGACGCTGAAAACTGGTAGTTCGGTCCGAGGTTCGAATCCCGCGAACGGTCTAGCTGCATGGGCGTTTTCGTGGTTTTCCCCATATGTAACGTGTATACGAGCCAGTTTCCTTTAGAAAGTCCTCCACGAAGGCATCCCTCCCTTTAGGCAGATAGCCCTCGTGGGCTTTGCCATAATTAAATAATACCAATACTAATGCCATATTTTTGAGTGAACTAATAAATTTTTGCTGAAAACGTGAGAAGACTTAAGCATTTAAAAATCGACAATGAGTAGAAAATTAATGCAACTTGTAGCCATTAACAGAATTTTTAAATTTGCATAGTTAATTAACAAAATTACTAATAAATTAATCTTTTTTATAAAGTTTTACTGATAATTTTTCATGAAAAATACAGTCTCAAAGTATTTAGAAAAATTAAGACAAATAACTACATAATCTTACCTCTATACAAATTGCTCAGTTTATTATCAAATTATTTTCTTTCACGTTTGTTAATCTGTTATTGTTTTAGCGAAAAATAAATATTGTTTTGTTTCCTTTTATTGTTGAAGTGGCATTAATATTTTCACCCTCTTTCCGTGCTGGGCTCCCAAATCATTACGAGAAAATGCAATTATAACTTTCAAAAAAGAAACGTATATGTGCGACGTTATTGTCCTGCGATGATTTGTAGGTACTTTATATTTGCCACGATATTTTCGACGACGATGTTTTTAAACTGCAAAGCTTCTAAACCAATTTATTTTTTTAACCGATGATATTTTGGATCACGATGCTTTAGATGTGCGATATTTTCTCTCTGCTTTTTCTTTTCTGCCAGGATGTTTTGTACCACGGCGTTTCCACCTTACGTTGTTTTCTCTGCGACATTTTCGCCCGCGATGTTTTCGGCTGTAATCTAACATTTACGCAATTTTTATGGCTTATCAGGGACTCAGGCATTCTCTTCATGTCTAACAATATCTGAGAATAAAGACGTACAGACTGTTTCAAGTATAAAATATGATGCTAATTTACATGCAGTGTAGAATAATATAAAAAAGTAATCAAATTGACAAAAATTAACATATAATGTAAGTTATGGAGTTTACCAGAAAATGAAAATCTTGTATTTATATCAACACGTGATTTAAACCGAATATTCAAATGCAGTCTTTATGAGTTAAATCCAAAAATTCTAAAAGAATGATCGAAACAAATGCTTGGGGATGTTTAAAAATATGAAGTTTGACTCTATGTATACATTCAGATAAATTCTTGTGATTACCTAAAATCAAGCGTAAAAGTCATTTAATAAATATTTAAAAATGGTTAACTTTACAATAATATTTAAATGAAAGCCAACAATCAATCATATTGAACTCGTAAAGTAGAAAAATGATTGGTTCCGATTTAAAGGAATTATTTTCATTTTATTATTCGTTTTTTAAACATACGAATACTTTTATGTGAGATCTAATATGTATTTTAAGCATTAATCTAGCTGTATATAAGGATTTCGCTTTTCAATTATGGCTTACTTTCGCTCAGCAAATCGTCAATTATTTTGTGCTGTTTGCTCATAATTAGTTTAAAAAAGTTTCCAGTCTATTCATAATACCTTTCCAAATAAATAACCAGTTTAAATAATTTTCATATTTATTCATAACTTTGGTACCTCCTTCGAGTGGGAAAAAAGACTAGATGATTGGTAAGATCTTAATTACAGCCCAGGTACCTCAAATTCGAAATTTAATTTTTCATAATTTTTTAGGAATTATTAAATATAACGAGATTTTATTATATTCATTCATTGAAACAGAGAAACCAAGAATCATTTGAGTCTTACCAACATCATAGATTTCAGAACTTCCAAATCGACATCCTCTTTGTTTTAAGGTAGCATCGCTGCAAGTTCAAGGAAACAAATATTGTAATTAAATCTTATTCTAAACTTCTTATTAAATTTCGAAAACTAATTTCTAGAAGTTTATTAATAATAGATGTAATTTTACGGCAGAAAGTTTAGCATTAATTTAGGAATAATTTAATCTTAGGTTAATTTAAATTTTTGATGAAATATTTTCTGCTTTTCAAGGAAATCAGGCACATACGTCTATCCGTAAGGAGTTAAATATACTATTACTATATAAAAATTTCAGATTATTTTGCTTCTTAGGAAAAGAAATCCGGGTCATGTCTCACAAATTTGTAAAGCATTTTTATAAAATCAGTGCTATTTCAAGATGAGTTTTATATAATTCTGAATTTGGTCTTTGGCAAACAATAAGTTGGAATTATTCCTTCAATTTTTAAACAAGAACCTAAAACTCTGTTTTTAAATTGCGTGTATTAAGGTGTAGAAATATAAAAAATACAACTCGAGATTAAATTGTTTTCATAAATTGAAAATCAAAAATGTTAAACTGTTTACAGTAAGAACTACAAAAGCAGTATTCAAACGCTTCACAAAATAACATTAATTTCATTTAAAAATTGTGTCTTAACAAAATACTTTACTTGAAAAATAGACTTTTACCAGCTACAAAATGAATATGGTAAATATTGTTTTGATTTTCAAAGAAATAAAGATGTGTTACATACAGAGTGTTTCATTAGTCTCGACCCATTTTATTAAAACATTCATATTTAGTTTCTTCTTCCATGCAAAATAAAGGTTTGACTAAAGGAGAAAATATTTTTGCTAATGCAAGACTGAAGGTTTTAAGCTATGTTTAGATTAAAAATGACTTTTGATTGACATTCAATAAACCAGATTTAATAAGAATCAATATCAAATTATTTCTCAAGAAATCTCGAAAAATGAATTTTGTGTTGAAGGAGCATTTTCTGGCGAGAGAATTGGTATTATAATAGACTAGTTTCTATTACAAATTTGAGTAGAGAGTCAAATTTGTAAAAAATATTGTTTTGATATTCAAAGAACTAAAGATGTGTTACATACAGAGTGTATATTACTATTATATTATTGTTTGTGTCGTTAAACAATAATTTGGAGAAATCTAAGCAGCTTTTTAGAAGAGTGATTAATATATTCAGATATTTTACACCGTTTTGTCTACTAATTATTTGACGTTACTAAAACTGAAGGCTTCATTCAACACATACTTTTAAACATCGGATTACAACTTAAGACTTACGGAATTATTTGAGACTTATAATCATCACTAGAATCACCATAACAGGAGCAGGGTACAAATGTCTGCTGATCAAAAATGACAAGAACTTAGTTTGATAGGTTAAAAATTTTCTTAGAGCCACGGCTAGTTTTAAAAGGACATTTAACTTGAGGAAGAGAGCACAATGACATTTTATTACTCTCCCTGTACTTTACTAGGGCATTCCATAGACAGAGGCCGAACTGAGGTTTCGAACTGAAACCTTCGGCAGCACTGGAAAATCATGTTTTGTATACAAATGGCTCCAAAGGAGAGCAAAGTACTGGCTGCGGTTTCTATGAAGTACTAGGGTACAATGCTTCAGACCTGGTCTCACGAAGACTAAGTCTCGACAATTCAAGCCGAGCTATTTGCTGTTAGAGCAGCTTATACAATTCAGAATCCAAACAGAATAGCTCTTGGTAATACAGAGTGACACTGCCTCCAGCCATCCAGTGTCAACGATGTAAAATCCAAATAGTGAAAGAGATTCAGAGACCAGTGCTTTCATTGCCGGAGAACAAAAGACAGAAACTCAAATGGGTTCGAGCCCATACTCTGGGTTTTTAGTAATGAAAGAGCTTCTAAAATAGCAAAACAAGCAGCCATGAACCCAAATACTAGAACCATCTTCATGCAAGCCCCAAGTTCACATATGAAAGCCTCAATAAATTGTCAACTTATGGTACAGTGGCAGACTAGCTGGATTATACAAATAATCTTCTTGTGGAGTCCTTCTTGTGGTCAGCAGGAAACTCAAGAGCAGAATAGCGAGTTAACGCAATTACTCAGTACCTTATTTCAGTTATTTAAACGCTTTGAACTTCGTGATCTGTACATCTGCGGAGCAGCTAAGTACTCAGATCACTACATCTTCGACTGCCCGGAAACAGCTAGGTTTCACCTTCAGAAGCCAGCTAATGAACACTGCAACGCTTGGGCTAAAAACACATTTAATAACCTATATGCAATTAAGCATATTAAGGAATGCGATAACATTTCACTTCTGATTTCCAACAATTCGGAGCCGTGATATAGTTCCCGCCGTAGTGCCGTGGTTGCATGTTATGTTGCCTTCCAGATTTTTGGCACTTACGTTGAATTATATTCACGTATCTTCTCAACTCGTGCATGTTTTCCTATGTCTTCAAGTTCATTCACTAGCTCCACTTCATTTTCAATTTTATTTTATTTTATTTTTTTTTTAATTCCATTACATGCTTTACCTTGCAAAGACAGACCTATGGGAAACTTCGTCTAAGACACTAAGAAATATTTAGTCGTCGACGAGACTTGCTTACAAGCACCTTTCCTATGCGGACATGCTCGGACATGTCGGAAACATGCTTACAAGCACCTTTCCTATGCGGACGGTTGTCCCTCCGGCGGAGAAAGGAAAAGAAAGAAGAGGCTAATAGAGAACGTGAACTCATTCTGATCAAATTTGCTACCCTGTGATTTGTTTCGAGGCGATTTTATGTAAACAAAAGTGTATATGATAAAATTTACAAGAGATGGTTATCTGAAGTTTTGCATTTCAGATACTTGAAAAAATATATGTCCTATGACAGAAAGTTTTTTTTTTTTTTTTTTTTTTTTTTTTTTTTTTTTTTTTTAGTCACGTTATGTTAAATAGGAGATTTCATGTGAACGGAAAGGAAACATATTGAAATGTACTACAATGAATTATATCTACGTAGTCCAGTCATCGGAATTCTAATTTCCATTGAAAAAAAATGCATTTTTGGGAAAAGGAATCTAAGATTTGAAGAGCTCTATGTAATAATTCAGTGTATGCCTACGTTTTATCCTCCATCTAACATGTCAATACAATAAAATTATTCCTTTAAAATACCGTCTCGACAAACCATCTTATGCAGGCTTTATCTTTTTATTTTCTCAACAGACGATAGTAAACATATACTTTTAAATTATATAAATATGATTCGGCATTTTTAATTTAAAACTTTAGCCTAGTTAATCTCTACATATAATGCAAGAAAGAGTCTGTCTGTGTGTGTGTCTGCGTGTCTTTCGTTTGCGCTGCGCGTAAGCTAATAGATCCACGGCTACAAAATTTGGTACATAGTTGCATCTAGACAAAAGCCAGTGCACCTCGAAGCGATTTTTTTCGAAATTCGAATTCGAATTTTTTTTATTTTATGTTTTGTGACGAAATCGCATCATTTTGAGACATAATGGGCTATAGGAAAGCGAGATTTTACTCTACAGACTCCATTTTCACATCGTCATGAAACGTAGGCACTTAGCTATTTTAAGAACTTAATAATAAATTTCGTGTTTCAATAAATCGATTAAATACGAATTTATTTAACAAATGCAGCTTAATACCTTTTCAACGGGATTTTTTCTAAAAAAGTTTATTTTTAAAAATGTACAGTTTATTTTTCTTGGATTTGTGGACACGATAAACTTTCATCCTTGCGACTTCTTTTACAAAAAGAATTTTGGAAAAATGATAATATTTTGTATTTTTAAAAGATTTTTTAAATGAAGCTTCCGAGCACAATTCTCACATCTCACATCTTTAAAAATGTGATTTTGGCAACAATTTTCCTTTCTTATTGTTGTTGCTAGATTTATGATGAAATCGCATCATTTTGAATAGTTTCATTCTTTTAGAAATATGGGTTTGACAACAATTTTTCATTGTATTTCTTATGTCACTGTTTTTAAGAGAATGGCATATTTCAGTGTCATTTTTTTATATACAAAATTTTTATCAATTTTTTTTTTTTTTTTTTTAGTTTCTTTCATGTTATTTTTTGCTTATTTCACTGTTTGTAAGACATTGAAAAGTTTTGCATGACTTTTTTTCTTCAACGGAAAGTTGGTTAATAATATAGATAAAACATCGTTAATTATAATTTGCTTTTCAGAATTTTTTGTTTTTTGTAATTTTGTTATACTTAATAACTTTTTTTTATGAAGTTGTTCTGCAGAGTAAAATTCTACGCAGTTCTTAAATTTAACGTTTCGTGTTCCCTTCAGTCATTTCTTCATACATTTAAGCAGCCCACCAGCGGCCGAGCGGTAAAGACGCTGAACACTGGTAGTTCGGTCTGAGGCTCGAATCCCGCGAACGGGCTGGCTGCATGGGCGTTTTCGTGGTTTTCCCCATGTGTAACGTGTATACGAGCCAGTTTCCCTTAGAAAGTCCTCCACGAAAGGCATCCCTCCCTTTAGGCAGATAGCCCTCGTGTGCTTTGCCATAATTAAATACACCAACTTCATACATTTAAAAGCCAGACGAAGGCTGGCAGCGAAGATGCTAGTTATTAATATAGACATATAAATAGCATAAATAAAAAAATAAATAAAATAATGATACTAATAAAACTAAAGCAGAAAACGTTTGACTCCTGTACTATGAAACCGACCGAGGTATTTAATTTTAAATCCTAATACATGTTCAAAAAACATACAAAAACGGAAAAGCGAAATGATTGTAGTTGTACATTACTAAAAATGAAATATCAGCTTAAAATGTGTTTTCTTTTGTTAATAGATTAAGTGTGTCACTTGTCAATTAATTCGTGTGCACAATCACAATGCTCTTGTCAATGGCAATGTCCCTGTAAACATCCTATAATCTTCTGTAGATGCCGGACAGGCTGCATACATTTTTGTCAGGAATTCAACAATAAAATATTGTTTGTACCACTTCATATCCATTATAAACTTTTTATAAAGATAATTATTATATATTATACATTTTCATAGATTGGAATGTATTACTGAATGTTCACGACACTTGTTACGACCAAGCATATGACAGCTTTTTGCCTTAGTGACGAGATGTCTGTATGGAAGCCTGTTTAAGAGGTACTGACTCGTATTCATATTACATATGAAGAAAATGACAAAAACTTCCATGCATCCATCCCGTTCGTCAGAATGTGAAACCAGATCAAACTGCCTAAATTCAGTGATTTTTTAATTTGGCCACTGGTGATTCATGCGCTTGTATTTTGATCTCATATAAAAGCGTTTGACGACATTTAGGCGGTTATAAAATGCAAGTAGAAATTCAAAATATGTATAGTTAGCTGCATATTAAACTATCTATTAGTATTTCTGAGTTCATAAATGTTCATGGAAAGTTTTGAAAATTTACCCCTCACTCATCACTTCGCTATATTCTGCCCGCCACAAAATTGGTAAGAACAATACTGAATTATCAGTTTTTTTTTTTTTTTTTTTTTTTTTTTTTTTTTCCATTACGAGAAAAGAGCTATGGTGATTTTAATCAAAGGGCAGAAAGTTTAGATGTAAAAGAGCCTATATTTTCTTCAAACTGGAGAATCGTGTAGAAACAACTGATAATCGGAATATAGTAAGTTTAAAATATTAAAAACGTTTAATAAATATCTTAAATACCTCTACGTATATTTTCTAATTTTTTTAACTTTTTAAAACTTTTTGAAGAATACATTAAAAAAATTTCATTTTAAAACAAGCGAAATAATTTAAAATTTTCGAAATATTTTGAATTTGAGTCGTTTGCAGAATAGATTGGAGCTGCAGTCTCTATTTACGAAAAACAATCCTAATTACAGGAGATAAGGAATACCAGCGGCCGAGCGGTAAAAGCCGCTGAACACTGGTAGTTCGCTCTGGGGTTCGAGTCCCGGAGAACTAGTGGCTGCAGGGGCGTTTTCGTTGGTTTTCCCCATGGTGTAACGTGGATATGAACCAGTTTCCCTTAAAAAGACCTCCGCGGGGGATAAAGCGGTGAGGTCTGTGAACGTAGACAGTTCGAAGTTCGAATGCCGCTAACGAGTTAGATGCATGATCGTTTTTGTAGTTTTGCCCTATGTGTAACACGTTAATGCGAGAAAGTTTCACTTAGAAAGTCATCCATGAAGGCATCTCTCCTTTCCGTGTACTGCCTTAGGACGGAATGCGTAAAAAATAATAATTACAGGAGATAAATTTCATTATAAGGCAGTTCAGCTTACCTTCTTCCGCAAACAATGTATCCTTTCGTTACTGGATTGATAATAGCCGAATCTCCTATTGAGAACTTTCCTGTAAATGATAAAAGATGTTATCTTATTTTAGAATATATAAACGGCATTAAACTTCTATATAAGAGAAAGCGCTCAGTAGCGATCAAAACTTAATTACAAATGGATATTTTATAAATATCACCGATATATAGGGATCTTTATTTTTAACAAGAACATTTACAGCATATTAAGAGTACTGTGTTAATTTTTTTTATTTCTATAGCAAATGTATTTTAGAAAGGACATATTTTTGAAATGCTTAAATAATTTATCAAAGCAAATTTTGTTATTCATTTCGCTTATGATTTCAAGCAACGATATTTTGAATTCTTAAAGAAGAATAAGACTGCAGATTAAAAAGTTAAACATTCGCAGTCGTTAAAAACGTTTGCGAAATTGCAGTTGGTACGTTTTCCTTATTATATTTTTTCCAACTCCCTAAGAACAAATATTTATGATTTAGAATACGTATTGCATGCTATTATACAAATTTCATTTAAAGATTTTTAAAAGAAAGAACGTTACATGTAAGACTTAATAACAATATTTATAACATTCACTTAATTTCATTTGCTTTATTTTCTGATTTTTATGGAATTTAATTAAGTTTTTAAATGTACAATGAATTTGCGGTAGCCCAGAAAAGCTATTAGTCTCAAAACGGCATTGTATAGCGTTACACTACAAATGGCGAATCAATTTTTAAATTGTTCCCATTGTTTAAATAGTTTTGTTCATGCTGATCATTGTCAAACAGTTTATTATGCCAAACAGTTTTGTCAAAATCGCACGAATAATTTTTAACAAATCAGCTTTCAGAATTTTAGCTCCTCAATGTTCATTGACTTTGATATATATTTATTAATACCTCTTTTTATTAAACTTACTTGATTCCTTCTTCCAGAATTCGAAATTTAAGCTTAATCCGAGTATAATTCGCACATTTTTTATGATTCATTTTCTAAAATTTGTATATTTAAATATTTTTTATAAATTCTTCGAAACGATTTTCATATTATAACCTATGTAAGTTTTAACATCACGTTACAGTAGATGTATTTCTAGGCACACCTGCAAAAAAATTTAAGTTTTTTTTTACCTCAAACGTTTCTAAGATATATATGAATTTACATATTGACGCGTTTTAAAATAATTAACATTTTTTCTTTTGAGCGGAAATAATGCCAAATGTGGTTTATGGATTTTGTTAAAATTCTTGGAAAGTATGAAGTGACCTTTTTTGCGTTTGTGTACAATGAAAAAAAGGAAAGGAAAATAGGTTGATCTAAATTAAGAAGTTCGCCATGTAACCTACTCTTTGCGCAACTGCAAAAATGCGATAAGAGAAATTTTTGAATTTCGCACCAAATTTTTAAAAAATTTAATATTTAGGCATAATTTGAGTCGTAGAATCGAAATATAGAAAACATTTGGCACGTGATTTCAGAAAAAGGTTTTTTGTCAAAATGCCTGCATTAGAACAATGCATATTCAAATGTAATATATATATATCCTAAGCTGCGATTTCGAGACATGAAAAACGTAATATGAATTTCGTCAATAGTCCCAGTAAAACAAAAAATGGTCCCTCTTTTTTTTTTTTTTTTTTTTTTTTTTTCGCAGTGTACTTTAATTGTAAATGAGTATTTTTGGCTATCTCGAAAACGCCTGGACATTCAAAAGATGCTCAGTATATTTTAAGCGCAATATTTCGCATTCTAATGGTAAGAATAATTACAAATCTTCTGTTTTTTTTCATATCTCCAGTCGCGAATATTGCAAGAAGAAATATTTTTATCAAATTTTGAGGATAAAGCTACATAACATCAGAGATTACAGTGATGCTACCTGGGAATTCTGAGAAATATGATTTCTTAAATACTGTTCCATCATCATCTCCCCACAAACCCATTGCCAAGGAAGGCAGTGGTTTTGCTAATACCAGTTTACCAGGCTCCCCTACTACGGGTTGACCTAAAGAAAAGAAATGAATGAAATTTAAAAAATGGCAATGATTTATTTGAAATAAATGATTTTAAAGAGAAAATATTTGCATATATATATATATATCACCTGAATTTTTTGAACTTATTTACGAAACTCAAGTGTAAACCAGAAGCACCATGCTTTCGATTTCGAGCTGATTTGAGAGCTAGTGATAGTAAAATAATTTTGGAAGATATTCACTCTTTGGGCAAACAATATATCATTTTGCTGGCCAAATCTTTGCTTGCTTGTCATATATTTTTTCTAGTAAAACGCAGTAAAAATGGTTATTTTTTTTAATTCTAAGTTTTTATTGTGCGTGTGTAGAAAACTTCTGCATCAGAAGTACAGACTTCTACAAAATGTCTGAGAAGTCCCCGTACCCCAAGTTTGAATATCACAGAGGAAAATGTCAGGGTTAAATTAGTGTAGTATTGTTGTGGACTTGGCAGCCCTGTTTTCTATTTCGGACCTTATTTTAGCCTGAATAGGAGAATGCACTTTCTTATTTACATATATTGCAAACGTAGTTCATTTCTGAGCTGCAAGAGAAGGGATTCGTGGTCAGTGTGCGAGAATAGTAAGACGGGGCTCCACCTCATTTTTATTTTCAAGGTGCGTAACTTCCTGAATGAACGATTTTCCAGCCGCAGCATAGTTTTCGTAACATTCAATTCGATCTGAAATGGACTCAACAAAGTCAAGATCATTCAACACAAGGCAAAATTGAGTTACACTAAAGTTACGCATGATCAGTAATACTACTTTAGTCCAATACCCTAACAGACGTGATGGCATATCTGAGATGAAAGACAATGAAATCTTAATAAGGTTATGCAGCGGCAGGGCCAAATAGGCGATACAAACTCAAAAACTCTAGACTCAAAAACTGCCATTTGGCGAAATACAGTAAACCTGTATGGCAACCTTACGGGCTGACAGGGGAAAGACGAGTTTTTCTCCGGCTGTCTGTGTTATTTACACATCAATCTTGTCCATTCAACGTGATATATAAACCTCGGCACCTGTGTCTGTGTTCAGACTATTAACAGCAGATTAACATGGACTGATCATATCAACATCTGCCGCAATAGAGCATATGGCAATTTAAAACAGCTCATGCCTCTCATAGGCAATTATTCCAATCTCGACCTCAGAAGAAAACTTCACATTTATAATGCTATTATGAGACCAATACTCTGCTATGCTTCCCCTGCTTGGGCCACCATCAAAGACGTGGATATCAAAAAACTTCAAATCATCCAAAACAAATACCTGCGGGTCATCAGAAATGTACATTTTTATGTCTCTAATGCTGCACAGGGACCTCAAAATCGATTTTATCAAAGATTACCTCCACAAAAACAACGAGAAATTCTTTCAAAAAGCCCTGAAATGCAATTACACGACTAATTTTCAAGTTTTCAACTACAGCATACTGCAAGAAGATAGAGATCTTAGACCCTGGGAGGTCCACCTCTGTGGTACACTTTTTCCGACCTAATGTAAATATTGTATTATAATTTATGCATTTATGTATTATATTATTCATCATATTTTTATCTTGTTTATTATGTATTTATTCCAGAATTATTATTTAACCCAGATCTTTCCATTTTTTTTTCCATATTGTATTGCATTTATGTTTTAAATTTGTATATATCTTTGCAATTATGTATTTATGTTTTTCATCTTATCTTTCAGGAATTATTCTGCAAGAATTTATTTTGCTTTCAATCAGCCCGTCTCCATAGCCAAATTGTCTGGTTTTCCACTTCAGCGACACATGGTTTCCCTCTCTTACCCCCCCCCAGACTTCAATGCCTCCAATCTCACCGGTCAGGGACTTTAAACTCTCAAGGTGCCACCACGGCATACTTATCAGGAGCCGGTAAAGTGTCATGTACTAGAGACAGACCGGCAATAAAGACATGGACTGGACTGGGCTCTGTGATGAGGCCGCGATCTGTCTTCCTTAAGCCATTATAATGTATCCAACTGAGTCTTTTCCTTATTAAATTTGTATGTGTCTATCTCAGTTAAGAATGCTTTTTAGTTAATGCTATCAACACTCTTGTAGGCACGTTTTACTCACGTGTACCTCAGGTATAACATCTGTTTGAATGACGTCTTATTAAGGTTATAGCAAATTTTTTATTTAAGCAGAACTTGGAAAATAGTATAGTAAATTTAAATTAAGCGTTGAACAGTAGTCAAAGACTACCCAATTTAATGCTAAACTAGAAGCATGCTTAATAAACTACCAGCGAATCAGATTTAAAGTATTGGCGGCGAGAGAACCCAAAACTGAATAACTGCAAATGTTAGAGCCAGCAAGAAAGTAGCCACGTAGTATGAAAATTCCAGAACCAAATCTCTGTTTTAAGATAAAAAAATCTCAGTTTAAATACGCACAACTAACTACTTTGTATTCTGGTGAGAAATACGGAGAGGAGAATTTTTAGCAAAGACCGAAATCATAATAACTGGTTAGTTAATAAAATAACCTTACAAACTCATTTTTGAAAATAATCAAGTCACATGTCCCTCATCTGTCGATAGAGGACAGATATAAAATGTTTATATAGAGAGAAAACGAGTACATTATTTTAAGTGTGGAGGAAGACTTTCGAAAGATAAGAATAATGGATTCATAATTCATAAATGTAAGTACTCCTTAGCAATTACTAAAAATTGAGATCACTGAAATTGTTCTGTGTGATACTCAAAGCAAACTTTCGGGACTTCACAGACAAACAGAGAAATATGCTTCAAGATAAAAGAAAAATTCTATATTTTTTTCTGTTATTTATTTGTTCGTAATTAAAGAAATGTTTGCTAAGCAAATATTTTCCATGAATAGATCTAAAAAAGGCTATTACGAGAAAGTAAGGTGCGTAAATTTCCAGAGATTTAAGGAAGAATTCAAAACTTTGAAAAAACTTCATTAAAACGTTGCTAGATTGGACAAAAATTTAAGTAAAACTAATGACTAAATTTGCTCAAAAAGGGACAGACAGCATACGTAAATGTATCAACCTACAAAAATGCCCATTTTTCAGCAGCATAGAGAGAGATGGAATGAATCACACTTAGCTCTTAAACACATGCTGTCGAAATGACACATGGAAACTCGTAATGAGGAGTTTGAATATCGATATGATTTTAGCAGAATTAAGATTAACAAACAAATTTTTAACAATAAAGTTCATGACTGTATATTCGGAAATTTTGCATATTACTATTCTAGGTTACATTTTATTTGCGCTAATGGAAACTGGCTATTCAATCGTTTATGGATTTTGTCACTATTTTCTAATTTTATTGATAGAACACTCTTTTAATCATTGCACTAAACCAGGTTTTCCAGCAACATACTCAATACCTTTTGATCCAGCCTTCAGAATTAATTTTAAAGTGGTATAAACCACAGCTTTATTTAAATACAATAAGCAGCAAACTGTGCATTAAAAGAAATTAAAAGAAAAGTAGTATTAATTCTAAAACTATTATACTCATAAAACCTGTATTAAAATATATAACAGATTGTGATCAGAGATATTGATACTAAAATTTGACAAATAATACTAAATTTAGTAAACATATGGACGTGTTTTCACAATGTTGAAATATGTACTACCATTTTCGAAATTTCAGCTTTGAAAAATGTTGATTTAGGAGTAAACTTTCATAATATTAATTTTTACGAATTGATGTTTTATGTACTTATTATATTCTTGATATATAAAACACGTAAATTATATAAAAAATACCTTTTTCGTTTACGCATTCGATAGCTACACCCAAAGAAGGAGTTGCAATTTCTGCTTTATAAATAGGTAAAGAGTAATCATATCCCATGGCAGCTCCCATTAACTCTGTACAGGCTGAAAGTAAACATTTTATTCACTATCAAATCTGAATCAGCCTACCTTTAAGTATTTTATGCTATTAAAATACAATGAAAAGGATTTATTATAAAATTAATTAATTATAAATCTTTACTATATATAACATTAATCTTAAATTAAAAATTTCTATAGATTTAGGCAATTATCTTCAAGTCATATTTTTGTTATGTAACAGAAAATAGGCTTTTGTAATTTTTAGAAGTCTTAATTACAAGTGAATTAAATTTTTGGCATAATACTAATTCCATAAAGCAGAAAATACAAATATAAGAGAATGATACATTTATAAATATAACTATTTTTGCAAGTTATTTCATATGTTCAGGAAGTGCCATCAAATACCTTAAAATATATCACAGAACATGCTGCAGAATATAGGATCACAAAAAATCATATTTCTTCTATCAGTTCAATACTTACGTTTGAGGGTCCACCAGCGGCCGAGCGGTAAAGTTCGGTCCGAGGTTCGAATCCCGCGAAAGGGCTGGCTACATGGGCGTTTT
This sequence comes from Stegodyphus dumicola, assembly GCF_044657685.1. Taxonomy (NCBI): domain Eukaryota; kingdom Metazoa; phylum Arthropoda; class Arachnida; order Araneae; family Eresidae; genus Stegodyphus; species Stegodyphus dumicola. The sequence goes on from NC_140777.1 coordinate 130,439,605, forward strand.
CGTGGTTTTCCCCATGTGTAACGTGTATACGAGCCAGTTTCCCTTAGAAAGTCCTCCACGAAAGGCATCCCTCCCCTTAGGCAGATAGCCCTAGTGTGCTTTGCCATAATTAAATACACCAACACCTCTAATGTTTACATGATTATAATACACATTTTACACAAAGAAATGCATATATGCAAACAAGAGGCTTTAACATTGCTTGCAGGTTGCTGAAATGTAAGTGTAAAATCATGTCTTGAATACGCACCTATTTTTGAAAGATAAAATCGCAAGAGAGGTTAGGTTAGGTTAGGTTATTTAATTACGGTAAAGCCTCGAGGGCTATCTGCCTAATGGGAGAGATGCCTTCGTGGAGGACTTTATAAGGGAAACTGGCTCGTATACACGTTACACATGGGGAAAACCACGAAAACGCCCATGCAGCCAGTCCGTTCCCGGGATTCGAACCTCGGACCGAACTACCAGTGTTCAAGCGACTTTACCGCTCGGTCGCTGGTGGGCTCTCGCAAAAGAGAACAAAGTAAGGAGAAAACATTGCAATTCTAAAACATCTTAGTACAAAATATCGTTGTCGGAAATAAAGCTAATAGAAAACTTCGCAGTTTAAAAGCATCGTCGTCGAAAATATCATGGTAAGCACCTACAAATCATCGCATGCCGATAACATCGTAAAAATGTGTTTTCAGGCTTTAAAAGTTGTAAATGCGTAGTTGCATAATGGTTTGTGAGATGAAGAAGGAATGAAGAATATTTTTACTTTTATATTTTTGAATCAACTAATAAATGTTTTTGCAAAATTAAGCAGGAAACGTAAGCATTGAAACTGAAAATGACTAGAAAACAAATGCTAATTATAGCAGTTGACAGTATTTTATTATTTGAAATTAATTAAATAATTCTAATAGAGGTAACCGCATACAGTTATTCATCATACTTTTTCTAATATTTATTAGACTATATTTCGCATGAAAAATACCAATGAAACGTAATAAAAGAGATTTTTTAATTAATGACATTTATTAGTTTAATATATTAGTTTCAAATTCTGTTAACTGCTATGCCTAGCGTTATCTTTAACTCATTTTTAGTTTTTGATATCAATCTTATTTTTCAAGCAACAAATTTATAGTCAATTCAAAAATATGAAATATAAAAGTACATATTTATCATGCCTTTTTCATCTCCCAAATCATTAAGCGAATATGTATTTATAACTTTTAAATCCTGAAAAACGCATGTCTGTGATGTTCTTGTCTCGATGATTCGTAGGTGCTTTATTTTTTACCGCGATATTTCCAAGGACGATGTTTTTAAAGAGCGAAGATATTGGCTGCTTTATTTTCGATGACGATGTTTTGTATCGCAATGTTTTAGAACTCCGGTGTTTTCTCCTTGCATTGTTTTATCTTACGATGTTTTGTAGGACGAAGCTTTGCGTTGTTTCCTCCGCCACGTTTTCGTCCACGATGTTTTCAGCGGCCGATGCTATTCGCACCAGCGGTGCGATTAACCGCTTAATCTATTCGCACCGACATTGACCACGCATGCGCATTGAGTTGTCAGAACCGTCATTTGAACCCAATTGAAAAGAACGGATTCTACGTACTGTCTGTCTATTACAAGTAAAGCTCTCACCAGTTAGTCTGCAGTTGTCTGTTGCCGTAGAAACGAGACTTGACCCATTTTCCGTAGGGGTGTCTTGAAGTCTTTTTTTCCCTCAGCCAACAGTCGCCAAAACGAAATAACAATAAAGCAACCCTTGGTTTGTCCCTATTTGAAATAGACTAGCCCTGTTGCTATAGGGACCGCCATCCGCCAGACACTGCGGTGGGGTTGTTCTTCTAGTACACAGACAGTACGCGAATTGCCTAAGTGTTATAGTGAATCCTTTTTTTTAAAGGTGGGTTACTACCTTGGCGTAGTTTATCATTTTTTAAGCGTTGGCAACTTTCAAAAGTTCCAACTTTCCAACTTTCAAACTTTTTGAAACTTTCAAAAGTTTCAAAAGTTTAGAAAGGAAAATGTGTTCCTTTTCTTATAAAAAGAAGGAACACATTTCCTTTTATTAAAGTATATATAAAAAGGGGTAGATTTTTATGTTCGCAATGTTTATCGTTTTCCTGAACGGTCGGAATAGTTTAAATGACTGATTTGGAGGGGAGACAAAATCTTGTTTACATTTTTTGTACTTCTTAGAATACATTTAGCTTCAAAGATGTGTTTTGCGCAATCAAGACTTTAGTTCATACCTCTTTGAAAATTTTCGTCCAAGAAAAGATAATAAAAATTAGACAGAGGAGTTTTTTGTAGTAAATTTAGACATGAAATAAGTTAAAAGAGATTAAATCAGCTATTTAATGAACAATTAATCATATAATACTGGTTATTAACAATTCTGTATGCCTGTTTATTTTTTATGGAAATATTTGGCATTTTCAGGACACAAAAAGTATTTCAAAGAACTTTAAAATATTAGTACAAACACATTAATAAATTAAATTGAAATGAATAATGGGATGTAATTTCAAAGACAGAAATAATTTAATGTAAGAGATTTAAATTTAAAAATTTGCTGACACAAATGATTTATCAGATTTTATAAGGTTTTATTTCATAAATAACTTTGATTTCGAAATATTTCATTTGAACCTATAAACATGTGTGGATACTGAAAAAGTGACGATAAGAATATTATAATTTTCAGAAAGTTTTCTTATTGAATAATAGATTCTGACAGTCCTATGCTATAAGAATAGGGTCTAAGTTTGTATAAAAATTCCTCTGTTAAATAAAAGAATTTAAGTAATTTCTGTAACCTTTTTGTTAATACATTAAAGATTTTTTAACTAATTACACGTCCTCTCTTGCAATTAGAACTATCATTAAATCCCTATTTTATCTAATCATTTCCTGAGCATTATCATGTATATAGATTGACCACATGTTTGTAACTGATAATTATTACTTGTAAATTATTCTCTGGTGAACTATTAACAACCCCTTCTATTCCTGAGTTAGGTTTAACAACCTTCGCTCTTGCTACCGCTTGCCTTACGGAAATCGGTGTGAAATGCTGGTACGTGGGCTGATAGTGCGCATGCGCGAACGCAGGTGGTGTGAATAGCCTCTTAGCTATTCGCATCGTCGGTGCGATTAGCCACTGCGGTTTTCGGTTGACACCCTGAGAAGGCGATCACTGACGAGAATATGGCTATAGATATTCAGTCCAAAACTATGTTATGCTTTCACAAAAAACTGCCCACTTTTAGAGGTGGTTTCCATGAAATATTTCATTGTATTTTTAATGAAACATATGCTGTATTGCTGCAATTGTAACCAGTAAGTAGAGTTTACTTATTAATGTTACATATTTGAAAAAAAAATTTATTGTTCTGATTATGGAAATTTCTCGTTCCACTTTGCTCATTTTCATACTCGGATGCTGTTTAATTTTTCATCAGTTCCTAAATATAATTTTGAATTCAATAACTCTTTTTCAGGTACTTATGATTAATCAAAACTTTTTGTTTTGAAATTACGGTTTTATCAGAACTATGAGCTTAAACTGTGATAAAAAAACATATCAGAGAAAAGAGATTTTCTCAGAAAAATAACGGAAAATATATATCTAGAACCAAGAAATTCTTTCCAGCTTTTGAGTTTTTGTGGATTTGCGGAGCTATACAATATTAAACAGTAAATACAAAAGGGAATATTTTATGGTTGTTACCAATCTCACTTTTCTCACAAAGGTCAGCACAAGGCCCACGACATTCATCGTGGCAAAGAGTCAAATGCGCCTGTTGTTGGCAAGAGCCTTGAGTACGATATAGCTAGTAGCCTGCCTTTAGCACAGTTCCACCCCCCAGTTTTGAGAAAGAGCACCCCGGGGAACGACTCCGAAGATCCCCTATATCTCTTTCTCTGCCAGCTACCTCTCGAGAGAGAGACTTTTGGCTCGCTGCATATTTACAATGGCTCCCTGCCGCGCAGACACTATACATTTACAAATATCACGGATTCGAAATTCTCCGAAACGAAAACTTCTCCGGGATTCGAACCCTGTTTCCTTGGTACGGCAGTCAGCGTCGTTAACCACTAGCCCACTTGAACGGCAACAATATTTATTTTAACTATATTCCCAATGTCTAGTAAAGGGGTGCTCATGTATTTTATGTATTTAAACTTTATCCTTTATTTGTCATATACAGCCAGAATTTTAGCTTTACTTTATAAATTCTTAATTTATTCTAATACTTTTATCTTGTTATTAATATAAATATTGTCTGCAAGTCTCTGCCAAATTATTATTTTGTAACTTTTTGTGCTTTTAGTTTCTTTTATTTTCAAATGTTATTGTACTTTTCTCGGGGCATTCGGATCCCAATGAAATATTGCAATCTTATTAAAATTAAGTTATTAAAAATTTATTGTTTCTTAAAATTATTACTCACCATATACTGCAGCAAAAACTACATCCTTTTTTATTTTGTTGTAAACGAAGTCAAAGTTTTGTGGCCTCACAACACTTCCACCACTGGCAATTGTCTGCAACGAATCCAAACTATGCTTTTTCGCTATCAAGTGTACAAGAACTGAATTATTAATAAATTAATCTGAATGTTAAAATGTAAACAAAAAACATTAAGCCTGTGTAAAAATATTAAGAAAGTCATTTTCTATTAAATAAATTTTACTGACATTGTATTATATTTTGACTACACTAACAGCAAATTACACTAAAATAAGAATTTCATTTTTTATGCAATGGTTACACTTTATGGGACGCCTCTGTTTCAAAATGATTGTTCATTTGAGCGGTTTGCAAGTATCTACACGTATTAACAATTAACATATCACAATTAATACATATTAATATTTCTTCCACATGGAAATTTCTACAATAAAAGTCTAATGAAGAGTTAGTTAATGGTGTAGTAGTAGTAGAAGTAGTAGAAACATCCATTTTATTAAAATAATGCAATTTATAATTTTTTTTAAAGAAACGATTCGAAAGATTTCACATATAGTTTTTTGAGTGTGTGTAATTATGGCAAAGCCTCCCCGGGTTATCTGCCTAAGGAGAGGGATGCCTTCGTGGAGGACTTTCTAAGGGAAACTGGCTCATATACACGTTACGCATGGGGGAAAACCACGAAAACGCCCATGCAGCCAACCCTTTTGCGGGATTCGAACCTCGGACCGAACTACCAGTGTTCAGCGACTTTACCGCTCGGCCCCTGGTGTGCCTCATGTAGTTTTTTGAAGCTACCCGAAAGGGTTTTGGAAAAGTGTTACATAATTTAAAAACATCAAGGAAATCCACTTTCTTGTAGAAATAACAAATCTTCGAAAAAGATGAATAATTTTTGTAATTTATTTATTCGATTTTTAAGTAGTTTTATTAGAAAACGTATTTAAACCACTCTATCAATTTATAGTGGAAAATAAACTTGGAAATTACCGTATAATTAGTGAGTTTCGACATGAGTTATGTTGGTTGCCCTACACAAAGCAATATTTTACTATTTCTATCCATATTAAGCTGGGAGATGTCTGATGTGACTGTAACAGAGGCAACAAATGATATATTTTGCAGTAAAGATTGCTAAGTCTAATCATTAAAGTGTAAAGCTGATTGCACGTTACAAAAATATAAAGTTTCCGTACCATACAAAAACGGCACCTTTTTACTGCACGATTGCTGTCTTCATATGAATTGGCTCGTCGAAGGCGAAGGCAAAGATTCTTCGCTTGCTAAGGTTATTCGTCCAAGTTAAACTTGAACACTTTCCAATTATTTCGAAAAAATAAACTTACTGTCTTATAATAAAGCAGAGCATTAATTACTTAAATTTAAGTTCTTCTTTTTGAAAACCTTATATTCAAATGGAGAAATAGAACAAACCAGATTATAAACTGCCAGAACTGCTGTCACGCCAAAGACACTTGCTCAAACTTCGAAATTATGTGTGAAACGTAAATAGGAATGCAAATGGTTTTCTGTATTAAACGCTCATGAAAAGGCTGCTTTCTTTGAATCAGGATATTCAGGTTAGCTATAAGGGATGCACAGAAGACAAACGAACGTAACGAAAGAGAAACGTGTAAGAAAGAGAAAAAACTCCCACTCATATCTATAACCTAAAGAATAAAAATTGCCATAGAATTGTCAGCGTTCTTAGCCAGGAATTTCGTGCATTGAGATGTAATAAAATTAACCCAGTAGAAACGAATCAAAAACCCAAAAGAGGGAATGAGACGTAAGTTAGATACTTAGTATAGGAAACAGAAGAAATAAATTGTTACGAAATGTACAGCCGCGGTAAGATGGCTTTCCCGCAAAGCAGTTTTAGGGTTGCCACATTTGGCGAGAAATCGCCCATTTGGCGACAAAATTGGCGATATACCATGGACGGATGGAGAACCTTCTGGAACGAATTCTTACCAGTTTAGCCCAGAATGTTCTCGAACACAAGCCGAAAGCTGTATAAACCCTGCTGGTCCGCAGTCAGTTAGTGTGTGTGCTTCGTCGAGAGCGCGAGAGTGTGTGCCTCGTCTAGTGAGCTGATAGAGTGTGTGCCTCGTCTAGAGTGCGACATAGTGTGTCTCATCTAGTGAGTCCGTGCGGAGTCGATCGAGTTGACAGCCGGACAGCGAGTGCCGAGTGTGTCGTCGAGTGTATCGAAGAGTCTCTTAGTGCATCGCGGTTAGTGCATCTTCGAAAGAGTGTATTAAGCTCCGGGAACGACTGAACTGAAGAGTGGGGAGTCTGTGCTCTGTGTGTCGTCGAGTGCATCACGTGTTCTAGCGTGGAGAGTCTCGAGAGTACGCGGAGTTCCGAGAACGACCGAGCAGAGTCGGGAGCTGTACTCTGGTGCTTTGCAGTGAAGCTGTCTTCACCGTTATTGCCTGACAGTGTGAAGGCTTGTCGCTGATTGTTTCAGCGTATTTATTGTAGATCTTCGACGACTGTAAAAGTGTTTTGGAGCTGTCCTGATTAATATTGGTAAATAAAGTGTGTTTCGATACTGCATCAAGTAGTGTCGTCGTTATTCACTCCAAATCCGTGCGAACACCGTACAAACGTGAAGGAAGAAAATAACGTAACAACTAGTGTCAGAAAAGAAAAACGCAACAATATAAATTCAGTCATTAGTACAGCTGATTGTTTGAACTGCAAAACAATGGTTTCATTTATGCACAGTTCGGTTAGCTTATTGAAATTACGGCAAAGCACAATAGGCCTATCGGTCTAAGGGGAATGATGCCTTCGTGGAGGACTTTCTAATACAAACTGGTTCGTATACACGTTACACATGGGGAGAACCACAAAAATGGTCTGAACGGCCTGGAATCGAACCAGTGCTCAGCGGCTTTGTCGTAACCGCTGGTGGACCTATTTATGCACAGAAATCATTAACTTATTAAAGAAAGGGAGGAAGCGTAAACGCCTTTTTTCAAAAATTCAAGTGCTGTTCAACGCTCTAAAATCCCTACAGGATTTTGAAATGATTGAAATTTAGAGAAAGACTTGATATGCGAAAGATTGCAAAGCTCACAAAATACTATGCACTGGCAGATAATCAGAGGAACAGTCAGAGACAACCTTTCTTCGACGAGATAAGAGAGAGAGAGAGCTTTTGGTTCTGTTATAGGTGTAATCAGATATCGTTAAGTTATGGGAAATTCCGTAAACAAATTTTCTAACAGGAAAATTTCCAGAGATGTCGTTGACATTTCACTCATGCCTTAAATGTCTGGAGTTTAACGAAGCAACAATTTTGTAAATTTCAGAATCTTTTCCGTGCATGTAAAGATACACGCACAATGACTTCATATTTCAACAGTTCATGGCGGTTTGAATATATTTCGTACGTTATCATTTTTATTTATTGATGTTCATAGCTAAGGTATGTAAAATACCCGTAACGGATACAGACTGCTCTTTAATAGTAAGTATTTGGATTTTCTTTAGCATACAGCATATCTGCCATAGAATGTATTTGCTCCTTAAAAAAACCTAAAGCAGATATCTTCTAGATTTCACAAAGCATATCTATTACGCTACAAAAGCTAACAATTAATTTTTTATACACTTTTAGTTTATTTTTTTACATCACGAAAAATTATTTGAAACTAACCATTGATGACAAGCATGAAATGGGCAACGTTTTGCTTGATTAATCAACCGAGAACACGCTCGAGAACTACTTGCTTCAGGAAGGATGCTTTCATAGAGAATGTTTTAAGGAAAACCGTAATATATACACATTATAGGGAAAATATAAAACTCCTCTCGCTACTAATCCGTTAGTTCTGAACAGAAGATGAGGTGGACTACCACTGTTCATTTTTCTAATCCATATGATTACGGCTACTAGTGAGAAGTATGTGTTAAGAGAACGTTTTTATATTTAACCCAGCTCTATCTTTATTAAGAAATACAGGATTTTTTAACTCATAATACATTTTCGAATTTTAAGGCAGAGCGTGTTTCTGACTTGCTCGTGCACGATAAGTTTCGTCCCTACCAGCTCTGGTTATTACTCGTTTGTGCGTTATATTGTTGCTGAATCCTTGATGTTGATTCTCTGGTTGGAATTATTGAACCAGCTTAGAGTGCATTTAAATTGTGTATACTTTGACTGCTATTTCACGTCTTAAATTTAAATTTACTATTCCTTTAATTGCATCAAGAAGAGCTGTGGCTGATTTTCTTAGCACAAGACATTAGGTTTATGCTGTAAAGTCTGTTTAAATAAAAAGTTTGTTTAACCTTTCCAAGACTTTGTAGTTACTTTCAGACATAGCGTTAATTCTCTGCATGTCTGTTACGGGTTTTGGACATATTAAAGTTCCCAGATCTAGTAAGACCCCATAGTATAACTAAAATTGCTGCAATTACAATAATAATATGGAATTTAGTAACCGAGCTTGCTGAAAAAACTACTACAATTCATAGTACCGTTTGATTAAGCATAAATATCTTTAAGATAATAATAACTTTATATTTCTACGCAATTAATTAACAAGGCCCGTAGGTCTTAAGTTACTTTGAAATTCTGAAATATAAACTAGCAGTTATTAAGAAGGAAAAGCATTCCGATAAAAATCACCGAATAACTGTATAGTAAACTACAGTCAATAAGATATAATATTTCATAAGTTAGTAACCTTTAAAGTTATATAATGTTCAATAAGATAGTTGATGAAAATAAAGTATCTGAAGGAAAATATGAAAAATGAGTCGTCCTTTTACTTGGTAGGTATCCTTTCTTTTCCAAATCGTCAAGTATACTGGGTGTGAGCATTAAGTTGGTTATTTTTAATTCTTCTATCATATCCCATAAAGACGTTGGGGTGAGAAAATAGGGATAACCTTCAAATAAAACGATTGTGTAACCTAAGAAATGTAAGCTTGCGATCATGTTCCATGAAACCCATCCAACCTGAAATAGAAGAATTAATATATTCGTTATTCATAAATTATTAGGTATTATTCAACGAGCTAAACATTGTGTGTTAAATAATTTTGCCTTGATTTCATACATTCTGTTCGCCTGCAATCTAAATATAAACTAGTAAGCGTACTAGTAAAGTAGTAAGCGTAAACTAGTTGAAAGTACGTGAGAGTCACTGAATACACGCACAGGGGGATATGAGCAGAGGTTCAGTAGATATTTTCATATATCTATGACGGAAGGAAGCACGCCTTGAGCTGAAATACAGAGGGTAGAATCAACCTCGAGAGGCGAAAGTACCTTTAATCTTCAATTAAATACAGTGACGATAAAACATTTGTCTCTACCAGTAGTTCAAATTGTATTAAACAGCATACCAGCAGATGCATTATTGAATCGGGGGGGGGAATAGTGGGCGCTGGATTTTTTTTTTTTTTTTTTGGAAGAAAACGTTTTTAAGCTTTTTTAAAAAAATTATCCATCACCTAACAGAGCAAAGAAATTAACCTCATTTTGGAGCTTATTGTAGGTGCCTCATTCATTGTATTTGAGACGTAACCTGTTGTAGGACAATCATCGAAGATTTTGCTAACATAGCACAGCAATTGAATTAAAAAAAAAGAAAAACGGTCAAGCTCACTTGGTTGGCAGAAGCAAATACAGCCTTTGCAAGACTTAAAGCGCAATTATCCAAGCACCTATGTTTAAATTTCCTGAAGCAGATGGCAAATTAGAAGTCTCTGCAGACGCATCTGATTTTGCGGTAGTACCTGCGCTTCAGCAAGGTGGACTGCCATTTGAATCTAAACGCTTAATCTAACTCAAATTGTGCGCTACCGAGAAGAAAACGTAAGCAGTTCTTTTAGAGGTATAGAAATTTCAAGTTTATATTAGACGAGCTCCAGTTAGAGTGTGTAAAGACCATACGCTGTCATTCGTTTGTATTCCTGGAAGAATTAATTAGATGAACTCATACCATGGGCTTCTAAATTGCAAAAATTCGGTTGAGCATTTAAACATACTCTCGGAAAAGAAAATATTGTAGCGGATACTGCATAAGAATTGAATTAGATGATGAAAGGGGAAGAAGGGGAATGTGCAATATTAAATTTAAAACTTTTAGATTCACCAGAAACAATTATCTCTAAACTAAAACCAGACCTAGAACTTAAAAATATTTACGCGTATTTGAATGATCCCAACAACTTTGAATACCATAATATGACGGATATTAGGGGGAAAAAACTACAAATTACGAAACAATTGACAATTATTTGTTTTAACTCCAAAGCAATAAATAAGAATAATAAGAATTGCATGAAGCGCCAATTACAGGTCATCTTAGAATAAGGAAAATAGGAAGCTGTTTATTTCCCAGAGCTATAAAACTTTGTAACGTAGTATGTCAAGTTTTGTGACATTTGTGAGCTAGGAAACGATAGCAGTGCAAGAATTGCATGAAGCGCCAATTACAGGTCATCTTAGAATAAGGAAAATAGTGCAAAGAGAAAGGGAAGCTGTTTATTTCCCAGAGCTATAAAGCTTTGTAAAGCAGTTTGTAACAGTTTGTTGTAAGTTTTGTGACATTTGTGAGCTAGGAAACGATAGCAGTGCCGGATACCTAAATAGTTTAAACGCTACTTTTTCTAATGGAACAGTAGAGACTACTCCAATACAGTGGTGGCCCAAATTGTGGACACTTTTGGAAATTTTTATGTTTTTGAACTTTGTATGCTTATAGAATACGTTACGTTTCACAAAATGCAAACTTGTATATATCATTTTAAAGAAAATTTATTAATGAATTCAATACAAAACACAAAATTCAATTATTTGCAATACAAAAAAGTTAAAAGATAATAGTTATCGATATACATTAGATAGTGATGATTGCAGTGAGTTGTCAGTACTTAGTAGGGTACCCTTTATTTTTGATTACAGCTTCACATCGATGTTTCATTGAGCTGACAAGAGTTTTAAGCTCTTCTTTTGTTATTACATGATGCCAGAAAACAATTATAGCCTGAATTAGTTCCCTTTTATTTGATGGGCGCCTCATTCGGACAAGAGTTTTCGAAGAGTGCCACAAATTTTCGATAGAATTGAGGTCAGGACTGTTTCCTGGCCATGACAACAATTTAATGCTTTTTGTACGAAACCACTCTTTCGATATTTTGGCCGTGTGGCAAGGAGCAGAATCGTGCCGAAAAATAAACGAAGCATTGTTGGGAAAGAGATCTCTGATGGAAGGTAAAAGTTTTGATTCTAGAATAGTGTCAATGTATTTTCTGGCATTCAGTGTCCCATCGATGACATGAAGGCGACCAATACCATCTGCTGACATGCATGACCAAATCATAACACTGACATCTTCACAGTTGCTTGAATGCAGTCAGGATGTAGCTCTTCTCCTATTCTATGTCTTACAAATTTCCGCCCATCACTACCGAATAACGATATCTTAGTTTCGTCACTTCATATAACTTGTGACCACTGATCATCTGTCCAATTAATGCGTTCCTTTGCCCACTGTAGTCTTTTTCTTCGTTGCTGAAAACTAAGATAAGGCTGTTTTCGTGGAATTCTACCTCTCAGTCCAACATCTGTTAATCTTCTCCTGATTGTTCTTGAACTGACAGAAACACCAGCATCATTCAGATCACTTCTGATGGCCGCTGATGACATTTTTCTATCTTGGAGACATTGTCGTTTTATTCTTCTGTCATCAATAGATGTGGTGCACCTTTTTCGACCTTTTCCTTCTTTGTTTTGTATTGAATTTGTTTCCTGATATCGTAAACAAAACTTTCGGACTCCAGATGTAGTAGTCACTGAACCACCCACCTGTCTTGCAATTTCAGCATAGGAAAGACCACTTTCTCGTAACACAATAATATTACATTTCTTTCTAGGTGTCCAATCTACTCTTTTATTTGATGTCATTGCTTCTTGACGAAATATTAAAAATTTTTACAAAAATTCCTATTTGTAATTGCAGTGTATAAGAAACAGGTCTTCCTTCTACAGAACAAAGCAAAATAATGAAGTGTAAACATGATGTCAGCTTCTACTGGCAGTTACTAACATTTGATTGGTTCTCAGAACAAGAACAGTGATTGGCCAGGAAAGCTAGACATTACAAACCACTTCATAACTGTGTTTTTTATTTATATTAAAGTACATATATTTTTTTGTATTGCAAATAATTGAATTTTGTGTTTTGTATTCAATTCAGTAATAAATTCTCTTTAAAATGGTATATACAAGTTTGCATTTTGCGAAACGTAACATTTTCTATAAGCATACAAAGTTCAAAAACATTCCAAAATTTCCAAAAGTGTTCACAATTTTGGCCACCACAATATGTGAAAATGGAACCACCTAGTGAAAATGGAAAAAAACAGTTATTTTCTGGTAATCACGGATAATTTCTCAAGGTGGATAGCATTAATTCCCATCAAAACAGCTTCCGCTAATATTGTTGCAGATTTATTTTTAAAGAAATTTACATCGAAATGTGGAGCTCCACTTAAAGTAAGATCAGACAATGAAAAACATTAGACCAATTTTTGAGGATATGTATCGAGATCTTGGCATACACCACATTAAGAAGATTTTAACGGGAAAAGTTGCAGGCAAACCAGAGAAGATTTCTAAGTTTAGATTGTCCAGCCAACACTAAGATTTATCGAAAATTAAGCTTACAACATTAGGTATACCCCTCGGCACATTTTCATACGCACTATCACGCATTACTATACTGGGGAGAAAGAGTGAGAAACTTAGTTTAGAGGAAGGAAAATGTTAAAAAGGTTTTGAAGAAGTGATAAATAGCAGCTTTTAAAGTATAAATGATAACTGACAGTATTTCCTTGCTAAACTACTTTTTCTTCTAATTTTCTGGAAAGAAATGATATATGAACTATATAGTGATGACATAAAGTTTTATCCTAGGAAATCCAAATTTCTGTAAAAATTTTAATCTAGCTTTAGACAGTTAACTTTATGATTGTAAAAGTTAACTCATGTTATAGATTTAGAATGTACTATCTGCGCTAGAAACCACATCCAATCCATTACAATTGTATCTCCAAATTCGATTGCATAATGGAATGAGTGTCTATTATTTTCTTAATAAAAAATTTGTGTATGTCTTCTGGATGGCCATTTAGTTAAAATAGCCACTGGTGACTATGTCTTAAAGGTATTCAATGGGAGAAAAGTTAGGCGATCGGAAGCCCATGGCAGGATTACCATGTTGGGAAAGCCGCGTTTGATCCCTATGGATGACTGCTGTGCGCGGACAGACATTACGATGAAAAAATAGAACCAACATGTCTGACAGCATGAATATTACAACAGGCCACAAGATGTTGGCGAAGGACATTGGCAATGCAGGGTGGTGCGCACGTTGCCTATAAGTGACCAAAAATCTTACGCAATAGCATTCAGCAAGATAATGCTAGTCGTGATGGAAATGCACCAGTCCACAAAGGTATGAGATATCTAGTAATGACCTGACCGTATGTACACATAGATAAGGCCGTCGTCAGAGTCAAATAAGGATCTGGATTCATCGCTTAAAACGAAACGTTTTCAGTCTGCTACACTCCATTCTGCTCTGCCACAGTATTCTGATCTGGAAACTTCGAAAAGTTTCTGAATTAGAATGCAAAACCAAGTTGTTTCGAAAAATAGATTAAAAAATTAGATAATTAAATCTGAATAGGAATGCAGACTTTAATAGTGACTTTTTATTTTCTGCTTAGAAACATAACATGAAAATAAATTTTAAAAATCAAGTAACTTTAAATTCTATCAAATATTCTTACATTCAAACCTTACTAAGATAGTACATAATTTTTGTGTTTCATTGCATGTTTGTATGTTTATTTTAATACTTCCCATTTAGGAATAATCTCGATTTACGGATACTTATCGAATTCTTAAAAACTGGATTCGATTAAAATTGCTTCAGTGGATAATCTAATAAACACATCAGTATCAGCTGTCCCATCTAGAAGGCCAACTTCTTTCACCTCTTATACAGCCTTTTCATCTCAAATGTTCTCTTTACGTATTCTTGAGTCAGAGGTTGAGCCAAACGTTGATTCCTCACCACCCACGTGAACATCTACAAGCCTCATCTTTTCCCCATCCACACATGGTTCAGAGATTGTAATCCAAGGTACTTCCTTTGTAGTAACATTGTAGTAAACTAATTCTTTATTTATGACTTTTATTTATAATGCTCTGCATTTAAAATTTAAACGTATTATTTATTTGTTCGATTATTTTTAATTGTTTCTTTGATAATATTTATAGCTCTCATTTCACAATCATCGTTAGTATATATGCGTAGCGAACCTAGTAACATTTTACAAACAAATTAATGGTTGTTCGGAATATAAAATATCTAATACACAAATGGAAATTATATTACCGGTGAAATCGAAAGCAGTACTCGATTTCTGTCTTCTTTACCGTACAAACACATGTCTCTGGCGATAGTCAAAACAAGCTAGGAAAAGGAAAATAGTAAATACATATTTAGCATTTAAAACTGCTAATTTTGTAATAGGAATTTAACTGTTTATTTTATTTGATACAGTGGACAAGAGTTACACTACGCATTATTTTACTAAGAATTTTTATATACTAACCTCATTCTATACTTAAAAATTATCCAAAAGATATTTGCATCTGAGAATATGACATAATTATATTAATTTTATGCAACATCCGCCTAATAAAATACTAACCCATGCGAATGTACACCAGATAATAAAGAACAATGATAACAATGATAAGCGGCTGAAGCCCGCTTATCATTGTTCGTTTTTAAAAGAATTCCCATGTTGAATTTCGCCTATATTCGAAAGTTGGACCGAACTACCAGTGTACGTCGATTTTACCTTTGCTGCGGCCGCTTTATTAACGTGTGCATTCAAAAGCTACTGCATACATGATACACATGCGTAAAATCACGAAAGTACCCATGCAGCCAGCCTGTTCGCAGTTATTCGAAAATTCGACCGAACTACCAGTGTTCAGCGGTTTTGCGCGGGCTGCGCCCGCATTAAACACGTATGCATTTAGAAGATACTGCATACACGACACGCATGTGAAAATTCACGAAAACATCCATGCAGCCAGCCCATTCGCCGGGATTCGAAAGTTGGACCGATTTCAAAATTCGTAAGTTGGACAGGTATTCGAAAGTTGGATCGAACTATCAGTGTTGAGCGGTTTTGCGCGGACGTCCCCCGCTTTATTCATGTATGCATCGAGAAGATACTGCATACACGTTACACATGCGTAAAATCACGAAAATACGCATGCACCCAGCCCGCTGGCCGGAATGCGAAAGTTGGAACGAGCTACCAGTGTCCAGCGGTTTTGCGCGGGCTGCGCCCGCTTTATTACAGTATGCATCCAGAATATACTGCATACACGACACACATGCGGAAAATCACGAAAACACCCATAGAGCCAGCCCGTTGGCCTTTATTCGAAAATTGGTCCGAACTACCAGCGTTCAACGATTTTACACGGGCTTCGCCCGCTTTATTCGCGTATGCATCCAAAAGATACTGCATACACGTTACACATGCGGAAAATCATGAAAACATACATGGAGGCAGCCCGTTTGCCGGGATTCGAAAGTTGGATGCGTTTTATAAAAATGGTCATAGTGCGACTGCCGCGCAGAGAATATTTCGACAGCATTACCAGCTTGGACGTCATGGACGTGTCGCATCAGCGCATGCAATTACAACATGAGTGAAGGAACAGGATCTGCCTTGAAAAAGAAACCTCCAGGTGGCATTCCAACGGTACGTACCCCAGAGGACATTGAAGCTGTTAGAGCTGCAATCGAGAGAAGTCCTCGCCTCTCCGTTCGACAGCATGCATCTTCAGCAGGACGGAGACACTTCACACACTGCTCGACAATCGATGTCAGCAGTTCGTCAGTTGTTTGGAAGACGCAACGCATTATTTCACGTAACGGTGACATTGAATGGCCTGCGAGATCCCCTGATCTTAGTGTGTGAGACTTCTTCCTGTGGGGATATCTTAAAGCTAAGGTGTACCGTTCACGTCCTGCAACAATCCATGAACTGAAGGAGAATATTGAAAAAGAAATCACTGCCATTCCCCAAGATTTGCTACACCGCGCATTCCAGAGTTTTCATAACAGGTTGTTAGAGTACGAACACCAAGTGGGAGCACATCTTTCAGATGTCATCTTTAAAAAGTAAAGAGACACTTTTGGACATTTTGATTGTAAAAACATAAATGGCATGCTGAATACATGCACTTTCGTTAATAAATTAATAGTTTTATGAATTTATTCGTGGAAATGACGTTATTTCGAAATTTCCCGTTTCCCTGCGCCACCCTGCATATTCTAGCAACTACTAAAATGTATACACATTCGGATCATTTAAAAGCGCAGGTCATAAAAGACCAATTAGTCTAATCAGAAACTTTGATAAAAATATTTAAATTAGTAAACAATTATTTATCGACTGCATTCGATTATGAAAATAAATGACGAGTATTATAAATTTTTCTTTCAAAGATCAAATGACTTTTTTAACTTCCGGATATATTATTTCAAGGGGAAAAATTCTTAGAAATTTCCCTTTTATAGACTGGATTTCCTGGTTAAGATTTAACAGGCAAAGGGTTCCAGGCAATTAACAGTCAATTCCTGGTAAGATTTAACAGGCCTAAACACCGTTTCAATTTTGACTGAAAACATATTAGGTATATATAACATTAACAATCTTATACCATTTGGAGTTTATTCGTTCTTCAATAGAAGTTCAATGATTGAAGTCATTATTTGGAAACATTACTCTAACTTGAAAATAAAGACTACCTGCCTAATAATAAATTACTATGTGAATCGATTACAAATTTTTTCAATTTGGCATTTTGTTGTAAATCAGTTTACAGCAATTTAATATTTTTATTTCGTTAACATTTGATTTTCAACAATAAAATTTTAGTCATGTGCTAACTCACCCCTCCATTATTAATTAAAGCCTTGGGTAAGCCAGTAGTACCCGATGTGTAGTTAATGAACACAGGGTGAGAAAAAGGTACTTGTTCAAAAGTTATAGGTTCAACAGAGTCATCAACTTCTTTTCCAGATTCCAGAAATTCTTCTAGGAAACAACTAAAAATAAGGAATATATTTATTTAAAGAATGTATACATTCTTTAATAATATATATATATATGGCCCGCGCAGCTCTGATGACGTAATAATTGTAAACCAAAACTTTTCTCTTCGCGTGCTTCCATCTTTCATAACTACGCACTTCAGCTTTTGCTATCTACTGTGCTAAGATGTAATTTCGCTGGCTTGCTTTCTGTCTCAACAATATCAAAAATGTAAATCTTCTGTGGAAAGGCACAACTAGAGTGCCAAGTGATTGTGGCCACAAATATCAGTTGCGAATAAAAATGGAATTAAAACTGCCTCGACTGTTAAGTTCTTTAGATATTACCAAGTTAGCATTACTAGCATACTACGCAATCAAAATCTTCTTCAATATGGGTCTAATCACGCATCTACAATGTTCCGTCTTTTCCTTTTGCTTTTATTATGACATATATATATATATATATATTGTATTATAAAAAACAAACAAAAATTTTCTAATTTTAAAGGATTTAAAAATTTTATGTTGCGCGATTAGTAGGAGTAATAAACTTAATTTTCTATCCAGTCTTTCAGTGTTATAGAAGTCTAGTTTCATTCATCGCATACAGCTTCTTCTTTGGTAGCATCAAATGTACGAAAACTCTTAAAACCAAAGCGATTTATCGCCAGGTTTTATAATTATAAAAACATATGAAGTGTGTAAAAGAACCTTTTATTTTACTCAATAAAAGGTAGCAGAATGCATTACTCCTACTTACAGAACAGCCATAATTTATGGCGTAAATCAGAAACAATGAATTTATAATTATGACTAAGTTACTAAATTTAGCAGATAAACTAAACAGACACAAAAGGTGCAAGTTGGCTCTGCCCAAAGTCGACATTCCAAGACTAATGGCGAATATGACGCAAAGCCTCAGAATATTGCTATCAAGAGAATCCGTTAGCAAACGTGGACTACAGCAGGCGGAACACGTTCTGATTCTACCTGATATTTTAACACTTATTGTTATGCTGGGCTCAACGCGAACATTATCACGCTCTTACCAGGAATTCAGATAAGGCCGGTTAGGGAAATCTTACATAAATTTTCTCAGTTTTGTATCTCAAATGAATGAACCACAGAAGAATTAAAAGTGTAATCCCAAACCTGTGTACAAAATGTCTAGTAATATAAGCATTTACATATAAGATGTTGTAATGAATGAGCGTGACAGTAAATCATTGACAAGTTGGAGAATTTTGTGCGGGGATCAAGGCGCAGCCAATAGGAAAAGACGTTATTGATTTGCTGACTTCAGTCACGTGAGTGGTCATTCCACTAAGTGCTGTCTGGATTCTCAAACCTTCTCTATCTCTTTTCTACCTCATTTAAATACATGTGAATTAGGAATTTGCATTCTGGCAGGAAAACAGAAAGCGAGAAAGATAACAAAGCATTTAAAATAACTGGCTAGAGAAATTAAATAAAACGTCCAAGCTTCCATAAGTGATTGTCTTACTATAATCTTCGTCAAATTACATTAAAAATTTTCGTAATTTTTTTAAATGATTTATTTAGATAAAACCTTTTTAAAAATGCAGACTGTTACATAAGCTTCTCTAAAATCTTCTACATATATAGAAGAAATTATTTTGGTCAAATAAAAAACTGCCAAACCAAACAGTTATTTTGGGTCGAAAGAATTTTACAAAGTGGTTAAAAATAAGATCATATTACTACAATACTTTGAAAAACAAGTAAATATAGTAAATATAAACTAGTAAATATAAACTAATTTCATACTATTATAATTCATAAACATTTATTTAAAATGAGCAGCTGTTACATTTTTGATAGCAGTTCTAAAATCTTGAATGGAAACAAATTAAATCTAGTTACACAAACGTAGTTAACGAACTCGTCCTTAATCTTACTGGAAACTTCTTAGAGATTTCTTTAGATTATTTTCACTTATGTAGTATGGGTCCTTAAATTTATAAAATTTCACCCAGTTTTTTATCTATAGTGTCACCAATTTCAGGGGTAAGTACTTGGCAACAGTTATAACCAATTAGTGATACGAATTTTAATTATATAAATATCAATTACATCCATGGTTATATTAATAAAAATTGCATTTACCTGTTCTTAATTCTGCTTATATCTTTCAATTTCGATTCTTCCTTAGAAGGTACTATAACGATTTTTTCTAGACACGACATTTCTGTAAAGAAAAGGACAAATAGCAACGGAGTCTGCGTTATTATTTTTAAGAATAGAAATTTGAAAAATATGGGTACAAATTTAATTTCCTTCATTGAACCTCGACATGCCTTTCTAATAAAAGATTCTAAAAATTAGACAGAGATTTTATGTACAAAACTACAAACAGTTGAGTTCGAGAGCTTTATAAACATAAAATCTAGTTTTTGTATAGTCTCCATGGGACAAAGTATCTAAATAGAAAAATATTCCTCATGATGTGATAGGTTAAGGTGAGTATAAATCATTTACTACCGTTTTTGTGCTGAAGCTGCTTTTTAAATGTGTTCGAAAAATGCTGACACTTTTTTCCTAAATAGATTATTAAATTAGTTATTTATTTCTTCTCAAATACTTAAGCGAGTATTCATTTAAAGGCTTAGAGCTTTTGTATTTGATTAATTTGTAGGGTTTATATTTATTTTAACTAACATTTATTTTAAGTTTAAACTATCTTTCCTGTCAAGCCTTACTTTCCCCTGGAACTGCCAATGCCAGAATATGTAAATTTTAGTAGAACGCGCAAGGATTCAAATTATCAGCGGAAGTATTCTGATTTAAATAGAAGGAAACGAGTTCGGTGTGATATTCTTACTTCATGAGCGCGGAGGTAGTTAGCGAGAAATTGAAGAACCCCGCGTTTCGGCCTATGTGCTTGGCGGGAAGTAGTGGTAATCGTTCCAGTGAGCTTCAAGTCTGCTGAATTAGCAGCGGTATTGTAAAACGCGGTGAGTTAGTTATTTTAGAGAGCCTCGTAGTTAGAATCTTGTCTTTAGTTTCTTTTCAGGTTATTATTTTTATTTGACCGCCAAGTAGGCGCAGTCTGTGAGCGTCAAGAGCACGCAATTGTAATTTATTACGTTGAATAAAAAGGGACTTAAACTCTTCACAAGATTCTGTATCTTATCCAGTTGTCACAGTCACCTCTTGGTTGCGTGCAAGTTGGAGGCGCGCAACGTTATAAATTATCGAACAATTATCGCCCGAACAATTATCGAACTGAAATGGCCGAAAACTGGATGGAAGCCGCTGGACAACACCAAGAAATGACAAGTCAGTTAGAAGGATTTGGATACCTGGTCCAAACTTTGAGAGCGTCAATCAAGCCAAACGTCTATTTCGACGGAAAAAATTCGGTGTCGGTATTTCTAGAAGGTCTAGAAAACCACTTTCAGCTCTACCCTGTGCCTGAAAGACAAAACGTTGCCATCGCCACATCAGCACTAAGAGGACAGGCCGCGCTATGGTGGAAAAACATAGGCAAATTTTTATTAGGGGAATTTGGAAGCCCGACAAATATATTTGAAAATTTCAAAAAATCGTTAGTAAAGGCCTTCCCAATAGTGAAAGATCGCGCACGGCTGGAAGCCGAGCTATATAGTTTCTATCAACGAGATACAGCAGAATTGACGGACTTTATTCTACGAAAAATCAAGCTAACGGATATGCTGTATGGAAAGAAACCCGATGCGGAGATTATTGAAATAATATTACCAAGATTGTTACCCACTGTTCAAGACTACTTTGAAATTAGAAACCCAAGCACATTGCAGGAACTTTTCGAATTGGCGGTGAAGTTTCAAAATCGAAGAATAGCGGAAAAAGCGAGAGGGGAAACATATTCCCAAAGTACCCGAAGGAAATCTTCAAATGAGGAAACCAGAAATGGAAATCGCTCTTATGGGGGAAAGAACTATCAAGCTAACGCATCGAAACTCGAAGGTCAAGGCCCAAAAAGAAAATTTGAAAATAAACATCCGCGTACCCAGAAGACACAGATTGAAAGGAAAGCTTTAAACGAGTAGAGGGGCCTGTGAAAGGGAGGGTCCAGACCCCGGAAGTTGTAAAAAAACCCTCAAATAGACATTTAAACACGGTCATCGTAAAAAACTCAAGGCTACCAATTATACAAGTCCTGGTTGACGATGTACCAGTAGAAGCCCTCATCGATACAGGAGCAGAAGGAAATTTTATGAGTGAAAATTTCTTCAAAAAGAATTTTTATAGGGTACGACTATTTAAAACCAAAAATACGGAAATTATAGCGGCGCAAGGAAAAACATGTCACTGCATCGGGAAATTATCATTAAACTTACAGGTAAAAGAGGAAAGTCTCAAAGTATTAATTTTTGTCGTGAAAGATCTGCAACATTCTCTTATTTTAGGCATGGACTTTCTAAGGGCCGCTAGGGCCAAATTAAATTTTCAAGATAGTTCCGTGGTGTTGGAGATGGACCAGAGGTTGGTGGAACCTGTGGAGACACCGCAATTGGACATTAGCCATCTGAATGACCATGAAAGTAAAGCAATACAGCAAGTGGTGAGTAATTTTTCTCATTTGTTTTCAGAAAAACCAGGAAGCTGCCAAATAGTGACGCACAAGATTCAATTAAATGCCGAAAAACCTTGCAGGACTAAGCCATACCGTTATGACAAACAAAAAGACTTAATCATCGAAGAACATATTCAGGAGATGCTAAAGAATAAAATAATAACGCCCATAAATAGTGAGTACGCGAGTCCAGTCGTACTATGTAGGAAAAAGAACGAGTTTCCTCCTTCGGATAAAAGGGCTTGGAGGTTTGCTATTGATTACAGAAAACTAAATAGTATTACCAAATTTCCAGTTTACCCTTTGCCGGTTATAGACGAGATCATTAGACAGATCAAATAGACAAGATATATGTCTACTTTGGACTTAACGTCTGGCTACTATCAAATAGCTATGAGACCCGAAGATATACATAAAACCGCGTTTATAACAAAATCGGGAACTTATGCCTTTTTACGCATGCCTTTTGGGTTGTGTGGGGCCCCATCAACATTCCAAAGAGCTATGGACATTGTTCTAAAGCCTGTCCTAGGAAAGTCAACTTTAATTTATCTAGATGATATAATTATAACGAGTAGTACGTTGGAACAACACATTAATGACCTCGAACAAGTTTTTAAATTATTAAAAGAGGCCGGTCTTACAATTAACGCCTCAAAATGCAAGTTCGCAACTAAAGAACTTAAATATCTCGGTTATAAAATATCGCAAAAGGGTATAGAAACGCAAGATTCAAAAATAAAAGCTATTAAGAATTTCCCACCGCCCAACACCGCCAAGAAACTTTCTTCCTTCCTTGGGTTCTGTTCTTACTATCGATCTTTCATAAAAGATTTCGCTAATATTGTTGAACCACTCTTCAATCAGTAATCAAACGAAAAAGGGGCAAATTTACGTGGACAGCGGAAGCTAACACAGCTTTTGAAAGATTAAAAGAAGCGCTTATTAATGCCCCTGTTTTAAAATTCCCGGAGGGGGACGAAAACCTGGAAATTGCAGCAGATGCGTCAGACTATGCGGTGGGTGCGGTTCTTATGCAAAATAACCATCCTCTGGCATTTTTAATAAAACATTGAATCAGACACAAAGGAATTATACAGCTACAGAAAGAGAAACATTAGCCGTATTAATGGCTGTACACAAATTTCGAGTTTATTTCGGCAAAGCGCCAGTAACAGTCTTTTCGGATCATGCGGCTGTTGGTAGACTTTACTCGGGGAAAAACCTAACGCCCAGTTTAATAAGATGGGCTTTAAAACTCCAAGAATATAATATCAGAATAAAGTATAAACCGGGTAAGGAAAACAAGGTAGCTGACGCACTTTCTCGTATAAAACTGGACGATGAAGGAAATGAACTTAAATGTGCTGTTCATTTAATGTAATTTAACTTCAAAAATTTTAGATTCTAGAGATACGATTATCACTGAACTGAAAGCTGATCCTGAATTTGGAAATATCTATGCTTATTTGAAAGACCCCGAAAGCTTCGAGCACACAGATATCGATGCGATAAGAAATAGAGCAAAAAACTATGAAATAATAGATAATTTATTATTCTATACGAAAACAACAAACGAAAATCTTGAGTATAAGCCAGTCATCCCAGCCTCGCTTCGATTAAGCATTTTGAAGGAGTTGCACGAAGAAAAAACAGCGGGCCATCTCGGGATCAGAAAGACTATAAAAAGGGTACGCGAGGCGGTATATTTCAGGCAATTATACAAAATAGTAACGGCGTATGTCAGGTCCTGCAATCAATGTCAGTTAATAAATGATATTAATTACAGCCCGGGCGGGTACTTAAATAGCATTCGCGCTACATTTCCGAATGAAATTTTAGGCATAGATCTTCTTGGTCCCTTCCCCCAGAGCGAGTTAAATAAAAATCGTTTTCTTTTAGTAATAGTAGATCATTTTTCAAAGTGGACAGAAATTGTTCCACTTAAACGCGCGTCAGCCAAAACAGTCGCAGATGCATTCTTACACAGAGACATTTTAAAATACGGTGCACCGATAAAAGTCATTAGCGATAACGGAAAACAATTCATTAGTCAAATATTTGAAAACATATGCAATGGACTTGGCATACGCCATATCAAAATGGTTCCGTATAGACCACAAGCTAACATAGCAGAAAGAGTTAATAAAAATATAGTAAAAATAATTCGCAGTTACGTGAGCACACATCACAAGCGCTGGGATGGCTACATAAATGAATTAGCTTATGCTTTAAGAACGGCACATCATGATACTACGGGAAAAACTCCAGCAGAATTATTCTTAGGCCGAAAATTAATTACGCCTTTAGATAAATTATTCTTTGTGCAACAAAGAGAGCAGGAGTTTAAACAAAAAGATGTGCAAAAGTTGATTGATCAGGCGCTTAAAACCTCGGATACGGCAAGAAATAGGCAGAAACTATATTACGATAGAAAACGCCGTGAAGCAGATTTTAAAGTTGGGGATAAAGTATTGAAGCGGAAATTTTCTTTATCAAGTGCCCCAGACAATTTTACGGCAAAGCTAGCTCCAAAGTTTGAAGGCCCCTATGTAATTCAGGAAATCAAAGGGGTAGTATTATATCTTAAGAACGAGAGAGGGGAAATCTGTAAAGCAAGTCCCGACCAGGTGAAAAAATACTATAATCCAAATGATTTTGAAATCCTTAAAAGTTTCTTGCAGGACTAAAGTCTAAACGAAGTAGAAGGTCCAGAGACAATAACAACTATTCCACCACCCAAGAAACAGAGAACTGAAGACTGTCCTAGCCCTTCTACAACCCGGACGTCGGTATCAAAAAGAAAAAATAATTTTCAAACTCCAGCGTTTAAGAAAAACAAAAATACAGATGCACCGGGTAAAGAAACCGTGGTAAAGAGAAAAACACCACCTACAAAGGATAGCAGGAGAAATTACACATCAAGGAGAACGCGCACACGGCCACAGAGTCAGGTGCCAGCAAGGCCGCCGTTCCGGAAACTGAAACGCCAACAGGAGGCACAAAAATACGAGGAACAGAAGAAATTCAAGAAGGACTCCAGACCGGAGGACGTCAAGACCAGCCGTCCCAGGGAGAAACGGAAAGGCCAACAACCAGACGATTACTCCGTCAAGAGGCCAGCATGTAGAGGACGCAAAAGAAAAAGTCAGGTGGACGACACTCGGAGGGCAGTAAGGAGAAGATTAACATCCATGAAACTTCTAACTTGGGACCAATATTGCCAAAAACGAATGACGGAGTTTCAAGCATCGAAAACACAAAGATAAGTTAAAACCTTCTATAATTTTTTTTTTCTCTTTTGTTCCGAAATGTTATGCATAAGTACGAAGTTCTATGTTTTGACGAAAGTCAATATGTCTCGGTTGAGACTTAGTTTTGTTTTACTTTATTTAGCTAAGGCAAAAGTATTATTTTCTTTAAGTGTAAAAGCTAAAAACAAGCATTTTCTGTTGGTCGAAAGAATAATTCTGTTATGTTAAAGCCAAAATTTGGCCGAAGATAAAAATAATTTCGTATTCTTGTACTAATAAGAATTTTACTTTCAGTGCCGCCAGCTCGGCGAAGAATGAGTAAAGTAAAAATTTATTTTCTCTTATTCATTTTATGGTAAATTGTAAAAAGCATATGTATTAAAATTTTGTAAATGTATGTAAATACTTGAATGTTATGTAAAAGTAGAATTTAGTCTAGAAGCATAAAATTGTAGATGCTAAAAGTGAATGCTTAAAAGCAATGAAGTCAAAATTTAAGTAGTAAATTGTAGATAAAGTCATGCTTTAGAGCGAAAGCCTGCATGTTTAAAGATGAATGAGGGGGAAGTTAGAATGAATGTGTTTTGTAGGGTTCTCCACCTACTTTTGAATTTTTAAGACTATTAAAGTAGCTCATTGAGTTGTAGAATATCGAGTAAGGTGTGTCTATTTGGTCGTTGAATTCTAACAAATCATGGTGGTTAGGGGAAGTGTTGTAAGACTAAAACACGAATATTCCCGTTTGACACCACACACGGTGGAGAGCCAGGGTAAAGTTAAATTAATGCTTGAAAAATTGAATGAATGTGAATTAAGCAATAAGTAAGAAAAACGAATCGTTAAAAACAAAAATTTATTGTGTCAAGAAAGTGTAAATTATAATGTATGTAGAAAGATACTGATACTTATTCCTTCCAGATGCTGGAAGGTAAGACCAAGATTGATTGATGAAGTCCAGGAAAAGTTGCTGTAAGAAGAGAGCTTTACAACGATCAGCAGAATTGTAGTATACAATTTGTTACATAAGATTTTTTTTTTTTTTTTTTTTTTTTTTTTTTTTTGTGTAAACGAGGTTCTCGCCAGTTAGTTCAGAATTAGAGAAACTTACAACAGGTCGTTTGTAGGACCTGCTTCCAAGTTTTCCAAATTCTGGCAGCGGCAAATGTAGGGTTTATATTTATTTTAACTAACATTTATTTTAAGTTTAAACTATCTTTCCTGTCAAGCCCTACTTTCCGCTGGAACTGCCAATGCCAGTATATGTAAATTTTAGTAGAACGCGCAAGGATTCAAATTATCAGCGGAAGTATTCTGATTTAAATAGAAGGAAACGAGTTCGGTGTGATATTCTTACTTCATGAGCGCGGAGGTAGTTAGCGAGAAATTGAAGAACCCCGCGTTTCGGCCTATGTGCTTGGCGGGAAGTAGTGGTAATCGTTCCAGTGAGCTTCAAGTCTGCTGAATTAGCAGCGGTATTGTAAAACGCGGTGAGTTAGTTATTTTAGAGAGCCTCGTAGTTAGAATCTTGTCTTTAGTTTCTTTTCAGGTTATTATTTTTATTTGACCGCCAAGTAGGCGCAGTCTGTGAGCGTCAAGAGCACGCAACTGTAATTTATTACGTTGAATAAAAAGGGACTTAAACCCTTCACAAGATTCTGTATCTTATCCAGTTGTCACAGTCACCTCTTGGTTGCGTGCAAGTTGGAGGCGCGCAACGTTATAAATTAAATACAGTAATTTCAAAATTCACGTGAAAATATTTTATTTGCTGGAAATTTTGCTCTTTCAATGAAGCTCAATACCACAACGTATTCTGCACTTCTTAAATCCTTTTATAAATTCTCCAAAAAGCCCTTCGTTATATATTTAATTCAGTATCACAAATTAATACTCTATTATGGAATAAAATTTCTCATAATAAATAAAGCTTTTATATTATTGTTAGAAATTTTTTAACTATACAATAAATGGTTGAAGTGAGTTTCGCTAATCTGAAAACTTAATTAAGAAATGGTGAAGTAATCTAGAATAAGATGGAATAACTAATGTGGAAAGGCGGTAAATCACAATTTTTCTATAATTTAAAAGTAAATATGCAGTCCTATTTTATGATATGCATGCGTGACCATAGTATATTTGCATGTATATTTCCATAGTATATTGCGTGTATATTTGCATGTATATTTCGCATGTATATTTGCATGTATAACTGGCAACGATTTTAGCTGTATATTTGCGTGACGATAGCATATTTCACTTTTAGTGAAATGATATGTGAAGTTGTTGTGTACCTTTTGCATAATGTAATAATAAAATGTAAAGCAGCGAAAGTAAGAATACGGAAGTGAAAAAGTAAGAATGCAAGTCCATTTAACAATGGGTTATCTATCTAATTCCAATCTAATTTTACGAGATATCACCAAACTGGCAACGATTTTGGCGACTAATTTTTGTCGCCAAATGTGGTGTTTAATTGCGAAGAGTCGCCAAACTCAGTGAGCATTTCGGTTTGTAACATTTGAGTCCTGTCGCTGAATCATCGTAATAGATATTGTAATTGAATAATTGTAGTTGATGTTTCGTATAACTGTATTTGGCACTCATATTCCTTCCAGTTATTTCGAGAAGCAGAAAGTACTAAAAATATCTCAGCGGGTACAGTCTTTCTATCCTAAGAAAAGCTTTCACCAGTTAGTCTGCAGCTGCCTGTTGCCATAGAAAGATGCTTTGACCCATTTTACGTAGGGGTGTCTTGAAGACGAAAGATAACTCTTTTTCCCTCAGCCAACAGTCGCCCAAAACAAAATAACAATAAAGCATTTCTTGCTTCGACCCTATTTGAAATGTACTAGCCTTGTTGCTATAGCGACCGCCACCCGCCAGACACTATGGCGGGAACTATTCTTCTCGTAGACAGACAGTAAAGACTGGGGAGAGCATCTGTCCTGAGTAGTTGTTGTTGTGGATTATTAGTTCAGCATAAGGTCGGAGTATTGAGAAATCACCGAATTAGCTTTGCGTTAGATGCGCTTTGACTTGTATTGTGTTTAATGTTTTTAGTAGTTTGAAGTGTAACTACTGATTGCGTTCTGCGCAAAAAAGAAAAAAAAAAAAAAAAAAAGATTAAAAAGTCTGAAAGGTTAAAGATTTTAAATTACGTTAAAGGGGCGTTTTTTAACATTTTTTTTAACATTTATTTGTCAAATATCACGTTCTTCGCACTTAAACCATAAGATTCAGTTCAAAAGCAATATCGCAAAATAGTTTTAAAATGAGCATATCCTTTAGAATTATCGATACAGAGGCTCGCGCGCTGGAGATAAAAGTGTTTTTCTGTACAACGTTGCCATGGCTCGCTTTGAAATCTTTGAATTCGTTAATCAAAATTCGTTAAAGTTTTACAAAATAGGAAATCGATATTAAATTCCAAATTTCAAATTTGGTCTTCCAAATTTGAAATTTGGAATTCCAAATTTGAAATTTGAAATTTGAAATTTGGAATATTAGTAGGAGGATTACGGCATTCAAAATTCGATGGCTCTAGGTACCGTTGTTTTATCACAATGCGAGAAATATACATACATTTATGAAGATTTGTCATTATTTAATTTCTTGAAATGCAGTACTCTAACATTTGGTGGCAACATTTTGAAAAGTGATTCGCCGTTTATAGTGATTCAACGCAAAATTGCAAAACGAAAACAATAGTCCTTCAGGGACAAAGCCCATTTGGAATAAAAACGAACAGTTTATATCTCCCGTTCTTACTGGGCCGGACGAAATTCAACTTTCTTTTTCCATGTCTCGAAAGCGTGACTTAGGATATGCATTAGTTTTATATATCTCACTGTTCTAATATAACACTTTTATCACAAAATCGGAATTTTTCTGAAGTGCCATGCCAATCGTTTTCTATATTTCGATTCTGTAACTTAAATTATGCCAAACTGCCAAGTTTTGCAAAAATTGCACTAGCAGTTTTTAAAAAATTAACTCTTAAAATTTTAGCTCCTCAGTGTTAATTGAATTTGATATATTCTTATGGATTTGGCATTTAAATACTTAATAATAGATGAATTATAAGTTGAGAGCAGTGCAGCGCGTGACGAATATCAAAGAAAAACTAACCCGGAAAAATTAAAAATGCAAGAGCACGTGCATTTAACATTTAATAAATAAATATCTCTTTTTGATTTCGAGAAAATACCAGAAAATTCTCGCGCATTTAAAAAGCTTATATAAAAGCAACATAAAAAACTCTCACTTCGTTATTTCAAGATGCATTGGCTGTGGACAGTTCACGGGAGGGTGACCCCCACCTGACTACCACTGTCCAATCTGTGTTTTACAGCAACGATGAATTTGAATATTTTGTTTAGCTAATCTGTTGCACTTAGTTGTGCCATTTGTCTTCATTTAGATCGCGATATTAGTTTAATTATTCCAATCTGGATAACCTGTTTCAAAACTTGATAATTATTAATATATCCAATATTTCTCATTGCACGCGTAAGCTGCTTTGCTCGGAGTCTCAAAATTTCACAAAATTTGACAAGTTTCGCCTAGTTGGCGCGGCGTAAATCGCCTTAATAAAAACTTAAGTACCAACGACTTTGGGCAATTTACCAACAGAGACGGTTAAAGTAGCGGTTGGCTACTAATTGCCGCCTAGCCATTGACTCGATTTCGATTTCGATTTCTCTCTCCGTTATTTAGTTATTAAGAAGGTTTTTTTAGAAAACGGCTCTTGTTGACTGTAGCGAATTCGTGGATTAGCTTTCTCTAGCTGTTTTGAATTAAGTTCTGTTGAACGTCTGAGTTGTTAAAAGATAACTACTGTAAGATATTGTAATTCTGAACGAATATCAGAGGTAAATTTAAACATTTTGTTTCATTTGTTGTGATAATAATACATTTTTGTTCATTTTTCATCGGACTTGCGCATTTAGTTCATTAGTATGCACGCAACAATATATTTATTAATATCTCTTTCTTTATTAAACTTATTTTATTCTTCTTTTCATATTTCGAAATATAGATTCATTCCACATAAAATTCGCCCATTTTTTATGATTTATTTTTAAAATCTGTATTTTTATAAATTTTTTGAAAAAAATTTTAAATTATAACCTATAAAACTTTTGCCATCATCTTAAAGTAGATGCATTTCTAAGCGCACCTGCAAAAAATTAGAGTTTTTTCTTCAAACTTTCCTTCAAAATATACGTGAATTTGCATTTTGGCGAGTTTCGAAATTTGGCGTATTTATTATAAGAGATAATGACGAAAATGTGGTTTACGCACTTTGTTAAAATTATTTGAAATTATGAACGATGACTTTTTTCCGCTCGTGGACAATGAAAAAAGGAAAAGAGAATGGGTTGCTATACATTTAAAAGAAGTTCGCCAAGTGAATTGTACTTGGCTGAAACTGAAAAAAATACGCTAAGATAAATTCTTAAATTTCTCACCAAAAATTACAAAATTTTATATTTAGGCATATTTTGAGTCTTAGACTCAAAATAAGGGGAAAAACTGGTATATTATTTCAGAAAAAGTGCGATTTCGTGTCAAAGTAGCTATGTTGGAACAACGTTGTGTATTAATATACGCATATCCTAAGTCAAGCTTTTGCGACATGGAGAACGCAGTTTGAATTTCGTCAGTCGACCCAGTAGAAGGGGAGCTATAGAAATGTCCTTTTTTTCTCCCGTAGTGTACCTTTTGATACTGTGAACATCTGTAATAGTATTTTTGTGGAATATTCCAAAACTCTGGTGTATTTCTTTTGACATAATAAATTTTATCATCAGAGCAGTATGCATTCATTCTATTGTAAACCCGTAAGTACGCAACAGTATCAATTCAGTTTGGGCTAAACAGAATCTTTGGGATATAAGTAAACTTGTAAAAGTAAACGGATGTAAAAAATATTTCAATAAATGATTAAAAATTTCTTAAAATGCATTGAAAGTACATTTTTTCTATTCCATTACAAGGTTCCTTTCTTACCATCCATGACATCTGAAATCGCCAAATGTAGGTTATTGAGTGAAATGCTATTTGTTTGGGCAATTGCATATGAGTGTTTCTTTTTAATGAAATTTAAATGCAAAACACGTTAAAAATGGAAATGTTGAAAATAATGTGAGATTTTAAATGAGTTAAAAACTAACATTATTATTGAAAATTATGTGTGCAAAGAATAAGCCATTTCTGAATTTAATGAAAATAAATAAGGTTATCCAAAAGCATTTTTTTTAAATCAATGCACCACAATTAGTTGAAAGGAGTGGGATTTTATATAGCGATTCTTCTGTAACTAAGACCTATATAGATTTATGTTTTATTGTACAAAATATATCTCTCTCGTAGTTTATTTAATACATATTACTTGATATTTAGATTGATTTTTAATAATTCCTTTAATATTCTCTATATTCCTATTGCATGAGTTTTATAATTTACCGTTGTAAATGTAATATTTAAACGTATCTGTACAGATGAAAATAATAAGATTCCTCTCGTAGCAACTGAAGAATATTTATTACGTTTGAATGGATATAAAAATATTTAAGATTTATTATTCTAAATTAATTTAAATATGAATGAGCACAATCTTGGCTTAGTGTAATTTTAACTGCAAACACAAGCTGGAGAAAATATATTTGGGGTTCAAAATGACATTCTTTTTTAATACTTTATTACCTATAAATCATTTTATAGAAATAACAGTGTAACTACAGATGCATTTTGGCAGTGTCCGTAAACATTGTGTAATGTATTCTTCATATACTTTCACATAAAACTTTAGGCAACATTTTATTAATTAAGAATTTCTGATTCAGTTTTGAATGGGCCATGTAAGTGCATAAATATCCTCGTGGGTTTAAAACAACTATGCTGTATGTATTATAAGTTCTAAAAAAAGATTTTATTTTTTTTCTTATTCTATATGTTAATCTCTCAGTGTAAACAGTTTTAATCTTTACAAATAAATTTCAACTTAAATAAAGATTTTAAATGTACAGTTTTTGTCGTTCATTTTCCTTACCTTCAGATATCCGTACTAATTTTGATAGCATTTCAATTTCTTCCTTATTATGTTGATACCTGTCCATTGTGAAAAGTATCCTAGGCTTTACCAACCTGAAACGATTGATGACTGCCTGAAATGTAATAACAAAATGTCCTTGTTATATATTTATTATAAAGTCCTTGTTATATATTTGTTATATATAAAGTTATATATTTATTATAACAGGATTTATGTCTAAGTGTTTTTCTAAATCTTCCAAGAAAGTCTTAATATTTTATTTTGAACTTCAATAATCTAAATGATTTCTTTAAATTTTTTTCATTTCAATCTGATATGTTTCAAACCATGTAACAATTCGTATATTAAAAGCAGTAAATGATTTCAAACGTCCTGTCCAGTTCATAAAGTTATAAATGTAAATTATGAACTGATACATTTGTATTACATGTGCACATTTTGTATAGGAGCATCAAAATATGAGATTATTAAAGTTCATGATTATGATTGTCTCTTTGGGCTTAATGTCAAATCTGAAAGCTTAGAGATTTTTTTAATATCCTTTTTTCATTGTATTATTGGTATTGTGCGGAACATGTTTACCGTGTAAAAAGAGAAAACGGTAAACGTAGCACATGCATACTATGCATTGGGTATAGTACCATAGCAGTAAATCAAATTTTATTATTTTATCAGTTATTATGAAGAAACTGATTAATATTACTTAAAAAAATATCTTAAATATTCTATATTATTAAAATCATTAATATATTTTTAAATATTTAATAAAATTATTATTAATTTTTGTTAATATTTTATTATTATTATTATTCTATACCAAAACTGGACCGCTCCGGCTTATGGGACCTATAAATCTCTTTTATTTGTGTATTGGTTAACTTTGCGCTGGTTTGTTTAGTTTAAAATATGCTAGGTATTAAACTAGCATGTGGTATAAGCGAAAGCACTCTTTCATAAGGTTCAAGGGCTACTTGCTGTAGTTCATAACGCTAGCATGGCAGTATTGCAAGTATTCTTCTTTATATTTATAATCTTTATAATATAATCTGTATATTTTTTCCTGTATTATATAATATGTAACACATTTTTGCAATGTGATAAAGAGAAATCTTCTCTTTGGAAGACCTCCTTTTTTGAAACCTTCTTTTGAATATTCTTTTTGAAATACTTTAAAGCAATATTAAACGCTTTTTAAGGGGGATAATATAGTATTAAGTTGTGTAATTAAAAAAAAGTAACTTACGGAGACATTTTTACTTGCTTTTCTTGTGAATTTATTTGAAACACAGAAGAATTTGAATTTTAGCATAGTTAAGCTTGATGTAAATAAATACCACATTATTATTTGCTTCCTCTTAATCAACCAAATAATTATTTAACAACAATTTTATTTTGCAACTGCCATAAATAAACAACATCTTGTTGTCATTATGAGTCTGATGTTTTATTATTAATACATGAAGAAGAAAACAACGTACAGTTGTCATCAATTAGACTAATCTTCTGTGAAATGTTGGAATCATATCTAAAAGAAAATTTCGTTATTAAATAAACGCTTACCTGAGCCCCTAACTGCGGCAAAGCTCCTGTAAAAATAGCTCCGATGCTCGTCACACCAAGCATGGAGAAAACTGCTTCTTTTCTATTAGACATGTAGCCTAGAATCATAAATTTCAGTGTATATCAAAGGTTTAAAATTAAAACTCATTATTTAACCAATTTCCATTTTCAAGACTTTCTAAAAACTAGTTCAACTTTATTTTGCTTTTAGAAGTACAAAATAAAATATTAAATATAAAATATATAATATATGTATTTTTTTACAATAGAAATCATTAGAATTAATATATTTAAGTGAGATTAGAAGAAAGTTTTTAGTATAGATATTAATCTGTAACATGTCGTTGGATGTACACCGCACAAAAAAAAAAAGAAAAAAAAAAGGTGAGGGACAGTTCTATATCTTCCGTTCTAGTGGGCCGAATGAGGAAATTCAAATTGCATTTTTCGTTTCTCGAAAGCGCGACTTAATATATATATAGTGTATTTATATATAGCCTTGTTATAACATAGGTATTTTGACATAAAATCGGACTTTTTCTGAATTAGCATACCCATGTTTTTCCATATTTCGATTCTACGACTCAAATTATGGCTTTATCTTGGCACATTTTTTTTTCAGTTTGCTTCAAAAATAATTAATCTATCGCACATCCTAATTTATATTTTCCTTTCCCTTTTTTCTTTGTACACGAGCAGAAAAAAATTATCATCTTTCATACTTTCAAATAATTTTGACAAAGTGCGTAAATCACATTTTGCGTTATTATCGCTTAAAACAAACATACCAAATTTCAAAACTTTCCAATACGTAACTTCACGCATATCGTAGGAAATTTTGAATAAGAACTCTAATTTTTTGCAGGTACGCTTAGAAATAGATCTACTTCAAGATGATGGTAAAACGTTTTTCGAAATATTTATAAAAAATATTTTAAAATACAAATTTAAAAAATAAATCATAAAAATGTGCGAATTAAGCCTAAATTTCGAATTCTGGAAGTAATGATCAAGTAAGTTTAATAAAAAAAAGAGATATTAATAAATATATACCAAATTCAATTAACAATGAGGAGCTAAGATTTTGAGAGCTAATTGTTTTGATGATGATGTCGTGTCTATGACAAAGTACAATTATATAGCTTCAAAGCTGTCAAAGACAGCTTTGGGCAACCTCGGCAGCTCTATCAGTATAAAGTAGGTCTACTGGGTCTTCAATGCCGATGTTAAACAGTCTGGCCTGGATTGCTGGGAAGCTGAAGATGTGATGGCAAGACAGTGGGATGTCATCTGGGCAATGAGGACAAATGTTGGTGTAACTACGCTGTCCGTTACACCAACATTTGTCCTCATTGCCCAGATGACATCCCACTGTCTTGTCACTGTCTGCAGAAATCCTCATCCCTTTTAAGTGATTTGTCCTAAGTCTGGTTATGATAGTCGATATGGCTCTGTCACAGTTCAATTCCGGGATGGAGTTTCCTTTAACTTGACCGATTAGTCTTTGGCTGGCAACTGCATTGGCATCAACGAGGGTTAGGCAGAAAAACTACTTGTGCGATTTGTACAAAACTTGGCAGTTTGGCATAATTTGAATCGTAGATTCGAAATATGGAAATGAATTGGCATGACATTTAAAAAAGTCCGATTTTGTGTCAAAATGCTCATATTAGAACAAAGCTATATATAAATCTAATGCATCCTAAGTCGCGTTTTCGAGACATGAAGAACGCAAGTAGAATTTCGTCAATCGGCCTAGTAGAATGGAAGATATAGAACTGTCTCCCCCTTTTTTTGCAGTGTACTTTTGAAATATAACCTCCACAGGTAAGCACAAAATTTAATATTAACAATACACTTCATTAAATAAGTTATTAGCTTATCAAATG
This sequence comes from Stegodyphus dumicola, assembly GCF_044657685.1. Classification (NCBI taxonomy): domain Eukaryota; kingdom Metazoa; phylum Arthropoda; class Arachnida; order Araneae; family Eresidae; genus Stegodyphus; species Stegodyphus dumicola. Next base: position 130,475,587 of record NC_140777.1, read on the forward strand.
CAGAGGGATTCAGATATTGGTAAGTAATCCAAGGATTTACTATAATGAAATAGATATAATGCAGCGCGTGGTAGGGAAGAAAGACGGGCAGAATTAATATTGGAAGTAAATATTTAGCCATCTATAGCCAGGGTCAAAGTCAGCGTCATAAGGCTTCCAAGTTCCCGCGAAATGTCGTGTTGTGCCACTGTTACAGTAATAATCATAGCCAAAGCAGTATTGAAAAAGATTAAATAATTAATACTACCTTGATTTCATTCACATGTAAGAAATCAGTTACATATCAAAAATTAATTATTCAGGATTTCCAGCCATAGATGCTATTTCAGTACAATATCCATATGCTAATCTAATAAAGCGCGTCTCTCAGTGAAATCGTGAATGAAATAATAACCACTTGCTAAAATATCCCCCCTTCTTTCGCTCTTCATTTTTATTAACTGCTGTCGTTTGCAAATACGCCTAGTTGTTTGACTTTTATAATTTTTGAAATTTCTATAGGTTTCAGAACACATTCATGACCTTTAACATACAGTATTAAACATGTTACATCAATTTCAGAAACGTATGCGGTCATATATTTTCCATCTAAAAATTCGATGAATAATTAAAAAGTAATTTTTAACATATTTAATTAAATTTTTTTAACATATATAATTTTTTAACACCGAGCTTCAAAGAAAGAACATTCAAGCTACGTACAAGCCGCAATATCTCCCTTTTTCAATCCAAACTTCCGGAGAGCTGCAGCATATAATGTGGCCTCTTCATACATTTCAGCATATGTAGTCCTTGTCACTCCACTTTCCTCACCTCAGGGAAAAATAATAAATTAATTAATAACAAGAAACAAACAGTTGTATAAATAATTAATATAATAATAAAGAGAGAATAATATGAAAATAGTTCTTGCATTTTCAAATGGTAATATCGTATTAAAATTTATAGATAATGATTCTACCAGAATTTTTTAACTAAATTCATAAGAATTACAATATTATTAAAACAATAATCATCATTCAGCATTCCATGTACCATATAATTCCGCCTAAAACGTGCATCGGTGTATAACGCGCCTCTATAATTTAAAACTATGTTTTTTAATTTTTAGGCATATTTGTCATATATAACGCACACTCTATTCGTTGTGAAAAACCTTAAAGATACGTGTTAGAAGCTGTTATCTTTTGAGTGTGTGTGTGTGTGATTAATGGCAAAGCCTCGAGGGCTATCTGCCTAAGAGGAGGGATGCCTTCGTGGAGGACTTTCTAAGGGAAACTGGCTCGTATACACGTTACACATGGGGAAAACCACGAAAACGCCCATGCAGCCAGCCCGTTCGCGGGATTCGAACCTCGGACCGAACTACCAGTGTTCAGCGACTTTACCGCTCGGCCGCTGGTGGGCTGTTATCTTTTGAAGGTGTTCATTCGAAGATTTTTGGCAGGCTTTTGAATAATAATATGCTGAACTGACAAGCTATAAGGGGAATAATATGTGTGTATGGATGTGTGTGAGGGGGGATAAATGCTTGACAGAGTAAATAATTCTGCAAAGAAAGTGATTTGTATTCAATGCGAATGTGCACAAGAATGTTATTATAGGGTTTTCGAGGAAAGGAAGAAATAATTTGGGATACGAATGTACTTCTGCCAAGAACGAATTCACGTAATTAGGGGTGAATGTTTTCTCTTTCTGTAATCATTTGAAGCCCTGATTTGAAAGTGAATATCGAAGGCTTTAGTAAATCGCATTTGCTTTAGCTGAAATATAGTTGAGTTAGTATTTCTTTTCGTAGTAAATATGGTTTCTGCCAAACGAAACGTAGTGCTAGTTTAAAGTGCAAACTGATTCAACTTGCGAAAAATTTGAAATCGCGTTGCAGCAAGGATGTTTGAAACTTGTAATAGTTCATCCATATATGAGTGGAAGAAAAAGGAAATTATAATAATTAATATGCCAAAGAATGGATATGTTGTGAGGAAAAAGATAACGAAATGGCTTATCCTAGAACAAAGTTGAGAATGGGCCCTAGACAATCGCCAGTAACAGTAACTAGGCACATGTAAAATTCAAATGTGCTCATTCTTTAATTTTTAAATATATTATTTTTATATTCGCCATATAAATGCGCTTTCACAAATTCCGATCGAATCTTTTGTATTACAATTGCGCGTGTTATACCCTGGAATATACAGTACATTCCCAGTGTCTTCCTTAAAGTTCTGCTTGCTGTTACACAAACTAAGAATCTTCCATGAATGCTTTTTAATTGCTTTTTTCTCTCCCGCGAGACTTTGAAATACTGTTAATATTATGTCCTGCAATACACACTTTCGTTCAGCAGATGTAAAATAATACTGAAGATGTTAAACCTAGCAAGTAAACGAAATATAGTACTATTTGGGTGAGAGACAATCAATGATTAATACTTGAATGCATTAACGATAAAGGCCAGCAGACCGAGTGAAAATTAATTAATTCTTCGTGACTCTTCCGGACTTTAAAAAGTTGGATTTAAACGGTCAGGTATTACTTCTTTATGAAACAGGAATCTACAGTTTTACCTTTCATACAAATATCCATTGTGAATTAATGCCTAAAATAAAGTAAGAGAAAAATATGCCAAATACAGTGCTAATTCGAATCTTCTAAAACCGAAATTTCTGTAATTAAATTAAGACAAAGAGGAATATATATTATCAAAGATGCATCCAAAATACGGAGATCTAACGAAGGGAATCAGGGAATCTAACGTATCATGTAAAGATAGGTCATCTGCGATATTTGGCCGCGTAATGAGTTGTCTCTTGGGTAACTCACCATAAAACAACAATCCAAAAACGTTGGAGAAACCCGCGAAACACGTTTCTGCGCCAATAAATTAATGATGTAATGTCAGTACATAGGCTAAAAATTTAAATAAAATTATGATATGTAGTATTAAAATGTTTATAGCATTCTGATTGCAAAACGTCTTATAAGAGTTTCCGAAAATTTTAAATTACATCAAGTTACACTATCCAGTGTCCTATAAACGACTATCGTGAATTTATTAACCATTCGACCTACTCAGTGCACTTCTGCTCAGGATGTAAGATTTCTAACGCATTTTCTGTGTAGCCTCGCAGGTAACCAATTCTAAGAATATTGTCATTCTGGAAATGTAATATCATCAATTTATCTTTCAAATTTTCTTGGTATTCAATTAAAAAATACTGAGCGATTCAAGAGTATTAAAGGCGCATTTTTTAATATTTTAATATTTTGTTTTGTACTTATATATGTATTGATGTAGTTTAAAACTTATTTAAATCTAACATGCAGCTATAGTTAAACGTATCTTAAATTATCGCACTTGGAGTTTGTATTGTTATTTGCAGTATCGTAATTAACAAAAGGTGTTTCTAAAGCCATATAATAAATGTCCCAATAAAGAATAGTTTGATTTTAAAATAAATTTTACATTTAGAAGAAATCAAGATTAAAATTCTATATAACAAGTTTCAGAAGATGTACGTGATTATCCGTGATATGTCTGTTGCACAAAAGTCAACAGAGTGACAATGAAAGTATTTAAAATCAAACGAATAAAATTAAAAGCATTTCTTAAGACAAACTTTCAGCAAAAATTCGCAATTAAAAGAGAATAGTGATTTTTTAATCTAGTAGGCCCAGTATATATTATAAATGATAGATATTAAAAAAATTTATTAATAGTCAGTTATATATTATAGAAACAAATTAAAGTATTGGATAGAAAAGTGGAAAGTGCAATGTGATGCAATGACTCTTACATCTCTTTTAACTTTTAAACTTCTAGAAAACGTCTTAAGGCATTTTAAATTATTCATGCTTTTGTTTTAATATTTTAAACTCTCTAACGGTAGTATATGGCCCTCCCATGACGCCTAAAGCAGGACTAGTAAGAAGATTTTCATTCTTTTCTCGTTTACTACAGATTTTGAATCATCTTAGAGGATGCAACTTCTTCGTAGCATGGCAATCTTTGTATTCGGAATATGGCATTACTTTAAACCTAGGAATAAGATTAAAGTTAGGCGATTGGTTTCATTATGCACTCATACTATAAATCCTGTTTTATTTCGGAACCAGATTTAAATAAATATATTTTCTTGCACCAACCATTTATCGTCAAAATAGAATCTTTAAGCATATTTCGAAAGAAAGTGCTTATGAAGTAAAAGGGACAATTGATTTAACAGAGTAATGTGCACATTTCAATATGTATGGTGTGCGAACCAGGTCGAAAAAGACTCTTAGGATACATTTAATCACTTAATAAATCCTTAAGAGATAGCTGGGGAACCTTAATAAGACCTTGAAGGATTAAATTCATATGAAGAATATAACATATTAAGAACCGTTAAACCGCAATTTTCAAAGGTACTAAAAGCAAAAACACGCACACTCTCTGAGATTGAAATATAAAAGAATATTTAATAAAATAGAGCATTTTTACTTTTAATTTAGTTAAAGAATTTTTATTATTATGAATGTAAAAAGTTAAGAAACTCCTACCTGTTGATATCAAAGCTATGTGATCATCTCGGAACCTCAAGAGATTTTCTGCAAAGTTAAGCCTTGCTCCCTCGAACCAAGGAGGTGAATCCTCCATCGGTATGCTCAGATCAATCACCTAGAATGTAAGCCAAATAAAATAGAATGTTTAAGTACTTATATAATCTGCTTTGCTGAATGCATCCTATAACTTCATAACTAGTTTAAAAAAGCTCCCTCATTAAAAAATTACTAAAACTGTTTAGTGCGTTGTAACAACTTTTCTTATTCATCAATAGACTGACTGAATGGCAATAAATTGTAAATGAAAAATCTATGTATCAAAAAGAAAGAGGGAAGAAATCGAATTCTTCTATAGTAACTCTAATTTTTTGCAAAAGCAGAGTGAGATTAACTAATAAATCCATAAAATAAGTTTTAGAGAAATCTGTACAGAGCAAGAAAAGCAGTGAGACATAATCATACAGTAGCCTTGAAACTGTTTTCAAGTGAAAGAATAACAGATATCCCCTCATCTTCTTCATAGTATATTAATTTTAAAAAAATCTGATGTGTACACCACACGATTTCCTTGTACGGAATATTAAATTATACGCATTTCTTCTTCCATTTCATTTAAACTTATTGGATTGAGTTAAATCTACTTCGCCGACAACGCATAAACCACAATAGAATAAATGCATTCTTTAAAATTCGTTCTATTTGTTTATCATAGCGACATTCTGGCGCTAGGTTCACTTAACAGTATTATATTTCGTTCATATTATAACTCAGAATGCACAAAATTTATATCATTTAAAGAATTATCTAATCGTTGCCACATGTTCTACTCAAATACTATAATAAAGCTAGAACGATGTATAAAAGAAATTAAGCAAACAAAACAAAAAATAAACAGTTTTTCACAGACGATTGAGTATTTCGCATTCAATTATTTCTGTTCTCACTTAGCGATAAGGCCAAAATACATAAAAACTCAAAATATCTGTATTAATAATTACTAAATCTTAAACACTTATTTCCTCGAAAAAATTCCAGAAAGGATTAAGCATGATTTAATTCGCAATAATAAACGAAGGCGTTATCTTGCGTTGTTGCGAAGCTAAGTATCTCTAGATTAGCAACAAATCCACTATTCTTCTGTTTCAAATGTAAACAAGCAATGGCCGCCATCAAAACAATTATTAGGCTTTCCGGCACTTGAACAACTTTAAAATTGTTGATAATTCTAAAAATATTGCATACAGATTTACTAAAGGCATACAAACCTTAACCGGAAGATAAGAACAACATAATTCAATTATTTTTAAAGCAAAAAATGTACAATTTACAAACATATAAGAATAAAGAAACTGAGATCACTGAGCCGGGTAACAGAGTGGATATATATATAAATATATTTATATACGTTTGGTGCGGCCGATTGCAACCAATCTAAGAGGTGCACATGTATATGTTATAGCAGTCTTATATACAAAATTTCAACGCTCTGAGGCTACTCGTTTTTGAGTTATGTAAGATACGTACGTATGCACAGACGCCACGAAAAATTCTCTTCAGAATTCATTTTAAAGCAGTTTTATAATTTTTTTGGAGGAAAAGCATTCTGTCCTTACGTACAGTTATCACGCAAAAAAATCGTTAAATTGCATTCGATAGCGGGCAAAATGGATATTTTCGTTGAAATATGCTGCCTGAAACTTTTCGCGATTACAATACTTCCTTTTTACTTCGTACAAGGAAGTAAAAATGCAGAAAACCACAAATTGATAATTTTTTTTAATCACGGCTTTCAAAAAGGGCCGAATCTTTAAATCTGCGAAAATTTCGAAACTTTTTGACCGATTAGATGTTGGAAATTTAAAATAATGGATGTCAAAATGTCGAAAAAATTGAGAAGTTTTAAAACATTTGCCAACATTCAGAAATTAAATTATAATTTGCATATATTTTTATTTAAAAGAATTTTTACGACATCTGATGATTCAAACTATAAAAATTTGAGGTTTTTAGTTATATTCAGAAATATGATACAGAAATACGAATTATAAATTTTTTCAGCATTAAAAAGTAATTAAATTGAACTTTGAAAATGTCCTTTTACCTCTGTTATCATTCACAAGCAGTGTGTACACAAAATTGGATCTTGATAGCTTATCAAGAAGCAGCTTAAAATCGATAACAATCTTTTGACCGTAGCTACAAATACTATGAGTCAACTAAATCAAAGCTGATGATAAATATGTGTTAAGTTAAAATTGATAGATATTAGAAAATTCAGCACTGGGAATTTTAATGATTAATTAGTAATAAGCAACAGCGACATTAAGTATGAGCTCTGGCAAAGAATAGCAATCTTTAGTGTATATCTTAAGATCTCCAGTTTATTACATTATTTTTTATCTCTATGTTTGCAAGCACGATATTTACTTGTGAGAAGATTTGTTCTTGTAGTTGCTTTTAAATTAGTAGATTTATGATATTCATTGAAAATTTAAATCTGTACTACGCTGAGTACCGTTTACTGGGGGGGGGGGTAAGCTGGAATCCAATAAATCTCACATAATTCTGAAAGGGAACAGATAATGAGGTGTAAAAATTTACTAGTTTATAATAAATTAAATTTCTGAAACTCAGCATACACGAGTTAGTGTATGAAGAAGTTGCGAAGAATAATTAGTGAAATATGATTGGATTAATTATTGAATAATGACAAATACCGGAAATCTGTTTTTCTAAGTCAGAGGCTTTCTAAGAGGAACAGTCTAGTACGGCCTTTTACAGGAGGCAACGGTTGCCCACCTACTAAGTGCCTCCATAATGAAGTGACCACCGCTTCTTACCTTAGTAGTGACCAGTGCCTATAAACGATTACAGCCCTACATTGGGAAAAATGTACTATGTCTTCACCAGAATACTGAAAAATCTACGATATTAATTAACATTCATACTAACCAAACGGCAGAGATTAGCGAAACAGGAATTGAGAAGTATGCTGAAATAAATGATAATGCTGAAACACAAAAATATGATAAATATGATATTAAATAATATTGAAATACTATCATTGAAATATTATGAAGATACTGAACGTAATCATCCATATCACTTTGTCATTCAACAGTGCCAGTATTTCTAGCGATGGTATAATGCATAAATACTTATTATTTCAAATTATATTTTGCCAATACTTTAAATCAGAAAATATTTCCTTAAGGCAGTTGTAAATTTATAAGTATAAAATGTCTTAGTGAATGAATATATGATGGTTATGTAGCTGAAAAATATTTATTGAAGAAACAATAAACGATTAATCTCACAATGATTGAGTCAGAATGTACAAGTTATTTTCTCTTTCCTTTAAGCGTATACCTCACCAGCGGTAAATTCGCTGCACATTGGTAGTTCAGACCGGGGTTTGAATCCCAGCAAACGGGTTGTCTGCGTGGTCATTTTCTTAGTTTTCCCCATGTATAATGTGTTTACGAGCCAGTTTCCCTTAGAATGTCCTCTACGAAAGCATCCCTTCCCATAGGCAGATAGCCTTCGAGTACTTTGTCGTTATTAAATAAACCAAACCAAACTTTTCCGCATACGTTTCGTGGTGTAAGTGGAAGCACGCTCGGCGCGTACCGGAGGTCCGAAGTTCGAATCTCGGCGAACGTATTGCGTAGTTTTCTGTTCCAGCATCGACATAACCTAATGACTCTACAATTGTAAAATGATACAGTAGTTGTCTTTAAAAGAAGTGTACGTAAGTGGTAATAGATATTGCAGATTTTCATGAAAGACCATGGAGTGCCTGAGTGCTTGATAGAATCAGATTTCTTAATAACTAATGCGTGGAGAATGTACATATGATATATACCAAATATTAAAATATGAAGAGCGTAATGTTGAAATAAATTATACTGCTATGAAAATTAGGGCGCACATTATTAGTTAAATATTAATATAGTATTTTCAAAAAGGGAAAGTACCTACCTTATCAAATGGTTTTGAATGTATAACTTTACAAGTATGCCAGAATTCCGCCCAGAATTCCGGAAGGTTTTCAACAGACCATTTATGCAAATCCCAGTAGTCTTCTGTCAAAAATAAAAGATTTGTTTAAATTTTGAATATTATCATTTTTATAGTATCATTGACACGAATTTTTGACTAATAAAACTTTTCTTAATTTGAAATATTTCGAATAAATTCAAGATTAAAACTACACGCCGCGTAACCAGAATAGTGGTTCGTGACTCTGACTGCAGTAGCGAAGAACGCGGTTGCGAATCCCGGATAAGGCATGGATTTTTGTAAATCTATAGTTTCTGTGCGTCATGGGGGCACTCTAAATGCGGCGATCCGAAAGTCCTCTCGAAAGGTTTCTGGTAGGAGGAGCGGAACTGAGCAAAATAGTACTGTCCCCTTTATGGTGTTCAAGGCACTTGCCAACGACAGGCGCAATATTGTACTTAGGAATATTGCACGATGCATTTCATGGGCTACCTCTAATGTTGCTGTCAGACAAGTGAGGTAAGTCACAACAAATACAACAATGACAAACTACACAATTTATTCAAGTTATTTTGCATATTCTAGTCCGCATATTTTCTTGATTTAGATAACATTAAATAATTGTCACCAAATACAACTCAATGTTAAGCTAAATTCAAATGCAAATGCAGAATTAAAAGAAAAATATTCCTTTAATGATCACTTACTAAAACAATTTTTTCCTTCATTTCACATTTCGTAATAAAAACATTTTAGGAGAAGAAATTAATGATATAAAAGTTATGTTCCCTTGCAACGCAGAAATTAGACTGGCATTTAAACTAATTAAAATATTTCCATCTCTCATTTCTAATTTTATGTCACCCAAGCAGGCCTGATTGTGCATTACTCAGCAGCAAGTAAATAAAAGTCTGACCGCATTCTCCCTTGAATCTATGAAATATCCCTCAGGTGGTTTAGACTCGCCCCCCCCGGCTGAGAACACCAGCTCTAAGTGCTATAAAATATATACCAACACATTATCTCCTTTAAATTTAAAACTTGAATGATAGTAGAAAACCATCCAATTGCAAAAAATTCAGCGACTTTAATTATATAAATTACTTTAAATTCTGTTTGCAAAAGAAGCATATTATAGGACACTTTGGACTTACCAATATCGGAACCTCAGTTACTGTTACTCGCGCGAGTATTGTGCTGCTTTGTCAGTATGCTTAATTTTCCCTAGATTGAGCTCTCTGTGTAAATTTCAAATGACTGTTATGCAAAATTGTATTCATTAAGTAATCAATATAGGCATCATTTTGTAGTTCTTTCACATTTTTAAATTTCATTGAGCCTTTTTCCAAGAAAGCCGTTTATGGTTCAAAATGATTTCGGTCATGTGTGGAGAAACTCGTTTTATAGAGGAACAAGATAGCAATAGGCGGTTGTAGTTATAGATTAGCATTATGGAGTTATTTTATCTAAGGCTCTCGCAGTATGACAAAGCGAAACAGATGGGCATATTGATTTATTAAGGAAGCATATTTATAAAATTACAAATTAATAGGAAATGTAAGTCAGAACTAATATAGAAAAAAAATTAAATTACATTTAGTTTTCTGAAATTACTTAAATGCATTTTAAAGCAGAAAAATAAATCTTATTAAATTTTAGAGAATAAAAGCAATACTAAACCCTTACATGGGGAACCCTTTTTTTCAGATGATTCTGTGTTCTGCAGTGCTGAGCATCTTAAAGAGGTAAGATTCAATGCCATTATTTGTTTACTCTATGGGAAATAATGGTAAAATATTAACTAGAATAATTAAATAGAAAGGGAGACGCCGAGAAGGGATTTACTTGGTAGGAGTATTTTGCATATATATATATATATATATACATATATATATATATATTTGCCTTACGAACTGACAACCATTCTTTGCTAAAACGAGTTAAATTTATACATACATACATATCATGATTCCGGGAACACAGAAGAGGGATTAATCGTCGTAGCTGAAAGTGAAGGCTTACAGATGAAAATAACAAAGCATGAACTTGAAAAATTTCCAGTCTTTATTCCCACACATATAAAATCTTCTCCATAGATATTTATCGAATTCAATCATAATGAAACGTGATAAATTGCTATTTACATAGATTCTTAAATTTAAGACGCAAACACTTTAGACGGGAAACCAAAGCAGAGATATTAGCAAGGTGGGAGCTGGCAGAAGAAGTAACGTAATTAACTGCCAGGAGTTTTTATACCAGAGTAGGTGCGATTCTATAGATAAGCTACGATTGGTTAGTTATTAGTTTTGATTACCCTTTCCAAGCAGCGTTACACAACGTCGAAAGATCTCGAATTTGGGAGAACACATGAATTTAGGGGGAGATCCCCAAATCTCCAAATCTAGAATGTTAATTTTGAGATCGAGAATTATTTTTTAAAAGCAGCTATCGTACTTTGTTACATCTTACGCTTTGTTATATCTTTACATTGTTATATATATATATATATATATGTGTCTGTGTGTGTGTGTGATTATGGCAAAGCCTCGAGGGCTATCTGCCTAAGGGGAGGGATGCCTTCGTGGAGGACTTTATAAGGGAAACTGGCTCGTATACACGTTACACATGGGGAAAACCACGAAAACACCCATGCAGCCAGCCCGTTCGCGGGATTCGAACCTCGGACCGAACTACCAGTGTTCAGCGACTTCACCGCTCGGCCGCTGGTGGGCCTATATATATATATATATATATATATATATATATATATATAATATGTTGTATGAACTTAAATCCATTTAGTGCGAATACAAGTTATTATTACTTGCGCAATTGCTGCAAAGTTAGTTAATAATAATTTATTTCCTAAACAGTATTGATTAATTGATTATATTATCTCCTAAGTTTAATTAAAGTAGAATTATTTTAAAAGTGTGCATCCATACTGGTATAATATAACTTACCAGTATGGATGCACACTTTTAAAATAATTCTACTTTAATTAAACTTAGGAGATAATATAATCAATTAATCAATACTGTTTAGGATATATATACATAACTTTAAAAAATAACACAGTAACAAACATTCTCACGACATAGGCAGATAGCCCTTCAGTACTTTGCCATAATAAAATAAACTAAACATCCTTTAAGTCGGATATCTCACATTGCTTTATCATGTTCAAATATATCAAATTATCTTATTAATTTAATTTTTTATGAAGGTTCTTTTGACTTAAATGAACTGTCTTTTTATTGATTGAGTATTGTTCGTGACTTATGATCTGGCTCTAGTCAATTAATTTGCTGTCAATGATAATAACTTGATTTTGGCATTTTTACGATTCAGAAACTTTCTTTACAGATTTTTATGGCTTTTACTGCAATAGAGGTCTAGAAAATGCTTATTAAAATACTGACTAAAAACACTTTTTTCTTATAATAATTCATGGTTTTAATTGCATTTCTGTTTCTTGGAGATGGTATATGAAAAAGTGTTCTAATAATAATCATTGGTTTACTACTTTGCAGCTACTTTAGCTAAAACTTACGTTTGTATTTTATGCGTTTATTGAATATTCCGACTCGGGAAGCCATTTTGTCAACTATACGCTACAAAATGGAAAACAAATCATTCTTACAGATGATAAAAGAAAGTACATTTTTATTGAAAATATATACACTTACTTAATGTGACATTATACTTGTCCTCTATTTTTTTCTTGAATTCCTTCATTTCTTCTCCATAATTCCCACTTGGCTTCCACACCACTTCAACATTGCTAAAATTCTTGTTATACATCTGGTCCTGTAAGATTATAAGAAATTATAAAAATACGTTTTTAAATTCCCTGACCCGTAGTGCTTACCACATAGTTTTGAATCTATAATTTCTATGAAATCGTGAATGTTGAGAGTACCTTTGTAATGAATTAGCGATTTTGTGGAATACTCACTCATATAACGCAGGCCAACTTTAAATGTAAATAGCTCAAAAATGGATCGATATATTCTATTTCATTTCAACATTTCAGTGATTATAATAACTGCAAATAATATTCTATGGCAGATCGAACACTTTTTGTTAGCTTTAAAACAACGAGCTTGGTTATCAATCGACAGACGGGGCAAGTCGAAACATCAGTTTCAACTCACAGTCAGTTCCAAGTTTTCACTACATCCTCGATAGTTGGGATGATGGCTATCGCTTATAGTTCTGAATATATATGAATCCACAGGTTAATGCCCTTGCCTCTGCATTCGCCTGGTTTAAGTTCCTGAAATCTCTTCCTGTGACGATTTGTTGTAGATAAAAATTATAGAACTCTTAAATGATCAGGAACCTCAAAAATACTATCGAAGATAAGTGATATTTTAACACATTAAAGGCGGGATTCGTAGTACTGTGATTTATCTCGACTGTAGCTTAAAGGCGGGAGTCGTGGTACTATAATTTATCTCGACTGTAGCTTGCGCATCTCGACTGTAGCTTGCGCATTTATCTCGACTGTAGGTAACGCATAGATTGTGCAATGTGCTTTGCAACCACATTGCGGAATCCATGCGCCACTTTACGTTTGTATTTGGTATGTTTTGTGGTTTGAAGCTGTTCGGTTGTTCAAATTCTACTTACAGTAAATTTTGAATCCTTCAATAAGGTTTCACGTGAAAATAAAAGTATATATGCAGACGATTTGATGGACATTGAAGAGCCACAACCCGGTACATCGAACTCGGCACCACGGATTCCACGGTATAAAATTGATCCGCCTGGACGTCTTTCGCTAGACATCAAAAAGCTCAAATTAATTCGGATAGAAAATAAAAGCAAAAACCTATATGCCCAACGAAACTGCGTAGTTTGTGCCGCACATAAAAAAAGAAAGTTGACTTGCTTCAAATGCGAGTTTTGCAATGCACCTCTTCACCGTGGCGAGTGTTATCAACATTATCACACTCATAAAAAATACTACATTCTTCTCATAAATATGTACTTTAAAACATTTTTTGTAATTAGTGCTTAGTTCTTTTTTAATATTTCTTGTAGTTTTAAGAGTTTAAATAAACTTTTTTAAGTCTAACTTTTTTTTTATGATTACACAAAATATCTCTCGCTTTAGGACGAAAAACGAGGCGAAGCGGTCGCCGCGTTACCTAGCATACTTTCGTCAAGATCCCCCGCCATTAATGTGTTAAGCAACGTCATGAGAAAGTTGGAGGCCAAATTTCGTCATGTTGTAGTCTACGCATTACAAATGCTTCGATAATCTCCTTATGTGATTGTCTTTTGCACATTCTTTACAATAACGATAATTAAGTTTAGCTGTTTAATCATTGTGGAATTAGTCGCATTTAAAGCTAGATATGTATGTACTTTAGTAATACCGGTTATATTACTGCTAGCAAAGCAAAGAGATGCTGGGTCCACCAGCGGCCGAGCGGTAAAGCCACTAAACACTGGTAGTTCGGTGCGAGGTTTGAATCCCGCGAGCGCGCTGGCTGTGTGTGCGCTTTTGTGGTTTTCTCCATGTATAACGTGAATGCGAACCAGTTTCCCTTAGAAATTTCTCCAAGATGCATCCCTTCCCTTAGGCAGATAGACCTAGAGGCTTGGCCGTATTCCCATAAAACCAAAAGTAAAACGATAGCTTTTGATACGAATATAGAAAACAAAGTTTTAAATTAGAAACCAAAAATTGCAATATGTTGTACAATTCTCTATGCTTAGAGTTAAGAAATATTTTCTTTATTATTCAGAAATTCATATCATATTATTTCAAGACGAAATTATTTTGAAAGAATTCACATTTATCATAAGCATATCATAATTTGTATTTTAATGCTGAAATCTGCTACAGTTAAAATTGTGATTTAATAAGATTTGATATGAGCATGAATGTTGTAAATGCTATTGAAAAGAAATTTATTAGACAATCGGATTGTAAATGTCAAGCTTATGCTTTGCTTTTCGCGAATGTAAAGCTTACGCTCTTATATTTGAACTACAAAGTTTCTGTTAATCTTTTAATCTTAAAAATAAAAATAAATAAATAATAAAAAATTGAAAGCTTCCGGATTATATTTTAAACCCAAAAGGGCGTTTATTAACGTTTTGTGCATTACCATTATTTATTAAATATCATATTCTTCACACTTAAATAATGCAAAATAATTTTAAAAGAATATATCTTTAGAATTTCCGATACACAGTCTCGCGCGCTGCAGATATATATATATATATTTTTTCGTACAGTGGTGCTACTGCTCGCTTTGAAATCATTCAGTTTTTTAATCAAACTCATAAATGCTTTATAAAATACGAAACAGATAATAAAACTAATTCCAAATTCCAAATTAGAGCTTCTAGATTCCCATATTCGGGTGGAGATGTACGCTATTCAAAATTTGTTGGCTCTAGGTACCGGTGCTTTATCACAATGCAAGAAACATACATATCTTTACGCAGATTCGTCATTATTTAATTTCTTTAAATATAATACAGGGCGATAATATTTGGTGGCAACAATTTGTAAAGTTTGCGACGCAAAATTCCAAAACGAAATTAGTAACTTTTCTGACTTAGCACCCTTTGGGCTAATAAATATGACAAAAACCTGAAAGTTTTCAGATTTTATAGTACACCCAAATGGACTTTTTTTAACATTTCGTGTGGTACTTTTATCTATTAAATATCATGTTCTTTGCACTTAAACCATAAAATTCAATTCAACAGCAATATCACAAAGTAATTTAAAAAGAGCATATCTTTAGAATTTCTAAAACATAGCCTCGCGCAGAGATAATTTTTTTCCTGTACAATTTTGCCATTTTTCATTGTCATTGAATATTAAATTCAGTGAAATCCAACTTTTATGTGCTCCATTAGCCCCGTAAGGAATTTTCTGCATCAGTGCGTTATGTACCGTAGTTAGAGGGGATTTTTAAATTCCATAGGAAATTAGAGATATTTCTTTTCATTTAGGAAAATACAAACATGTTATCTTTCATATATATTAATAAATAAAAATATATCTTTCTTTACCTTTTTAAATCAGTCAATAATCTTCGATCTGTTAACAGTCTTTCCTCGTATCTTGACAAAAAGGTTATGCGTAGTCCGATTCCTCACCGCAAGTTTACCACAAGATCAAGTTGATAATATTTTTTATTTTGAAACACTTAAGCAGATAATATTGATAACAGTCAAGGGAACTTGATGTGGAGGAACTGATTAGTAAATTTTTTTTCTTGAGAATTAATAGTATTTCTCGAGATCTGAAAGTTACGTCATAGGAAAAAATAAATCTGGTAAGTAAAAAAGTTAAATTTCACTTTAAAAATATTATGTGAACACCAGTTCACTTTTTACTGATTATAATAATTTTTAAGTGATTGATGGAAAAAGAGCAGCATTCATGCGCAGAAAAGTGTTATCTTGAGGGGGAAAGGCGTTTCAAAGGACAGTACGGGAAGCTGGTTTAAGCAGAAGGGATAGCTTTTAGGGTAGAGAAACGAGATTCAAATTAGATCTTCAAACGCACTACGCTCGGCATCTGAAATAAATTCCTTTTAAGTTATAATTTAACATTTTGAAAGAGTTTAAAATCCTTTTAAAATAACGAAAATATCCTTTAAAATAACGAAATTTTATTGAATTTAATTTGTTCTTCACCTGAGTTAGCATAATTTACTATAAACCCGATTGATGAATTCAAAGTAATTATAAAGAAAGTTGCCTTTTGGCATTTATCTAGGGTAGCAAAAACGGCCAGAGGAACACATAGAATGTAACTAAACCTTTATGTGATTGCTTAGTTTCACAATCAGCGGTAAAAGTCGCTGAGCACTGGTAATTCCTTTCGGGATTCGAATCCAAACGGACGGGCTAACTGAACGGCTGTTTTTATGGATTTCTGCATGTGTTCAATGTATACAAACTAGTATTTCTGAGAAAGTTCTCCGCGAACACATTTCTTCCTTAGGCAGATAATCCTCGGGTGCCTTTTTGTTGATCATCTCCGCGGAGTGGTCCGAGAGCCACACACTCCTCTCCCATTCCACCAAACCACACGAGAAGCCTTTTGGCTCCCTAGATATTTAGAATGTCCGCCATCCCGCAAAGACACTGTACATTTAAGACAGCCATGCCTTCTCCGGGATTCGAATCTGGGCCTTTTGGTACCGCAGTTGGCTACCATAATCACTATTCAGTCTGGAAAGGCCAAATGTAAACAAATGGCGACCTCGTTCGGCCCTAGCGCCATATAAACTTAATTCAGTTAAATGGCTCATTTAACTGAATTAAGTTAATTAATTCTATAACTATTGCATGCAGATTAACTAAAGGAATAAAAACCTTAATCGGAACATAAGAACAACATAATTCAACTACTTTTAAAGCAAAAAGTTCACAATTTACCAAAATATTGAGCTCACCGAACCAGGTAACAGGGTGAGAATATATATATAAATTTAGTGCGGCCGATTGCAATGGAAAAAAGAAGTGCACAAACACATGTTATAGTACTCCCATATACACAATTTCCAACGTTCTACGTCTACTCGTTTTTAAGTTATGCGAGATACATACATACGTACGTGATGTAGAGATCACCAAAAAATCCGTTCTGAATCCATTTTTAAGTCATTTTACAATCCGTTTTGGAAGAAAGAGTCATTTATTCTGTCCGTATGTACAGATGTGACGCAAAAATCGTTCGAATGTATTTAACAGCGGTCGAAATGGATTTTTTCGTTGAAATATGATACCCGAAATATTTTGCCATTCCAATATTTCCTTTACTTCGTATAAAGATGTCAGAATCCCAGTCACTAATGTGGCCGAAAAATATTAAAAATCTTATATAATAAACAGATGTTTAATTTGCGATTTCGATACCAGAACTTTTTAATAGAAAACTGAAAATTATTTTTAATGCAATTTACCTCCTATTCAGATGCAAATTAATAATTCCAATATAATAATAGGAGCTACCTTTGGGTAGTTTAGTCTTCCTATTTCAAATGAAATTCTCACAAAGATTTCAAATAGAAAATTACAAATTCATAAAAAATATATACAAAAATTAAGCTCTAGAATAAAACAATAAAAGAGTTAAACAATAAAACTTTGCAAATTTAATTTATATAAAAGTAATGATGTTGTTATAATTATTGGTGATACTGCAGCTGCAAATAAAAAAAAAATCATACTTTATTCCTTACTTTTAAAAAATCTGTCAACTATTCAATAAAAGATAATATTATTCGTATGTGGCTAATTACAAAACACGTATTTCAACAACTGCTAGCAAGTACGTCTTAAAAGTTGGACGACAGCTTTGTTTTATTTAAATTCTATGCGAAAAGTCGATAAGAACAAAGGAACTTTATCAGTGGATCTGATTAGTCACTTAGTTTACTGAACCGTCAACTTCAAATAAAGGCGATCAATTACAATACTATTAGAAACAGTAATGGTACTAATTGGACATTGAACTGTTATCCATTATTGTTTGCACTACAGGATTTAAAAAAATAAGCACTTTATAAATGTAATAAATCCGTTAAAAAAAGGTATTATGTAATCCATTTTAAAACTACTTATTAAATCACTACACGCTGAATCAATGATTAACAAGTGTTTATCGAAAAAAATAGCGTTGCTCTTATAGCCGAGTAGAATAAATCATTGATTAATGAATAAGGAAACCATTCTATTTTAATAGGAACACTTTTGATAGTCGCCTTAATATATTTAATGTACTCTCTCGAGTTACGAAGTGACCGCCTTAGAAAATTCTGTTTTAACTATCTGTACTAACGTTTGTTCATGCTTTCAAAAATACTAATTTCATTTGGAGGAAAGTCACCCGATGTATTTTGCTTTATTTAGTGAATGTTATTTACTAAATAAAGCAAAATACAGAATACGATGTATAGCGAAACAGGTATTTATTTGAGTACAAAAGCAGTCTACTGGTTCGAAATGTCGTTCTCTCGACTATTAACCGGTCGTGCTTTCAATTACACCATGAAGGAATGAGAAAATTAATTATAATTAATTCTCGAATATTATAAAGTGTGTAAGAAATGTATAAGAATGTTATCCCTTCTTGCCAATTAGTATATCCTCAGTTGCAGCAATATACATTTTACGTAGTGAATCCCTCTTGCATCATCCTTTGGAAGCAGAAATTCAAAAAGAAAATTTAGGTATTTTAAGTAATCACGAATAACGTATGTGTAAAAGGAAAAGAAAATTAAAAGGAGGGCTATTTTTTTTTAAAAAAGGAATACTTACTTCAGTTGAAATGAAGGACATTAGCAGCATTTTAGTTCGAAATAATAAATCTTTCGATCATTAAAAAAAAAAAAAAAAAAAAAAAAAAAAAAAAAACGTATTCCTATACATGTCTCAGTATTCTTCTCTATAATTAAACAGATGTTTTCAAAACAGTCAATAAAATAATCATCCTGTTTTACTAAATATTCTGATAGCAGTGTCACTTAATATTTTCATTATATTCGAAGCATTATATTTTAAAATCAAATTTAATGCCAGCGTAGTATTCAAAAGTTCTCATTTTTAGGTCGTAAAAAACGGAGCGTCATTGTGATATCACTTTCATAGATATTTCAAATCTTTCTGATCTCCGATTACATTTTCAAAATTTCACTTTTACAATAAAATATAAACGCTGGAATAGACACTCATTTTGACCTCGTAGAAGGAGGCTGAAATAGAACGGTTTCCAAATAAGTCCCATCTGAGAAAGCCTAAAGAGAACCATTTTTTAACAACTATTGTTTCCCGCATAAGTTTTCAAATCAATTTTCAAAAAGTATTGCAGAATTTCTTTACCAAACTATAGGGAATATTAATACCGCCTTTTCAACAGCAGTCAACAGCAGAACAGCAGAACTATTTTTCAACAACAGTCCACAGCAGAACTATTTTTTCAATGACGGGTGTCCTCATCTAGGATTATTTTAATTTTTCAATAGTCTGCTACATTATTAAAACTTACAGAGCTATAAATTTTTTTCCTTACTTTTTAAGTTCCTTTATGTTGATTAACCAGTTATGTTATGTTTTAGATCTTTACTCCCTCCGTTTTCCCGCCAGAATGCCAATCTAGCCGGCATTCATTTCACGAGTATTTATAGTGAGGTTTTTTTAGATTATAATACAGAACTTGTTCTGCCTCTCAAGGTCACGTTACTGGAATTGCTATATAAGATAAGATTTGCAGTCTTCGCGATTGCATTATAATAGCCGATAGTTGATATCCATGTCTATTACATTTTGATTTAACTCCGCCTTAAACTGATTTGACAAGACTTCGGCTACTAGCTTATCTGAAATTAAATTTTACACTTGATTTACTTTAAGTTATCTCACCACAAGTGGTTGACTGAGTTGTAAGCACAAATTGTGGCTTTTAGTCTTATTTAGTTTTAAATAAAGTGTCTTTTACACTCTTCTCCAGTTTCAGTTATTACTTAGCTATAATTCAGTTAATGTCTTCCAAGAGTTTGGATAATTTGAATGACTGTAAAGAACGCTAAACTCTAAAAATTGTGTAAAGCTAATTTTTGTACAGAGCAGACTAGACTAGATACTCAGAAAAAAAATTACGGTAAATAATTTCTATGTCTTAAAATGTCTTTTCTATGCATTCTAAAAGAACTTTATTAGCTGATGTCTTAGCAACAAAATCCTAAGCCCTGAGGCTACCAGAATGTTATTTTGCCGCAGGGAGGCTTGTCAGGTTGAGAATTAAGCTTGATATCATACCGAGAGCTTGGGCTTTAGCGGTCAAGAGATGCTTCAGGACTGTCCCGACTGCGGCTGCGTTTGTCTCGGCCGGAGGGCCGCCTCTTTCAATTTTCTATGAATTCTTTTTGGATAAATTCTATATTACGTACCAACCGAATGGATTTTAAAATATATAATGTCACAAAATATGTTTTTGAGCATTTTAATATACAGTCTTTGCACCCTTCTAAAAGAATTCGGTACATTTGTGACAAAGAGATTCCTGCTTCAAGTGCGTACGATGTATATACAGACGGGTATGGGATCGAGAGGAGAATGGAGTAGCATTTGTTCTATATTCCTTCGGTGTCGGAATCGACTATATGAAATTGAGATTAAACAACTCTGTCTTTCAGGCAGAATGTGAGGCTCTATATCAAGCCCTAATTTGTATTAAGAGATGTGTTTTATTTCAAAATGTGATTGATATTTACACAGACTGTTTATCGCTGCTTCAGTCTCCCTCCCGCCCAGGTAAAGCCAACCCTATGATCTTAAAAATCAAAAATTGTTTACAAGTTTTGAATGGTTACTTAAATGTAAAACTGCATTGGATCATGTGGGCCATATTGGGATGAAAGCGCCGACTGTCTAGCCAAGGAGACAGCGTCAGATACTGATCTCCCATTTATTGAAATTTCAGGATCAAAACAGATGACCATCACACATATGAAAAAATTTTATATTGATAAATGGAAAATCCGGTGGGGAAACTCACCAAAAAATAAAGGATACATGAAAATTATCAGAATTTCTAACCAAATCGCTATTTTTAATAGCATTGATTTAACTCAAATTCTCACGGGCCACGGGAGATTTTCCTATTATTTAAAGCGATTCAAGTTACAAAATAATGAATTTTTTTCAATGCCATCGGAAATGCGAAACACTTCGCAGAGGACTGCTCTATCTTTGGTGATCATAGAAAACTTTATAAAATTGATACTGATATATAAAATTGTATCAGTATCAGTGTTAGTATAAAATTGATACTGATATATAAAATTGTATTGATACTGATATAAAATTGATACTGATATATCGTGATAATTTTGATATCAAAGCTTTTTTACTTTTTGCCCAAGATGTCCTCAAATTTATCAATGCAAATCGAAGTGTAATTGGAATTGTAATCTGATGTTGCTTTTGTGTTAATTGTTTTTTGTATGTTCGGGATTGCTTGTTATGTATTGTTCCTTATTTGTATTTATATTTCTTAATTTACTTTTGGGGTCATTCTTTTTTCTGACCATGAGGCCATTCCGTGTCCAGGAGGGTCTTAGTGTACCCCTATACCATGCTGAAAGTACCGGTACTCTCCGGATCACCTTATGTATTCCTGCTTTAAAGGGCAACTAAGGAATAGGGGAACGAATCGCCAAATCTTGGTGATGAATTATTATCCACCAACGTTTTTAGTTCGGGCAACACTGTAGAGCCATTAAGTATTTTTCGATGCTCAGGACTCGAATCTGGACACGTCAAGTGTGCTACCGTTACACCACGAAGACATGCTGGAAGAAGAGAGAAAATATTTTCTTCTAAACCTCGACTAGGGATTAGGGGACTAAATCTCCAGATCTTGGTGGTGACGAATTATTGTACTCCACATTTTATTTCGAGCGCTATTGTAGAGTCATTAAGTTTTTTTGATGTTGGAGACGTGATAAAAGAGCACTGCCGTCCCTGGGACTCGAATTTTGACCTCTCGAAATCGCAGAGAGTGTGCTACGATTACACCATGAAGGTATTCTGGAAAGGGATAGAAGAAAGGGTTGTCTAATAGTAAACTATTCAAAATAAAACTT
The DNA here is from genome assembly GCF_044657685.1 of Stegodyphus dumicola. Taxonomy (NCBI): domain Eukaryota; kingdom Metazoa; phylum Arthropoda; class Arachnida; order Araneae; family Eresidae; genus Stegodyphus; species Stegodyphus dumicola. Next base: position 130,497,768 of record NC_140777.1, read on the forward strand.
CAGTGTCAAAACATGTATTTATCATACATAGATATTTTGCCTGTAGTTATTTAAAATTTCACGAGATCTTAATGTTGAAAACGTTTCCCACTATGAAATTGAATTATTTCTTTCATTTTTGCTTTCAGAGGAAATTCATATCTTTTTATTGATAAAATATATTAGACCATATTGGTGTGAATGTACTGCTTGATTGTTAAATTTGAGGTTTTTAATCATTTTCGTAAAACCTTCTTTAAAATAGAACAAGAAACTCTATCGAAACAGATTAAATCTTCTTGTCGCAATAAAATGTACATCTTTCAGTTTCACATTAATTTTAAGAAACAAGAAATATTCAATATGATACATCTTGTAAATAAGAAAAGTAATGAAGCACAATGGTAGAGCAGATCATCTTTTAGCATTTAAATAAGTTCTAAATAGCCAGTTTTTCGAATGTCTTTTATTGCAGGAAATTAAAAAATAAATTTTGATACTCTCAATGAAATATGTTTGATTCTGAAAGGGTTAATGTAATTTAAAAGAGTTTTCTTGTAGTGTTAAATAAAACAACAAACTAGACGAGATAAATGTTAACTAAAATAACAGACATAAAAATCTTTAACATCCGCCAGATTTCGATACAAGCTAATTCTGTATGTTTTGAACCCTTCTCATTTAGACCGAAAATTTCCCCTGAACTACAATGATTTATATTCTTGAAGGATCAAGAAAATCTGATTTAATCTCAGGAAAAAATATTATGCTTAACTCTTATAAAAACTGAAAACTTCGCTAACCTGTATTTTTAAAATACGGAACCATCCGAAAAGGGCTTTCGAGTTTCACAGCAATTTCCTCCCTCCCCATCCATTACCACACAAAGAGGTGTAAGGTTTTCAAATGCTATCCTTTCTACTTCATATGAAATAAAGATAAGAGCCACAAATAAGCTGTTCTTTTTGGTCACTTTTAGGTTAAGCTGTCTGCAATAAACAGATACAATGCTTTGGGGAAGCTGCACCTGCTACTGTATGTCTTAGGGAGAGGGAAGAAGCCTACATCGCAATCTCAGCCGTTTCGAGCGGTTGAGGTCTTTTGAATGAAAGACTTTCTTGGGCGTTTTGTTCTTAATAAATTTAAATATGACTAGATTATGTACATCTACAAAAACACTATAAACTATGGCAAAAAATATAAACGAAATCATCAGTGCTTTAATAATTCAAGAAACAAGCTTGTAAGGATTATATTAATTTTATTAAGAGTTAAATTTTAAGTTAAAGTTCCTTTCCTGTCAAATTCTTAACTTCAACTTACTACTTCCCGCCAGAACGTAGTTTTGGAATCGTTCTGAATACTTAATGAGGAGGAGCGGTATTTAAATCGCGAAGTCTACTTACTGAGTTAGAGAGAATCAGAGTTTCTGATTTGCGCGCGTCTGCCTTTTGGCTAATCTCTCTCTCAAAGCTGTTATTTCGCTCTGCCGTACTCAGGCCCTTGATATGCTTCGTAGTCAAATAAAGTTAAAGGACCAACTCGATTAGAATCTTCATAGCTTTGGCTATATTTCTTTAGTTAAATCTTAGTTTTAGTTTATTTCTTAGTCTCTTAAGTTCAAGCCCAAGTTTCGGCTTTTATTGTACACTCCAAGACGGAGTTTTGTTAAATCTTATTGGAATAATAAAGGGTTAGTTACCCTTCCTTCTAGTTACACGAACTTAAGCGATTATTAGCTAACTAGTTCTTAAGATTCGTCACTTTCTACAGTAACAGAGAAATACACTAGTGAGAATCTTACAAGCTGTTTATGATAATGTAATTAATTCTCTGAAGATGTGGTGGAATTAACAGCTAATGTATTTTTATATTTACCATACGTTATTTAATTCATCTTTGTGAGCGTATACATCGCATTCAAAATACAAGTGTGTTTCATAAAAGAAGCGATTTTACTTGTGGTATTAGTATTTCTCTCGCTACGAAAGTTTCATGCATCGTTTGATAGAGAAAGAAATAAGAATTAAGTTTTCATAGTCAGTTATCATTTCAATATATTAACTGAACAGAAATCCTCGTATTAAAAGAGCCAAATGCTAGATTTTGCGTTCTTGACTTTGCCCATTATATAGTAATTTTCAGCAAGCTCATAAAAAGTAGCAACAATAATTAGTTAAGAACTTTGAAGAAGTTATCTCATAATAATTCATCCGAAATATAGCTTTGGGATAATGACAATTCGTTTGCATAATTGGTTGACTGAAACTTCTTTCCTTAGATAACAAACATTAACAGTATGAAGAAATGCAAATTTAAACTAAAAGATTGGAATTATTAGAGTAGATAAGAGAAATATTACATTTCTCCAAAGTGAAATTTTCTCCAATTTTGAAATGTTTAAATACATGGCTTATACTTTCTACGTAATCAGTTTCAGAAATGTTAGTTGCTGCAAAGCAGAACACAAACTCTGAGAAAAGTCAAGAGTTACTGAAAAAATTCAATTATTTTCCAAGTTTCTGATTCTATTTAATAAACTAAGTTTTCTTCTCACTTAAGGTTTCTGGTATGTATAGAACCTTTTATGTCTGTAGATCTTGTTGCAACCAGAACTGTTACTATAAATACTAACGGAAAACAAAAATACAAAAAGCATTTCAATGTTTTTAAATATATTTTTATTAACATAATCTCATCTTATAGGCATTATTCTTCAAATCCTTGAAGTTCTGGCATATTTTGAAACATTTTCAAGCATTTTTCATTCAAGACACTTTCGGTACATCTTCCTTTGGTGCTTCTTCTGTTTCTTTCAGTTGTTGTTAATAGATGTAATTCTTAAAGGAAATGCTTATGCATAATGTTGCTGATTTAAATCGAGCGTAATAATTAGACAAAATGTTAATACAACCTAGCTAAAAGCTATTTTATAAAATTTTTCAAAAATGTCTTTCTTAAAAAAGGTTTTGTGAGTTTGTGAATGTTACTCCATTTACAAGCTTTTAGTAATTGAAATATGAATATGTTACATAATTTTGGAGGTCATCAATGTTCATTTCATTTCCTGAAATGAAACTAAGGCAATCCATTTTTGAATAGTTAATAGTTCTGATACCATTGTCCATTTTACTGTTGCTGAAACACTAATGGGGACTAGACCAAACACGTAGTTGTCTTATTATTATTCAAACGAAAAGATTTCATTTTTTTTTTTTTTTTTTTTTTTTTTTTTTTTTTTTGTAAATAAAGTTTCCGTGATTTAAATCTCTTTGAAAAATTACAAAAATAAATAGAATGCATAATTTTTTAACAATTTTATTTGAATAGCAAATTTGCTTTATTTAGCAGAATTTAATCTACTTTCATTAATCTAAATTAGTAAATTTAAGTTTCTTCTATTTTATAAATTGCTATTCCTTTATTTAGTACTCATCAGAGAAAACTCTGAGCATGGCTTTAATAGAAGTTATCAGAATTAAAACATAAAAGCAGCAAAAAATTCATTGATGTGAGATACTTCCTTAATCATCGGACGATGGTAAATCGTAGCATTAACAAGTTTCTACCAATTTTTCATCATAAAAAGGAATCAATGAGTTGTATAATCTGCCTTCTTTAGACGAAACTGATAAGGTAGATGGTGTTTTGAGAACACTGTTTTAGTTATCAATGAAAGCACTGTGACCACTTTTTATCTACGCTTGTATTTATTCAAGTGATTTGACATGAAGTACACGTTTCAAGGACTATGACAAAATGGTCTAAAATTTTAAAAATTGGTCCTTTCGTTTAATTATGCCTGCATAAAATGGATGAAATTAAATATTAATAACATCTTTTAATATATGTTTCTCTTTAATTTTCAGTTAAATTTTGATAATAATCTCAAACATTTGTTATGCTATCAATAATGTCTTCTAATCGTAAACAAATAGAAATAAACCTGTGATATCTGTCTAACATCGAGTCTCGCTAGAAAGGCAAAAATTGAATCATTTTTAGTGACGATAAGCCAGAAAGTGTTCAAACTTAAACATCGCAGGAAAAGGGTAAATTATTTGCTCATTTTATATCTCTTTAATTTTCCATTCATAGAGAATTCATTCATTTGGAAATCCACCTATCAAATATAAAACAACTATGATAAGTAGATTTATTTCTGAACTTTTCTTCTTATTTTGTTTCATCATTTGCCTTATCGTGATTAGTAAAAGTTAATGAAGTTTAATATGTTAATTGTGATATAAAAGTACATTGTTTCAAAATACAAATTAGATTAAATTCTCAAAAAATAAAATAAACTTTAGCTTGAGTAATATTTAGGATTAACAATTATAAAATATAAACTAATTTTATTTTTCTCATGAAAAATAACAAATAAAATGTTATTTGTTATCAGTACTGTCCATCATCTTAAAGAAAGTGTAATAGAATTGTACAAGGAATTTTTATTTAGTTTGATGAATGCAACAATATTATAGTTAGTCATAAGTTTCTTTCCTGTCTGATTATCAATGACTGCTTATTGAGGCATTAGCATGATAGTACACTGTCATCCCATTCTAAGTAAAACGCTTTAAAACGTGGTATTTTATCGTATCTTCAAACTTCTTCTGTATAACAAGATACGATAAGTACGGACTCAAACCCAAGTTGTGATTTCAAATATGTCGTCCAATTGAAGATGGCCGAAATGTCCAACCTATGAGGCTTCTACTATGATACATTACTAATATTTAATAATTTAAACTTATTTATCCATGTATATCTTAAGAGTAGTATAAGAATGACAGTTCTGCGCCAGCAGGTCAGGTGCATCGTGCAACGTCATCGATGACATCACACAAAGAGGCGTGAACAATGACGTCACTAGTTGAGTTGTTTTTAGACTACTGGTTGAGTTGTAGACCTCCTGCTTTTCATTTAAATTTATTTTTTCAAAATTTGCAACGGAGAATATTTTCTGCATCTTAATTTTTGTGATATGCAAATGCTGCCCTCTGTTGATGAAAAAGTGAATTATATGTTTTAGAAATATATTTTTAAGTATGGTGTTAAAATTATTCAATACATGACTCTGAAACCAATATAAGAGAAACAAATATAAAAAAGACTTCCCATTAGTGATGGTTCATCATGTCTGGCAACTACAAGATATTTTTTTTATTACTCAGTTTTGTTCTGATACTTTTATCCCTTCTAGTTTTCCATGAACATTTCACTTAATTCTTAGGCTTTCTATTCATAACATTTGTTTACGGTCATATTTTTAATAATTAACGTTTCTAATTTGTAATATTTAATTTATTTCCACATATTGTTATTTTTTCATATCTTTACCATTTTTAACATACCCTGATTTTTAACTTATATGTTAGATTACACAAACGTAATTGTTCCCCGTACATGCAGTTTAATTGTAACATTACTTAGTTTTAAATGCGATTTCGCAGTTTTTTTAACGTTATAGTGTTCAATATATTTTGAATTTTAACTTCATTTACATAACTACTGTTTATTACATCATTTTATTTTAAACATAACATTTAACATTTTTTTTTTTTTTGTATATCTTTTTAACCGTTCTAGTTTTTTATACGCACTTTCATTTCAACTCACTTGTTTTAAAGAATGTCTAAAAAGAAACTTTTATTTTTAGTGATCTTAGTTATTTTACTTAATTTTTTTACAGAATTTCTAATTTCTTTTACACATGTTTAACAATATCTTCCTTACACTGCCCAATATTTTTTTTCTTAATTTAAGAATCTGTAACTGTCAATTGCTTTTCTCACGTTAATAATTTCCTTTCTTAGTTTATATTTCATAATTCGAGTTTAACTTATTTATTGTTCTGTTTTTATTTGTGTCTCATCATTCGTAATTCCAACATTTTATCCCATTTTAGACATTAACACACTTTTTAACGATATGAATTGTTTTCATTTACTGCATATTCAGACATTTCCTTATAATTTTTTAAATACTTGTTATATTCTCCGATCATAATTGATCATCGACAAGTTTTACTCAAATTTCCATTCACGGCTTTACAGTTTAATACCATTTATATCTAAATGTATATCTTTCTCATATAGTTTTAAGGTCTTTAAAAGTTTCTAACATCATGTTTAGTTTTAAATCTCGATTACCTTTAAGTGTATTCATAATTTTCGCTTCTAATTTTACATTATACATTCAGTGTTTCATCCACACATACCAAAATAGTTCTTACATCTTATGATATTAAGTCTACGTCATATTTCACTAATTCATATGAATTTACACTGCTCATACCATTATTTTTTCTTGTTTTAGAGACATTAACTATACTAATTTTACCTTTTTCTTACATTAATTGCATTTATGTCCACACTCATGAAAAACTAGTAATTTTTTGCATCACATGCATAAAGAAATTCTTAAAACGAACTTTTTCAGTATCGTTCTCAAATTACTATTTTTCAGATGGGAATTACCAGTGTTCTTTGGCTTTACTCTGTTGCATCCTTTTAATTTAAACGTCTTATTTTTAATTCTAGCATACAAATTTTGAATCGCTTTTTCTTTTATTTCTAGCGTATAACCTTACCTTGTTTGTTCAAATTTCCTACAGTACCAACTTAATATTTTCACTGACATCCTATTTGATAATACTGCAAGTGTTCTTAATTGATAAAAAGCGAATTATTTCACATTTCAAAATTTAACTAGCATATTTTTTATCACAAACATTGCCTTCTATTCAAAACACTCCTTAACCTCTAACTGATTTAGCGATACAAAAGAGACCCTTATTACATGGTGTTCAACTGTAAACATCTTTTGACATTTCAGGTTTTTAGAACTTCTTTCGCAAGTATATCAATACCATCAGAAAATACACTTGACATTTTCACTGAATTTAAAGGCGACATACTGTTATAAGAATATTTTTAGTTAAATTTATAATGCCGATAATAACATTTTGGGCTAAATAGGCATAAACACTTAGCTTCAGAATATTCCTTTTTAATCTGATGTAAGACATGAATTTCATTCATGATATAGATTTTCTAATGAGTTATTTGATCATACACTATAAAATTTTTTTTACAAATTTAACTTTTAACGAAATAGAAATAAAAATTGCGATACAGCTGCTGTTTTTAAGAAAAGGAACATTGATATACTTGTGAAAATGTAAAAGTTTCTAGAGTTTTCTTTCCATAACGTCGGTTTTCATTAATTTCAATATTTTGTTATTAGCTAATACATTTTATTATGAATAAAAGATTGTCGAAAACATGGCACAGTATAAGTGTCTTTCTTCGTTTCATTTGGTAATGTCTGTGATGAAAAATATACTAGTTCTATTTTGAAATGAGAAATAATTCGCTTTTTTTCAATTAAGAAAACTTGTAGTATTATCAAATAGGACGTCAATGAAAGAATTAAGTTGGTAATTTAGGGAATTTAAACAAACAAGGTAAAATTATACGCTAGAAATAAAAGAGAAAGGGATTCAAAACATGTATGCTAGAATTAAAAGTAAGATGTTAAAGTTTTAAAAGATGCAACAGAGTAAAACCAAAGAATACTGGTAATTCCCATCTGAAAAATAATAATTTGAGTACGATACCGAAATGTCCAACATATGAAGCTTTTACTATGATACAGTACTAATATTTAATCATTTAAACTTATTTATCCATTTATATCTTAAGTTTTTCTTCAATCACTCCAGGCCTCCCTTTACAGAATTTGACTTTCTTTAGTAGCATAAACTACAATCAATACTCCTAACAGACTCTCAGCAAATTATCACTGAGTCTCAAGATAACGACAAAGTCCTGAGAAGGTTAAAAATTAACCTTTGTATTAAATCATAAACGTAACAGAAGCGCGCGTCTCCTGCTTAAGGAACTCAACCAGTATTTGTGGTGAGATAACTTCAAGTAGCCGTCAGTTTCAAATTTAGATACGCTAACAGTCAAGGACTACACAATTCAGTTTAATGCGAAGTGCGATCACGGATTTAACCGGCGCAAGTATTCAAATATTCGAAAACAATAATGCAAATGCGACCTTGGTTCCCAAATCTATCCTGGGTAAGCATCCAAATATTAGGCAGCAGTAATGCAAAGCCAAGCAATCCAGACCGTCAGAGCTGGGACAAATATAACGTATACACAAACCGGAGGAAACACTTTCTTATATAGGGATACGGATTATGCAGTTGTTTATGTGGCCTCCGAAGGGACCTTAATGCTCTATGCCGCTGAGGGCACATGAATTGACAAGATAGCAGATGAAGCTCCAAGAACGGAAGAAAGTGAGGTAAAAGTGGAGACACAATTCTCTTCTGTACTGCGTATGTGCCAACCAGATGAAAAGCGATCAGTCACGTTGATGAAAAGCGAGTCACGTCGATGGATGAGTCACATCGATGGAAAGCGTCGACGGAAAGCGAAAGTCACGTCGGGCAAAATAAACAAGTAAAACTCAGATGTCAAATCTATGTTACGAGACAGTGTAAGCGTGTGAGTTGCAAGTGGTCTGATCAAATTAGCTTCTGGAATGATTTGATAACTAAGAACTTCTGAAAAATTTGCATCATGACAGCTAACTGCAGTTTTGAAGGAACACTTTTTTAATTTGGTCATATGGTCCACTATAGAGGCAATTTTCAAGTCATCAGGGATCAGTTTATTTCCAATGAGGTTATGAGCATTTACAGTTCTTCTCAGAATCTTATTCTGTAATAACTGAAGTTTGTGAAAATCGGTGAGAATAGAATGTATCTTATAATGCTCAGATATATCCTTCTCTCTCTTTTTTTTTTTTTTTTTTTTTTTTGAGAGAGAGAGAGAGAGAAAGAGACAGTCCAGAGTAATTTCTTAAGAATACAGAAATTTGGTTGGCGATACCGTAGACTTTTCCTATGACGTGATTAATATGGTTAAGTCCATAGCCTTTGGTTAATTTTAACCTCTACATAACTTATATTATTTACACGGTTCACAATTTACACAAATAAGTAAAGGTTGTTCTATTCTGTTTTACATTGTAACAACCTCAGCTTAAATCCTCGATCTAATTTGCATTCTGGTGAGGAAACGAAAAGAGAAGTGACAGTAAGTTACCCAAAATAATAATAACCTTACGCATTTGAGCTTCTCAAAACAATTGAAAAATTGCGCAACTTTTGAAGGATACTTCATTGACAATAAATATTTTACTGTAACATACTGTTATTCTAGTCCAATAGGTAAAAATTAATGTTCAAGCAATTTTGAAATTTCATGCATAAAGAAACTATCAAATCCTTCGATCAACTGCCGCTTGCTTTTAAATCAATAGTAAATTAGTAGTATGTTATATTAATTTAGATTCTCGCAGGTACCAGTAACCTATTTTAAATCAATAGTAAATCATAACATGACCCATAGAGGGAAAATGAGTTGTTCATACTCGTACAGATGTTGGCAACCCTTATCTCTTTTTAATACTATCGTATAATATTAAGGAAGCACAAAATATCGGCTTAAAATTTATTTTTCTTTGTTTTTTCTTTAGGTAGAAATGAATACGAGGAATTTTACCAATGTTGAGATACTGTGGAAACCAACCGAAGAATCCGCACAAGAAACGAAAAATTTTATGAAATTAATAGAGTCTAAGTATAATACTAAATTAGGTAAGTTGGTTTGAGAAAATCTCATATTATGATTGATACATTTTGATACTAAATTTTCTATGTTGCAAGTGAGAGCTAAGTACAAGCAGTATTCGGTTAGCATATTTAAGACAACAGCATATAAGAAATACTGTCTGCAAAAGCATTGCATTTAAATAATAGAAACATGTTACATTGGAAAAATTAGCAGCAAATCTTCACATAAAATGTAATAAATATTACAATTATTGCATAATTCATATATGGCATTCGTGGCATCTACTAAAACAAGATTTATTTTATAAGGCATTTTGTCCCTCCTTCCAGCATACTTTCATGGTGTAATAGCACACTCCGAGCAAATTTGACAGGTCCAGGTTCGGATCCCGGCGAGAGCATTGCACATTTTTCAGGTCTCCTACTTCAAAATAACCTCATGACTTAACAGTGGCGTACGAACTAAAAGGTGGTGGACAATACTTCCGTCATCATCAGGATTTGGCGACTGTCTCCTAATCCCAAATCGCCCTTTAAAAGGGGGAGTATATAAAGAATTTTCTCCATCCTTCCAGCATGCACTTCGTGGTCTAACGGTAGCACGTTCGGCGTGTATTCGAGAGGTCCAGTTTCTAGCTCCAGGTAGTGCATTGCCTATTTTTCATGTGCTCCTGCTTCGACATAATCTAATGACTCTACAATTTTATTTCATCAAAATTTCCGATAATTACAGGAAACATATATAAAACAGTTTTGATAAACATATGTAAAACATTATGGCAGTCTCTATTGTAAGATTTTACATGCTGTTATCACGCATACCCCAAAATTAAGCTAAATGTAAATCTGGAACTGAAATAAAAAATAACACATTTAAGATGCAAAAGAGTTTAAACTAGCGTTTTAGCGAATTGCTTTTAATTTAATGAAAATAAGATTTAATAGGATGTTTCGCACTTCATTAACTTAAATTTAGTTATTAAATATAATTTTAACCAACCATTATTCAAAACTTTTATAAAACTGCTTAACATTAATCTTGATCACCTTCATTTCCAAAGCCAAGATGCATTTAATTAATGATGTAATAATACATTCTTGTTTTTTTAGTGCAATCTTTTTATATTATCTTCCGAATGCTCACAATTCACCTATTAAAAACTCTGATTGTAATAGCTTTTTTCTTAGATGTGTTCATTCGTCGACATTGCTGTGTGCGTACTAGTATGTTTTTCAGTACAGGAAACACGAATGATAGAAAGAAAGAGTCTTCCATTAAAAATTCTCATTTATGTAATTTGTGCTCTTGTGCCTTGGGTAAATAGAATCGTACTATCATTCTTTTCTTTATATTGGTGTTTTTGAGATCTGTCAAGAGTTTTAGATTAAAATATACTATTACTTTAACCATATTTCTTTAAGTTTTCTTCAGTAATTATTTTTTAATTTTTTTTAAATTAAGTTATTTGATTCTAGCGTACTCTCTTTCTTTTATAACTGAAAGGAAAGAATGACTTTTAAATTAAAAATTTCAATTAAAAAAATAGTTTGGTGTTTTTCTTCATTCACAAAATTATATCATTATTTGAAAATTCATTAAGGTATTGAATTTCGCACTCATATAATTTTCATTGCGAATATTTACAAACTATAAATTCACTCAGTGAAAACATTTAAATGATTGCTTATAATCACTCCATATTTTCAAGAAGCCTATTTTTCATTTTTCTATTTTTAACTTTATAAACAAAACTAAATTAAAAACTGAATTATATATTTTTTAAACAGATGACTACTGGGATTTGCAGAAATGGTCCATTGAACATATCTCAGAGTTCTGGAGTGAATTTTGGCATGTCAGTGGAATTATATGCTCTAAAATATTCGATAAGGTAAGACAGAATTATCTGTTATTTGAAAAATAATCTACTTTTTTAAAATTAAAATGTTTAAATTTAATAATTCAAAAATATAATTTCAGATAAATAAGTATTTACCTTAAGGAAAGTTAAAAATTAGAAAATAAAATGATACAAATTTTAATAAATTGTTGTTTTGCTAAAGTTCTCAGAGTTTCTTGTTACAGAAAACTTTCTGCAACTCCGAAGCAACTTCGCTTACAGAGCAATGTTTAATATTATACCACTGTATTATTTTTATACTACATACGTTAAAAAACCAAAAACAATACATAATGACATTTAATATAATGGTTAACAGCACGTTATATTCTACGTATACAATAGGTAACAAACACAGCCTATAAACTAAACCAAATAATATTGTGTTAACCCTTCTTCCCCAAGAGAGCGATCAACCAAGGCACTGCAACACACATTTTGTAACCTACTGTTACATGATTAAGCGGACTTCTTCAGTGTTAAACAATTCTGCACTGAATCTGAATTTAAATAAACAGTAAAAATTTGGGTAAAGTATCGAAATAATACCAAATTTATATTCACAAAGCAGTTTAGTCTTCGATAAGTGTCTCGTTACACTTATTAAGAATGCAATTGTAACTAAAATACGTAGTTTCGGGAAAGTTATGGGTATTCAGAACTCTAAGGATAGAGCCAGGAATACATGATTTCTTTATATAAATACAAAAGCTTACAGATGAGCTGTGAGACAGCCTGTAAACTAAAAGACTCAGATATGAAGACACACGTTTCTGTAAAGTTGGATAAAAGAACACAGAAAACGGAGAAAAGGATGAAAGGTGAAGTCTCCAACTTAGTTTTCATAGTTTTTATTTGCTGAACTTCCCACAATGATAAGAGTTCATTTACTAAGCTACAAATATCTGCTATATTTTAGGAAATTAGAAACTCACAAAACATAACTGAAGAGTACAAAATATTTTCTAATAATCATTTGTGACGTTTTTTGAAATGTTATTTGTTGCTATCAAATTCGGTTCAGAAAAAACATTGACACTATAGAGAGTTCAAGTGCAGTAGGTCTAGTATTACCACTGAAAGACAATCAACCGATGTTCGAAGACGCCAATATACCTGCAATAAGTCGCAAAATTTGTCACTGTTTTATAAATGCTGCAGATATTTACATTACACAATCTAATACGGGGACCGGAAAATAATGTCACTTTCTTACATTAAATTCAAACGAATACATTTTTAACAAGTTTTTATTTTTAATCAATAATATAACCACCCTCGTTATCAACAACCTTTTGCCATCTAATGTGCAGATTTTCAATCCCGGACCGATAAAATTTAATTGGTTTTCGAGTAAAATATCTCGAGAGGACATTTTGGACACCATCCAAATATTCAAATTTTTTGCCACTAAGCACTAATGTTATAGGGATCCGAATAAATGGAAATCCAATGCTGTGATATTGGCCGAGTATGGTGGGTGAGTATGGCAGTACCTCCCACCCCAATTCATTAATTTTTTCCAGCGTTCGTCATGCATTGTCGTGTTGCAGAATGACGCCTTTTCTGTTGACAATTGATATTTTTCTATTAAAGATTGATTCACTCCATCCAATTGTTCACAATAAAGGTCTGCATTAATAGTTTTCCCAGGTTTCAGCAATTCAAAATGAACAATTCCTCGAATACTCCATCAAACACCCAGAGACGCCTTTTAGGGATGTAAACCCTTTGTATCCCCTATTAAAACTGCCTTTTCAGTTTTGGATTATCATATAAGACTTATTTTTTTGTCTCCAATAATCAAATGATCAAAACACGGTTCTGTATGGTGCCGTTGAAGCAATACGTTGCATGTGATGGATAGGTTGGCTTTGTTCTTTTCGGACAGATTATGGGGGACTCAAACACCTTCTTTGTTTATTTTTCCATTCTGCTTTAAATGTTCTTGGATGGTCGACCAAGGTTGGTTAAGAGTGTTTGACATGGATTTGCTACCACTTCTGCCTTTAGCATGTTGTTGTCGATATGCGCAGAAACAACATTACTTTCCGGTCCCCCTATTGTTATGAACGTTCCCATAAGATATGAATGCAAGTTAATTCAAAAACCATCGCTCCCGGCTTGCACAGAATGATGTACATGTGTACAAAAATAATGAACATTGAAATTCTAAACATGTATGGGTTTGACATGAATATCATTTTGATTGGTCCGAATGAAGTAATTTCTGGAATAGGACTTTGCTACAGCTCATGTGGAGCTCAATCCTTTAATGTTTTCTAAAGTGTTTCGTGGCCCCACCAGTAGCCGAGTGGCTGCTGAATGTTGGTAATTTGACCTGGCTTAGGTTCGATACCAAGCAAACGGGCTGGCTGAATGTTTGGTTTTCATGTTTTTCTGCTTGTGTAAGGTAAACATAAGCCAATTTATCTCAGAAGAAACCTCAACAATAACCTTCCTTCCCTTCTACAGATAGCCCTCGTATTTTTGCCATACTCAAATAACTCAACCTAACCTAAAGTTAAGACACAATAACACGCCGAACAATTACTAATTCAGAAGTCAAACAACAAAAATCAGCATTATATTTTCAAAATTTGCACAGGACTAGTTTCGATGGTTTTACCGAACCACCATCCTCAGCTGCAAAAACGCTGATTTTTGTTGTTTGACTTCTGAGTTAGTCTAAAGTGTTTCATGATAATTTACATGATCTTGGTTTATTATTTAATTATTTGCAATAACTTGCTTGTCTACCACAACAACTTCAGATATCTCAGTATAAAGAGAATAGAGGATATCATGACGTTCTTTTATAAAATTGCTTGATATAGTGGATCACAATCAGTTAGATCAAAAAGGCAAGTCCATTCTAACATAAATATAACATCTATCTAAGTTCTGAGAATTTGATCCCACGAATTGTATTCTCATTTTCATGTTTGAAATGACCCAGAACCGATGAAGAACAAAAAGGTTCTGAGTCCATTTGTTGCCAGCTATCTAGTTTTCTAGATTAATATAATTCAAATTTTTTTTAGATTAATATAATTCAAAATACATTTAATAAGGGTAACACCGTCTTTCCGAGAAGCTCTTATTACATAAGTTCAAGCTGTTTTAGTCTGTAAAATATATAGATTCATATTGCTTTCTTAAACTTTGCATTTATTAACTTGAAAAATTACCTAGGTTGTTGATATGAATGTACCTATGGAAGATTTGCCTCCTTGGTTCGAAGGGGCTCGACTCAATTTTGCGGAGAACCTGCTTAAATACCGAGATAATCACACAGCACTCATTTCAGCAAGTAAGATAATTTAATTTCATGTACCATAGTTTTTGAAGTGATAAATTAATCAGTTTAAATTTCTAGGATTTAACTTTTAACGTCTTAAGTCACATTTAATGTAGCAAAAGCTATCCTCTTTATAAATAGAATGCGATTTTTCTGGAGTAAGAATAAAACTTTATTTAATAATTTAATATAGCTTAATAAATGTATCTACGCAGCCTACACTCTTATGACAAGAATTCTTTGTGGGGGCCCAATTCAGAGTACTTAGGGACGACCACATATGGGCCTATATGGGCTGTGCGGATAACAGGCCTGAGACACCACCGCGATTGCTAATGCGGCGTTAATACATCGAGGGTGCTAGTTAAAGCCTAGACAAATGATTTTTATTCAAATGACTTTTATGTAACTCTTAAGATAGTGATGTCGATAAAATACATTTACTGTAGTGGGCAAATTAATTGAGACAAAGCGACCTTTTGCCAGTAGGTCCTTCAGAGCAATTTTATGTGCTTTAATGTCATCTGAATGTCTGCTGTCGACTTTTTATAACTAGTTTAGACAAAAATTAAGGTTACTTCATATTTTTAAAGCTTTTTACTGAGAGAAGCTACTTTTGCATACTTTTTAAATACTTTCTGCATTCGTTCATTTTAGTGTACCACAATTCATATAATGGTTGGAAAGAGATCAAATATTGTCTCAGTTAGCAGGCAGACATTCATGACTGTAAGGAATACTGCTTTAGGTGTTGGAAAATCGGGCATTTCTTGAATTCTAAGGAGACAGAATGAAATTGGATAATATTCTCCAGAAAGGAAGGGCAAATGTGGAAGAAAAAGGTAAACGATTCCAAAATCTGATCGATCCCCACTCAAAAACAGCATTATTAATAAAAAAAAAACCTTAAAAAAGTTTTGTTGTGTATTGTATTGATATTCATCCTTCAACAATGAGGCGTAGGTTACTCTCTGAGAAGGCCAATTAAAAATCGATTTCTGACTCATCAAGTGAAACAATAACAATTATTATTGACCAAAAAATACAAATCTTGGCCATAAATTACTGGAGAAAAGATTCAAAAGAAAAATGATAAAAATATGAAATGTAGTTGTAAAGTGCTAATAATAAATAAATAAAACTGAGAAATGCATTTTTATAACTAGAAAAGATCTCTAATTTTCTTCACAGACTAAATATTAAAGCAGAAGAGATTCTATAATGTTAATACTTATAAACGCTTTGGTTTTGAGTAAGGCTTAGCAGATAGGAAATTGATGTCTGAATTACTGTGCATGACGTCTCAGAGAAATCAATTGCCTAAATAAGATAGTAAGTATTCGCTTCGATGAAAATACACTTGCCGCATACTGGAATGGCAAGACGGATAAATATTTTACTGCCATTAATAAGCTATGTGATCAACGATACTTCAGAGAATAGAAGATCCAGACTGTCTGTCAGCTACAGCTTTCAGTGACGACACTGGGTAAAAACAGGTTTGTTGTATTAGACTTGCCTTGTTTTTGCCAAACTTTTGGCTGCTGAATTCAAAAATACCACAGTTTTTGTCTATCCTGCCAACTTTTAAAGTTACAGCATATCCCCTCTTTGTCTCAAAAGTCATAAAAATATGTATATAAAGTAAAATGTACACTGCTCAAAAAAAAAATGGGACAGTCCTATATCTCCCGATCTACTGGGCCGATTGACAAAATTCAATTTGCGTTCTGCATGTCTCGAAATCGCGATAGATTAGGATATATAATAGATTTATATATAGCACTAATCTAACATAGGTATTTTGACACAAAATCGGACTTTTTCTGAAGTAACATACCAATTTTTTTACATATTTCGATTCTACGACTCAAATTACGCCTAAATATGAAATTTTGTAAAATTTGGAACTAAATTTACTGAGAAATTCACAAATTTATGTTGGCACTTTTTTTGTCAGTTTGCGCCAAGAATACTTCACTTGGCGAACTTCTTAATATATGGCAACCTAGTTTCCTTTCCTGTGAGAGGAAAAAAAGTCACCATCGTTCTTTTTTTCCAAATAATATTCTTTATATTATATTTTTAATTATAACTTATTATTTTAAGTAATTGTTTCTTTTTCGAATTTCATTTTAATTATTAAAGTTGCACTTTTTTTTTTTCGGAATAACTGTTTTAAAAATTTCTATTTACCTATTCGAACTGCGTAAATAAAAGTGCAGCGTTTATTTTTTTTCAAATAGTTTTCTTTATATATATATTTCGTCATAGTTATTATTTTAGGTAATTTTTAAATTTTTATACTTTTATTTTAATTGTTTGTGTTGCATAGTCTCTTCAGATAATTGTTTTAAAATTTTATATTTACTCCTTCGAACTGACCATTTTAAATATATTTATTAATATCAATTTTCCAGAACTTGATTTTATTTATTTGAACTGCGTTTCTTTCGGAAGAATACTTTGTAACCCAGACTACGATGCGTTTGAAAACTGCATACTATATTAAAAGAGAAAATACAGTAAAGCACAGTTTTACACGCCTTTCAATGTTCCGTTCAGAAAAGATATATATAAATAAGAGAGATGTATAACCGACATTTTAACTTAAGATGACTTGCATACACTGCTTTAAACAGTTTTATCATTGTGCCCATTGCTTTACACAATTTTATCCTACATTTGGTTTCTTAAAATGTTATTCATATTTTAGTCAAATATTTTATTTTTGAAATCGCAAGATTCAAATATCATAAGAATGAAAAGTTTTAAATTAAAAAAATACAAAAACTAAATTTTACGAAAAAATTTATTTTTCTTCTCTTTTTCTTTAAGCATTCTGAAAGTATATTAAAAAGTATCCAACTTTTCGAAACATTTTGGTATTTCTGACAATCATTTTAAATAAAGTTATCGCCTTCCATTTCATAAAGGCCCACAAACGGCCGAGCGGTACAGTAGCGGAACACTGGTAGTTCACTCCGGGGTTCGAACCCCGGTAAACGGGCTGGTTGCATGGGCGTTTTCGTGGATTTTCTCATGTGTACCGCGTATGACAGCTGGTTTCATTTAGAAAGTTCTTCACGAAGTATTTCCTCAGAGCCTTTATCAGTCTTTAGAGGCTAAACATTTTGAAGGTATGAGATGAAAGGAAAGACTGGTTTCATCAAAAGGTTTTGGTTCATTTAATTATGACAAAGCACACTACGGCTGTCTGCCTAAAGGGAGGGAAGCCTTCGTGGAGGACTTTCTATGGGAAACTGGCCCACATACACGTTACACATGGAAAAAACCAAGAAAACGCCAATGCAGCCAGCCCGTTCACGGGATTCGAACCTCTGGCCGAACTACCAGTGTTCAGCGACTTTACCGCTCGGCCGCTGTTTCATCAAAAGGGGAGAAAAACATCTTTAGGTGACATCCACATACATCACTGGATAAACGCCTGAATCTTCAAATAATTCGACTGAGAAAATCATGGGATTCTCCATTTATGATACCATATGATGTTCTATAACGTAATTTACACAACCATATAGTTTAAATCCAGTCGCTCTTCACTTTAATCTGCAATGATATCGTTTTTGCCTTTTCTGTTAACACAAGCTCAATTGATGGTATTTGCTGGTGTACACGTCCAAGTGTTTTCTCTTTGAACACCTAAATTCTTTGAAGTATCCTGAAAGTATATTCGAAAGCGTCCAACTTTTTGAAACATCTTGGTATGTCTGACAGCCAAATTTCCCTGCAAATTTTTGCTTACTTTTCTCCCTAATTTTCTTCTTTCCTTCTACAGTTATTTTCAGTGCTCACACAAGAAAATTAAGATTTTTCGACTGCTAGACTTCCATAAATTTTGCATTCTTGTCAATTTTTTAAAATATCAATTATATGAATTGCGTTTCAGCTAAAGACAGCTTTTCATACGACTCAAATTACGCCTAAATATGAAATTTTGTAAAATTTGGAACTAAATTTACTGAGAAATTCACAAATTTATGTTGGCACTTTTTTTGTCAGTTTGCGCCAAGAATACTTCACTTGGCGAACTTCTTAATATATGGCAACCTAGTTTCCTTTCCTGTGAGAGGAAAAAAAGTCACCATCGTTCTTTTTTTCCAAATAATATTCTTTATATTATATTTTTAATTATAACTTATTATTTTAAGTAATTGTTTCTTTTTCGAATTTCATTTTAATTATTAAAGTTGCACTTTTTTTTTTTCGGAATAACTGTTTTAAAAATTTCTATTTACCTATTCGAACTGCGTAAATAAAAGTGCAGCGTTTATTTTTTTTCAAATAGTTTTCTTTATATATATATTTCGTCATAGTTATTATTTTAGGTAATTTTTAAATTTTTATACTTTTATTTTAATTGTTTGTGTTGCATAGTCTCTTCAGATAATTGTTTTAAAATTTTATATTTACTCCTTCGAACTGACCATTTTAAATATATTTATTAATATCAATTTTCCAGAACTTGATTTTATTTATTTGAACTGCGTTTCTTTCGGAAGAATACTTTGTAACCCAGACTACGATGCGTTTGAAAACTGCATACTATATTAAAAGAGAAAATACAGTAAAGCACAGTTTTACACGCCTTTCAATGTTCCGTTCAGAAAAGATATATATAAATAAGAGAGATGTATAACCGACATTTTAACTTAAGATGACTTGCATACACTGCTTTAAACAGTTTTATCATTGTGCCCATTGCTTTACACAATTTTATCCTACATTTGGTTTCTTAAAATGTTATTCATATTTTAGTCAAATATTTTATTTTTGAAATCGCAAGATTCAAATATCATAAGAATGAAAAGTTTTAAATTAAAAAAATACAAAAACTAAATTTTACGAAAAAATTTATTTTTCTTCTCTTTTTCTTTAAGCATTCTGAAAGTATATTAAAAAGTATCCAACTTTTCGAAACATTTTGGTATTTCTGACAATCATTTTAAATAAAGTTATCGCCTTCCATTTCATAAAGGCCCACAAACGGCCGAGCGGTACAGTAGCGGAACACTGGTAGTTCACTCCGGGGTTCGAACCCCGGTAAACGGGCTGGTTGCATGGGCGTTTTCGTGGATTTTCTCATGTGTACCGCGTATGACAGCTGGTTTCATTTAGAAAGTTCTTCACGAAGTATTTCCTCAGAGCCTTTATCAGTCTTTAGAGGCTAAACATTTTGAAGGTATGAGATGAAAGGAAAGACTGGTTTCATCAAAAGGTTTTGGTTCATTTAATTATGACAAAGCACACTACGGCTGTCTGCCTAAAGGGAGGGAAGCCTTCGTGGAGGACTTTCTATGGGAAACTGGCCCACATACACGTTACACATGGAAAAAACCAAGAAAACGCCAATGCAGCCAGCCCGTTCACGGGATTCGAACCTCTGGCCGAACTACCAGTGTTCAGCGACTTTACCGCTCGGCCGCTGTTTCATCAAAAGGGGAGAAAAACATCTTTAGGTGACATCCACATACATCACTGGATAAACGCCTGAATCTTCAAATAATTCGACTGAGAAAATCATGGGATTCTCCATTTATGATACCATATGATGTTCTATAACGTAATTTACACAACCATATAGTTTAAATCCAGTCGCTCTTCACTTTAATCTGCAATGATATCGTTTTTGCCTTTTCTGTTAACACAAGCTCAATTGATGGTATTTGCTGGTGTACACGTCCAAGTGTTTTCTCTTTGAACACCTAAATTCTTTGAAGTATCCTGAAAGTATATTCGAAAGCGTCCAACTTTTTGAAACATCTTGGTATGTCTGACAGCCAAATTTCCCTGCAAATTTTTGCTTACTTTTCTCCCTAATTTTCTTCTTTCCTTCTACAGTTATTTTCAGTGCTCACACAAGAAAATTAAGATTTTTCGACTGCTAGACTTCCATAAATTTTGCATTCTTGTCAATTTTTTAAAATATCAATTATATGAATTGCGTTTCAGCTAAAGACAGCTTTTCATACGACTCAAATTACGCCTAAATATGAAATTTTGTAAAATTTGGAACTAAATTTACTGAGAAATTCACAAATTTATGTTGGCACTTTTTTTGTCAGTTTGCGCCAAGAATACTTCACTTGGCGAACTTCTTAATATATGGCAACCTAGTTTCCTTTCCTGTGAGAGGAAAAAAAGTCACCATCGTTCTTTTTTTCCAAATAATATTCTTTATATTATATTTTTAATTATAACTTATTATTTTAAGTAATTGTTTCTTTTTCGAATTTCATTTTAATTATTAAAGTTGCACTTTTTTTTTTTCGGAATAACTGTTTTAAAAATTTCTATTTACCTATTCGAACTGCGTAAATAAAAGTGCAGCGTTTATTTTTTTTCAAATAGTTTTCTTTATATATATATTTCATCATAGTTATTATTTTAGGTAATTTTTAAATTTTTATACTTTTATTTTAATTGTTTGTGTTGCATAGTCTCTTCAGATAATTGTTTTAAAATTTTATATTTACTCCTTCGAACTGACCATTTTAAATATATTTATTAATATCAATTTTCCAGAACTTGATTTTATTTATTTGAACTGCGTTTCTTTCGGAAGAATACTTTGTAACCCAGACTACGATGCGTTTGAAAACTGCATACTATATTAAAAGAGAAAATACAGTAAAGCACAGTTTTACACGCCTTTCAATGTTCCGTTCAGAAAAGATATATATAAATAAGAGAGATGTATAACCGACATTTTAACTTAAGATGACTTGCATACACTGCTTTAAACAGTTTTATCATTGTGCCCATTGCTTTACACAATTTTATCCTACATTTGGTTTCTTAAAATGTTATTCATATTTTAGTCAAATATTTTATTTTTGAAATCGCAAGATTCAAATATCATAAGAATGAAAAGTTTTAAATTAAAAAAATACAAAAACTAAATTTTACGAAAAAATTTATTTTTCTTCTCTTTTTCTTTAAGCATTCTGAAAGTATATTAAAAAGTATCCAACTTTTCGAAACATTTTGGTATTTCTGACAATCATTTTAAATAAAGTTATCGCCTTCCATTTCATAAAGGCCCACAAACGGCCGAGCGGTAAAGTAGCGGAACACTGGTAGTTGACTCCGGGGTTCGAACCCCGGTAAACGGGCTGGTTGCATGGGCGTTTTCGTGGATTTTCTCATGTGTACCGCGTATGACAGCTGGTTTCATTTAGAAAGTTCTTCACGAAGTATTTCCTCAGAGCCTTTATCAGTCTTTAGAGGCTAAACATTTTGAAGGTATGAGATGAAAGGAAAGACTGGTTTCATCAAAAGGTTTTGGTTTATTTAATTATGACAAAGCACACTACGGCTGTCTGCCTAAAGGGAGGGATGCCTTCGTGGAGGACTTTCTATGGGAAACTGGCCCACATACACGTTACACATGGAAAAAACCAAGAAAACGCCAATGCAGCCAGCCCGTTCACGGGATTCGAACCTCTGGCCGAACTACCAGTGTTCAGCGACTTTACCGCTCGGCCGCTGTTTCATCAAAAGGGGAGAAAAACATCTTTAGGTGACATCCACATACATCACTGGATAAACGCCTGAATCTTCAAATAATTCGACTGAGAAAATCATGGGATTCTCCATTTATGATACCATATGATGTTCTATAACGTAATTTACACAACCATATAGTTTAAAACCAGTCGCTCTTCACTTTAATCTGCAATGATATCGTTTTTGCCTTTTCTGTTAACACAAGCTCAATTGATGGTATTTGCTGGTGTACACGTCCAAGTGTTTTCTCTTTGAACACCTAAATTCTTTGAAGTATCCTGAAAGTATATTCGAAAGCGTCCAACTTTTTGAAACATCTTGGTATGTCTGACAGCCAAATTTCCCTGCAAATTTTTGCTTACTTTTCTCCCTAATTTTCTTCTTTCCTTCTACA
The DNA here is from genome assembly GCF_044657685.1 of Stegodyphus dumicola. Lineage (NCBI taxonomy): Eukaryota > Metazoa > Arthropoda > Arachnida > Araneae > Eresidae > Stegodyphus > Stegodyphus dumicola. Next base: position 130,520,531 of record NC_140777.1, read on the forward strand.
GTTATTTTCAGTGCTCACACAAGAAAATTAAGATTTTTCGACTGCTAGACTTCCATAAATTTTGCATTCTTGTCAATTTTTTAAAATATCAATTATATGAATTGCGTTTCAGCTAAAGACAGCTTTTCATACGACTCAAATTACGCCTAAATATGAAATTTTGTAAAATTTGGAACTAAATTTACTGAGAAATTCACAAATTTATGTTGGCACTTTTTTTGTCAGTTTGCGCCAAGAATACTTCACTTGGCGAACTTCTTAATATATGGCAACCTAGTTTCCTTTCCTGTGAGAGGAAAAAAAGTCACCATCGTTCTTTTTTTCCAAATAATATTCTTTATATTATATTTTTAATTATAACTTATTATTTTAAGTAATTGTTTCTTTTTCGAATTTCATTTTAATTATTAAAGTTGCACTTTTTTTTTTTCGGAATAACTGTTTTAAAAATTTCTATTTACCTATTCGAACTGCGTAAATAAAAGTGCAGCGTTTATTTTTTTTCAAATAGTTTTCTTTATATATATATTTCGTCATAGTTATTATTTTAGGTAATTTTTAAATTTTTATACTTTTATTTTAATTGTTTGTGTTGCATAGTCTCTTCAGATAATTGTTTTAAAATTTTATATTTACTCCTTCGAACTGACCATTTTAAATATATTTATTAATATCAATTTTCCAGAACTTGATTTTATTTATTTGAACTGCGTTTCTTTCGGAAGAATACTTTGTAACCCAGACTACGATGCGTTTGAAAACTGCATACTATATTAAAAGAGAAAATACAGTAAAGCACAGTTTTACACGCCTTTCAATGTTCCGTTCAGAAAAGATATATATAAATAAGAGAGATGTATAACCGACATTTTAACTTAAGATGACTTGCATACACTGCTTTAAACAGTTTTATCATTGTGCCCATTGCTTTACACAATTTTATCCTACATTTGGTTTCTTAAAATGTTATTCATATTTTAGTCAAATATTTTATTTTTGAAATCGCAAGATTCAAATATCATAAGAATGAAAAGTTTTAAATTAAAAAAATACAAAAACTAAATTTTACGAAAAAATTTATTTTTCTTCTCTTTTTCTTTAAGCATTCTGAAAGTATATTAAAAAGTATCCAACTTTTCGAAACATTTTGGTATTTCTGACAATCATTTTAAATAAAGTTATCGCCTTCCATTTCATAAAGGCCCACAAACGGCCGAGCGGTAAAGTAGCGGAACACTGGTAGTTGACTCCGGGGTTCGAACCCCGGTAAACGGGCTGGTTGCATGGGCGTTTTCGTGGATTTTCTCATGTGTACCGCGTATGACAGCTGGTTTCATTTAGAAAGTTCTTCACGAAGTATTTCCTCAGAGCCTTTATCAGTCTTTAGAGGCTAAACATTTTGAAGGTATGAGATGAAAGGAAAGACTGGTTTCATCAAAAGGTTTTGGTTTATTTAATTATGACAAAGCACACTACGGCTGTCTGCCTAAAGGGAGGGATGCCTTCGTGGAGGACTTTCTATGGGAAACTGGCCCACATACACGTTACACATGGAAAAAACCAAGAAAACGCCAATGCAGCCAGCCCGTTCACGGGATTCGAACCTCTGGCCGAACTACCAGTGTTCAGCGACTTTACCGCTCGGCCGCTGTTTCATCAAAAGGGGAGAAAAACATCTTTAGGTGACATCCACATACATCACTGGATAAACGCCTGAATCTTCAAATAATTCGACTGAGAAAATCATGGGATTCTCCATTTATGATACCATATGATGTTCTATAACGTAATTTACACAACCATATAGTTTAAAACCAGTCGCTCTTCACTTTAATCTGCAATGATATCGTTTTTGCCTTTTCTGTTAACACAAGCTCAATTGATGGTATTTGCTGGTGTACACGTCCAAGTGTTTTCTCTTTGAACACCTAAATTCTTTGAAGTATCCTGAAAGTATATTCGAAAGCGTCCAACTTTTTGAAACATCTTGGTATGTCTGACAGCCAAATTTCCCTGCAAATTTTTGCTTACTTTTCTCCCTAATTTTCTTCTTTCCTTCTACAGTTATTTTCAGTGCTCACACAAGAAAATTAAGATTTTTCGACTGCTAGACTTCCATAAATTTTGCATTCTTGTCAATTTTTTAAAATATCAATTATATGAATTGCGTTTCAGCTAAAGACAGCTTTTCATACGACTCAAATTACGCCTAAATATGAAATTTTGTAAAATTTGGAACTAAATTTACTGAGAAATTCACAAATTTATGTTGGCACTTTTTTTGTCAGTTTGCGCCAAGAATACTTCACTTGGCGAACTTCTTAATATATGGCAACCTAGTTTCCTTTCCTGTGAGAGGAAAAAAAGTCACCATCGTTCTTTTTTTCCAAATAATATTCTTTATATTATATTTTTAATTATAACTTATTATTTTAAGTAATTGTTTCTTTTTCGAATTTCATTTTAATTATTAAAGTTGCACTTTTTTTTTTTTCGGAATAACTGTTTTAAAAATTTCTATTTACCTATTCGAACTGCGTAAATAAAAGTGCAGCGTTTATTTTTTTTCAAATAGTTTTCTTTATATATATATTTCGTCATAGTTATTATTTTAGGTAATTTTTAAATTTTTATACTTTTATTTTAATTGTTTGTGTTGCATAGTCTCTTCAGATAATTGTTTTAAAATTTTATATTTACTCCTTCGAACTGAGCATTTTAAATATATTTATTAATATCAATTTTCCAGAATTTGATTTTATTTATTTGAACTGCGTTTCTTTCGGAAGAATACTTTGTAACCCAGACTACGATGCGTTTGAAAACTGCATACTATATTAAAAGAGAAAATACAGTAAAGCACAGTTTTACACGCCTTTCAATGTTCCGTTCAGAAAAGATATATATAAATAAGAGAGATGTATAACCGACATTTTAACTTAAGATGACTTGCATACACTGCTTTAAACAGTTTTATCATTGTGCCCATTGCTTTACACAATTTTATCCTACATTTGGTTTCTTAAAATGTTATTCATATTTTAGTCAAATATTTTATTTTTGAAATCGCAAGATTCAAATATCATAAGAATGAAAAGTTTTAAATTAAAAAAATACAAAAACTAAATTTTACGAAAAAATTTATTTTTCTTCTCTTTTTCTTTAAGCATTCTGAAAGTATATTAAAAAGTATCCAACTTTTCGAAACATTTTGGTATTTCTGACAATCATTTTAAATAAAGTTATCGCCTTCCATTTCATAAAGGCCCACAAACGGCCGAGCGGTAAAGTAGCGGAACACTGGTAGTTCACTGCGGGGTTCGAACCCCGGTAAACGGGCTGGTTGCATGGGCGTTTTCGTGGATTTTCTCATGTGTACCGCGTATGACAGCTGGTTTCATTTAGAAAGTTCTTCACGAAGTATTTCCTCAGAGCCTTTATCAGTCTTTAGAGGCTAAACATTTTGAAGGTATGAGATGAAAGGAAAGACTGGTTTCATCAAAAGGTTTTGGTTTATTTAATTATGACAAAGCACACTACGGCTGTCTGCCTAAAGGGAGGGATGCCTTCGTGGAGGACTTTCTATGGGAAACTGGCCCACATACACGTTACACATGGAAAAAACCAAGAAAACGTCAATGCAGCCAGCCCGTTCACGGGATTCGAACCTCTGGCCGAACTACCAGTGTTCAGTGACTTTACCGCTCGGCCGCTGTTTCATCAAAAGGGGAGAAAAACATCTTTAGGTGACATCCACATACATCACTGGATAAACGCCTGAATCTTCAAATAATTGGACTGAGAAAATCATGGGATTCTCCATTTATGATACCATATGATGTTCTATAACGTAATTTACACAACCATATAGTTTAAAACCAGTCGCTCTTCACTTTAATCTGCAATGATATCGTTTTTGCATTTTCTGTTAACACAAGCTCAATTGATGGTATTTGCTGGTGTACACGTCCAAGTGTTTTCTCTTTGAACACCTAAATTCTTTGAAGTATCCTGAAAGTATATTCGAAAGCGTCCAACTTTTTGAAACATCTTGGTATGTCTGACAGCCAAATTTCCCTGCAAATTTTTGCTTACTTTTCTCCCTAATTTTCTTCTTTCCTTCTACAGTTATTTTCAGTGCTCACACAAGAAAATTAAGATTTTTCGACTGCTAGACTTCCATAAATTTTGCATTCTTGTCAATTTTTTAAAATATCAATTATATGAATTGCGTTTCAGCTAAAGACAGCTTTTCATTTTCTAGTCATTTTAACTATAAATAAAGTTTAAAGCGAAGTCCAAAGGATAAATATTCTAATTAAAAGATTTTTCCTAAATGACAATGAAATTCTGTACCACCGAGTAACCCGATTCTTATATCGGCTGAAACAATCTAAATCATATTAAAGATCATGTTTTTTTATACAATCTATAAGAAAGAAAAATTAGCTTTTCGAGAGAAAAATTAGCTTCTTAAAACATTCTTTCTAAGAGGATTAATATAAAAGATTATATTTATATATATATATTTTTAAAGCTGGGACTTGAAACAAACTGCCAATCATTTACAGCTTTAAAATCTTTAATGTTTTAAAGCTTTCTTGTATGGTGGTTATAATTAAAGTTTCAATTTGAAATGGTCATAAAAGGAAAACTACCGGACCAAATGTTATCAAACTTGGGAATCGTGTAAAGGAGGTTATGGGAATTTATTTTCAGCGGAAAAAAAAAAGAGTTCAAAAACTCACCACCAGGGGAAAAATGGCGCTGTATACAATATTGTTAAATGAAATAAGACACGAAAACATCTGTTTAAAATGTGTTTAATATTTTCCGAAACGTGTTACAAAGCATGTTCAATGTAGCGTCCAGCATTTTCCGAAAGCAAGTTCAATTCTGTTACTGCATTCTCAACAACAGCTCTTAGCATATCAGGAGGAATGTTACGGACATGTCAGTGTATCATATTTTTCATTTTTTCCAAATTGTTTAGATTATCACCATAAACAGTGCTTTTGAGATAACCCCATAGCCAAAAGTCACAGAGGGTGAGGTCTGGTGGGAAGAGGGGAAGAGTCAGCTTATAAGACGTTCATTCCTGAAATGTTGCCTAAGTAACTGTGCGATACATGTGAGGTAGGGCCCAGCCCTGCATAAAAATCCTAGTATCTAAAATGCCACGTTAGTGCAGTCCGTGTATCACGAAACATTTTAACATTGACTCTAAGCGAGGTGCAATCACAGTGATCCAGCTGTCGACTTCTTTTCAGAGGAAAATGGTTCAGTTATGAAACGAGACGGTGTGGAATGACTGCTATGCAATCGAATGCAGTAGGAGAATGCAATGGAACTAGGTAGATAACATGAGGGATTTCTTTGTCATAAATCGATTAAAAGCGTGTAGGGTTTATATTTATTTTAACTAACATTTATTTTAAGTTTAAACTATCTTTCCTGTCAAGTCTTACTTTCCCTGGAACTGCCAATACCAGAGTATGTAAATTTTAGTAGAACGCGCAAGGATTCAAATTATCAGCGGAAGTATTCTGAGTTAAATAGAAAGGAAACGAGTTCAAGGTGTGCTGTTCTTACTTCACGAGCGCGGAGGTAGTTAGCCAGAAATTGAAGAACCCCGCGTTTCGGCCTGTGTGCTGGCCTGGAAGAATTGTTAATCGTTCAAGTGATCTTCAAGTTTGCTGAAATAGCAGCGGTATTGTAAAACGCGGTGAGGTTAGTTACTTTTTAGAGAGCCTCGTAGTTAGAGTCTTGTCTTTAGTTTCTTTTCAGGTTATTTTTTTTATTTGACCGCCGAGTTGGCGCAGTTTGTGAGCGTCAAGAGCACGCACTTGTAAATTATTACGTTGAATAAAAAGGGACTTAAACTCTTAACAAGACTCTGTCTTTTATCCAGTTTTCACAGTCATCTCTTGGTTGCGTGCAAGTTGGAGGCGCGCAACGCTACATTGGCGCCCGAACACTTATCGAACTGAAATGGCCGAAAATCGGATGGAAACCGCTGGACAACACCAAGAAATGACAAGCCAATTGGAAGGATTTGGATACCTGGTCCAGACTTTGAGAGCGTCAATCAAGCCAAACGTCAATTTCGACGGAAAAAATTCGGTGGTGATATTTCTAGAAGGCCTAGAAAATCACTTTCAGCTCTACCCTGTGCCTGAAAGACAAAAAGTTGTCATCGCCACATCCGCACTAAGAGGACAGGCCGCGCTATGGTGGAAAAATATAGGCAAATTTTTATTAGGGGAATTTGGAAGCCAGACATATACATTTGAAAATTTCAAAAAATCGTTAGTAAAGGCCTTCCCCATAGTGAAAGATCGAGCAAGGCTGGAAGCCGAACTAGGTAGTTTCTATCAACGGTATATAGAAGAATTGACGGACTTTATTCTACGAAAAATTAAGCCGACGGATATGCTGTATGGGAAGAAACCCGATGCGGAAATTATTGAAATAATCTTACCAAGATTGTTACCCGCTGTTCAAGACTACTTCGAAATTAGAAACCCAAGCACATTGCAGGAGCTCTTCGAATTGGCGGTGAAGTTTCAAAATCGCAGAAAAGCGGAAAAAGCTAGAAGGGCAACGTATTCTCAAAGTACCCGAATGAAATCTTCAAATGAGAAAACCAGAAATGGAAATCGCTCTTATGGGGGAAAGAGCTATCAAGCTAACTCATCGAACCTCGAAGGTCAAGGCCCGAAAAGAAAATTCGAAAATAAACATCCGCGTACCCAGAAGGCACAGATTGAAAGGAAAGCTTTAAACGAGTAGAGGGGCCTGTGAAAGGGAGGGTCCAGACCCCGGAAGTTTTCAAAAAACCCTCAAAAAGACATTTAAATACGGTCATATTAAAAAACTCACATCTACCAATTATACAAGTCCTGGTTGTGTACCAATAGAAGCCCTCATCGATACAGGAGCAGAAGGAAATTTTATGAGCGAAAATTTCTTCAAAAAGAATTTTTGTAGGGTACGATTATTTAAAACCAAAAATAGGGAAATTATAGCGGCGCAAGGAAAAACATGTCACTGCATTGGGAAATTATCATTAAACATACAGGTAAAAGAGGAAAGCCTCAAAGTATTAGTTTTTGTAGTGAAAAATCTGCAAAATTCTCTTATTTTAGGTATGGAGTTTTTAAGGGCCGCGAGGGCCAAATTGAATTTTCAAGACTGTTCCGTGGTACTGGAGATGGACCAGAGGGTGGTGGAACCTGTGGAGACACCGCAAGTGGACCTTAGCCATCTGAATGACCATGAAAGGCAAGCCATCCACCAAGTGGTGAGTAATTTTGCTAACTTGTTTTCAGAAAAACCGGGAAATTGTCAGATAGTTACGCATAAGATTCAAGTAACTGCCGAAAAACCTTGTAGGACTAAACCTTATTGGTACGACAAACAAAAAGACGTAATCATCGAAGAACATATTCAGGAGATATTAAAGAATAAAATAATAACGCCCATAAATAGTGAGTACGCGAGTCCAGTCGTACTATGTAGGAAAAAGAACGAGTTTCCTCCTTCGGATAAAAGGGCTTGGAGGTTTGCTATCGATTACAGAAAACTAAATAGTATTACTAAATTTCCAGTTTACCCTTTGCCGGTTATAGAGGAAATCATTAGACAGATCAAATCGACAAGATACATGTCTACTTTGGACTTAACGTCTGGCTACTATTAAATAGCTATGAGACCCGAAGACGTACATAAAACTGCGTTTATAACAAAATCGGGCACTTATGCATTTTTACGCATGCCCTTTGGGTTGTGTGGGGCCCCATCAACATTCCAAAGAGCTATGGACATTGTTCTAAAGCCTGTCCTAGGAAAATCAACTTTAATTGATCTAGATGATATAATTATAACGAGTAGTACGTTGGAACAACACATTAATGATCTAGAACAAGTTTTTAAATTATTAAAAGAGGCTGGTCTTACAATTAACGCCTCAAAATGCAAGTTCGCAACTAAAGAACTTAAATATCTCGGTTATAAAATTTCGCAAAAGGGTATAGAAACGCAAGATTCAAAAATAAAAGCCATCAAGAATTTTCCACCGCCCAGCACCGCCAGAAACTTTCTTCTTTCCTTGGGTAATGTTCTTACTATCGGTCTTTCATAAAAGATTTCGCTAATATTGTTGAACCACTCTTAGTAATCAAAAGAAAGAAAGGTAAATTTACGTGGATAGCGGAATCAAACGCAGCTTTTGAAAGATTAAAAGAAGCGCTCATCAATGCCCCTGTTTTAAAATTCCCGGAGGGGGACGAAAACCTGGAAATTGCAGCAGATGCGTCAGACTATGCGGTGGGTGCGGTTCTTATGCAAAATAGCCATCCTCTGGCATTTTTAATAAAACATTGAATCAGACACAAAAGAATTATACAGCTACAGAAAGAGAAACATTAGCCGTATTAATGGCTGTACACAAATTTCGAGTTTATTTCGGCAAAGCGCCAGTAACAGTCTTTTCGGATCATGCGGCTGTTGGTAGACTTTACTCGGGGAAAAACCTAACGCCCAGTTTAATAAGATGGGCTTTAAAACTCCAAGAATATAATATCAGAATAAAGTATAAACCGGGTAAGGAAAACAAGATAGCTGACGCACTTTCTCGTATAAAACTGGACGATGAAGGAAATGAACTTAAATGTGCTGTTCATTTAATGTAATTTAACTTCAAAAATTTTAGATTCTAGAGATACGATTATCACTGAACTGAAAGCTGATCCTGAATTTGGAAATATCTATGCGTATTTGAAAGACCCCGAAAGCTTTGAGCACACAGATATCGATGCGATAAGAAATAGAGCAGAAAACTATGAAATAATAGATAATTTATTATTTTATACGAAAACAACAAACGAAAATCTTGAGTATAAACCAGTCATCCCAGCCTCGCTTCGATTAAGCATTTTGAAGGAATTACACGACGCGAAAACAGCGGGCCATTTAGGGGTCAGAAAGACTTTAAAAAGGGTACGCGAGGCGGTATATTTCCCGCAATTATACAAAATAGTAACGGCGTATGTCAGGTCCTGCAATCAATGTCAGTTAATAAATGATATTAATTACAGCCCGGCCGGGTACTTAAATAGCATTCGCACTACATTTCCGAATGAAATTTTAGGCATAGATCTTCTTGGTCCCTTCCCCCAGAGCGAGTTAAATAAAAATCGTTTTCTTTTAGTAATAGTAGATCATTTTTCAAAATGGACAGAAATTGTTCCACTTAAACGCGCGTCAGCCAAAACAGTCGCAGATGCATTCTTACATAGATACATTTTAAAATACAGTGCACCGAGTCATTAGCGATAACGGAAAACAATTCATTAGTCACATATTTGGAAACATATGCAATGGACTTGGCATACGCCATATCAAAATGGTTCCGTATAGACCACAGGCAAACATAGCAGAAAGTGTGAATAAAAACATAGTAAAAATAATTCGCAGTTACGTGAGCACACATCACAAGCGCTGGGATGGCTACATAAATGAATTAGCTTATGCTTTAAGAACGGCAAATCACGATACTACGGGAAAAACCCCAGCAGAATTATTTTTAGGCAGAAAGTTAATTACGCCTTTAGATAAATTATTCTTTGTGCAACAAAGAGAGCAAGAGAAAGATGTGCAAAAACTGATTGATCAGGCGCTTAAAAGCTCGGATACGGCAAGAAATAAGCAAAAAGTGTATTACGATAGAAAACGCCGTGAAGCAGATTTTAAAGTCGGGGATAAAGTATTGAAGCGGAAATTTTTTTTATCAAGTGCCCCAGACAATTTTACGGCAAAGCTAGCTCCAAAATTTGAAGGCCCCTATGTAATTCAGGAAATCAAAGGTGTCGTATTATATCTTAAGAACGAGAGAGGGGAGGTCTGTAAAGCAAGTCCCGACCAGGTGAAGAAATACTATAATCCAAATGATTTTGAAATCCTTAAAAGTTTCTTGCAGGACTCAAGTCTAAACGAAGTAGAAGGTCCAGAGATAACAACAACTGTTCCACCACCCAAGAAGCAGAGAACGGAAGAGAGACCTAGTACTTCTACAACCCGGACAACGGTACCAAAAAGAAAAAAAGAAAAACTTTCAAACTCCAGCATTTAAGAAAAACAAGAATTCAGAGGCACCGCGTAAAGAAACCGTGGTAAAGAGCAAAACACCATCTACAAGGGATCGCAGGAGAAATTATACATCAAGGAGAACGCGCCCAGGGCCAGAGAGTCAGGTGCCAGCAAGGCCGCCGTTCTGGAAACTGAAACGGCAACAGGAGGAACAAAAATACCAGGAACAGAAGAAATTCAAGAAGGACTCCAGACCGGAGGACATCAAGACCAGCCGTCCCATGGAAAAACGGAAACGACAACAGCCCGACGATTACTCCGCCAAGAGGCCAGCATGCAGAGGACGCAAAAGAAAACTAATGTGGACGACACTCTGAGGTCAGTAAGGAGAAGATTGACGTCCATGAAACCTATAACTTGGGAACAATATTGCCACAAAAGAATGACGGAGTTTCAAGCATCAAAAACTCAAAGATAAGTTAAAATCTTCTATAAAATTTTTTTCTCTTTGGTTCCGAAATTTTATGCATAAGTACAAAGTTCTATGTTTGACGAAAGTCAATATGTCTCGGTTGAGACTTAGTTTTGTTTTTACTTTATTTAGCTAAGGCAAAAGTATTATATTCTTTAAGTATAAAAGCTAAAAACAAGCATTTTCTGTTGGTCGAAAGACTAATTCTGTTATGTTAAAGCCAAAATTTGGCCGAAGATAAAAATAACTTCGTATTCTTGTATTAATAAGAATTTTAGTTTCAGTGCCGCCAGCTTGGCGAAGAATGAGTAAAGTAAAAATTTATTTCTCTTATTCATTTTATGGTAAATTGTAAAAATCATATGTATTAAAATTTTGTAAATGTACATAAATACTTGAATGTAAAAGTAGAATTTAGTCTAGAAGCATAAAAATTTAGATGCTAAAAGTAAAATGCTCAAAAGGAATGAATTCAAAATTTAAGTATTAAACTGTAGATAAAGTCATGCTTTAGAGCGAAAGCCTGCATGTTTAAAGATGAATGAGGGGGAAGTTAGAATGAATGTGTTTTGTAGGGTTCTCCACCTACACTTGAATTTTTAAGAATGTTAAAGTAGCTCATTGAGTTGTAGAATGTCGAGTAAGGTGTGTCTATTTGGTCGTTGAATTCTAACAAATCATGGTGGTTAGGGGAAGTGTTGTAAGACTAAAACACGAATATTCCCGTTTGACACCACACATGGTGGAGAGCCAAGGTAAAGTTAAATTAATGCTTGAAAAATTGAATGAATGTGAATTAAGCAATAACTAAGGAAAACGAATCGTTTAAAAACAAAAATTTATTGTGTCAAGAAAGTGTACATTATAATGTATTTAGAAAGATACTGATACTTATTCCTTCCAGATGCTGGAAGGAAAAGACCAAGATTGATTGATGAAGTCCAGGAAAAGTTGCTGTAAGAAGAGAGAGTTATAAGTATACACAGAATTTTAGTATACAATTTGTTACATAAGATTTTTTTGTGTAAACGAGGTTCTCGAGAGTTAGTTCAGAATTATAGAAACTTACAACAGGTCGTTTGTAGGACCTGCTTCCAAGTTTTCCGAATTCTGGCAGCGGCAAATGTAGGGTATATATTTATTTTAACTAACATTTATTTTAAGTTTAAACTATCTTTCCTGTCAAGCCTTACTTTCCCCTGGAACTGCCAATGCCAGAGTATGTAACGTTTAGTAGAACGCGCAAGGATTCAAATTATCAGCGGAAGTATTCTGAGTTAAATAGAAAGGAAACGAGTTCAAGGTGTGCTGTTCTTACTTCACGAGCGCGGAGGTAGTTAGCCAGAAATTGAAGAACCCCGCGTTTCGGCCTGTGTGCTGGCCTGGAAGAATTGTTAATCGTTCAAGTGATCTTCAAGTTTGCTGAATTAGCAGCGGTATTGTAAAACACGGTGAGGTTAGTTACTTTTTAGAGAGCCTCGTAGTTAGAGTCTTGTCTTTAGTTTCTTTTCAGGTTATTATTTTTATTTGACCGCCGAGTTGGCGCAGTTTGTGAGCGTCAAGAGCACGCACTTGTAAATTATTACGTTGAATAAAAAGGGACTTAAACCCTTAACAAGACTCTGTCTTTTATCCAGTTTTCACAGTCATCTCTTGGTTGCGTGCAAGTTGGAGGCGCGCAACGCTACAAGCGTTTTGAATCTTCATGTTTTAGGGCCGAATTCAGGCTTCAAAAATTACAAATTAGCGATCTGTAAGAAAACGATTTCCAGATTGTACGCACTTGTGCGAGTGATTTGCGATCTCACACTTTCTAATCGCTAATTCGTGATTTTCACGGACGAATTTCTCACTTACACGGATGGCGCACTCGACTTTTATCGAATTTAACGCTTTTAAATGGTAATTTGCCTACTTCAAAGATTCTTAAGGGTATACAACATATTAAACCCGTGTAACAAAAGGTTAAGTTAGATTCCGACCCACATTTCGTTTAACAATATTGCATACAGCGCCATTTTCCCCCTGGTGGTGAGGTTTCGAACTTCCTTTTTTTCGCGGAAAATAAATTCCCATGGCCTCCTTTACATCATTACCAAGTTTGATAACATTTGATCTAGTAGTTTTCCTTTTATGACCGTTTCAATGTGGAACTTTAATTATAACCACTCTGTATATTATTAAATTTTAATTTGGAGCTATGCGTTATATGTATACCAAGCGTAAATGTTTCGCTTTTATGGAAAATAAAGAATCGAAGCAAATATACTTAGGATAATGGACCAAAACTGAAAAAATTTTCCCTCCCTCCGAAAATAAAATATTGAAACTTCAACCTTGAATTTATTGGGTTATCGAAATATTTAATTTGACTTATCTTCTAAGTCCTAGTTCCGACAACAATTCCGTCAAAAATTCCGAATTACTTAAGCTAAAGTAAAAGATTTAGTATATATTCACTGTATGTTAATAAAGTAATCAGAGTGTAATAAAAATAGATTATAGAATGTACGCTGATACAACTTTTTGTCTGACTGCACAACATGTAATGGAAGAGAAGGCTTGTAGAGATCTGTTTTTGACATGCCTCGAAAAGTAGATGTCATACTCCTTTTGTCTCTTCAATGTCAAAAAAACTTTCCTTTGAGAGGCAACTTTAGTTTTTAGGAAAGAAAAAAAATCACAAGAAGACAAATTTGAAGAACTTGCAGGACGATTGAGTACACATACTTATTTTCGGCACACAAGCGGTTCTCCGACTGGTTATTGAATAATGAAAAGATGCATTGCCGTGCAATACAAAGTACTTTGTTCTTGGGGGGGATACGTTTTCTGACTGAAAACGTAAGATTAAAAGTCATCTGCTTAATTCACAGCCATTTACAAGTCAACTACTCGGGCAATTGCAGAATCGTTTTGATCCTGAGCTTGTAAGACAAACCTAATATCGCTGGATTTAAACACTTCTTTAATCTTCCGAGAACGTTCCTTCTTTACCTCATATTCCAAGAATATTAACTGAATACAATTATTGCAAAATAAATTGAATATTCATTTGCACTACGACTTGGTAGTTTACTAACGAGTTAACAAAACTTAAAATCTCATTTCTATGTATAAGAATACAACAATATTTTAAATATTTACAAATAAAATATTAAATTGGAGATTTAATTGGAGCCTCACCAGTTGCCTAGCGTTTGAAGATTGTTAAATACTAATTGTTTGTTTCGAACCCAGGCTGCATGGTTGGTTTTCGTAGTTTTCTAGGTTCTCTTTACAAAGGTTCTCTATGAAAGCATCTTAATCAAATAGCTCCCATGTTCTTTCTATGTTCAAATAACCAACTAACCTAGTTTAATCGCGATTTCCAAGTGAAGTTACTAGCAAAAACCCGAATACTCATTAAAAATCATGTAACATGCCAATCGGGAGTAACATGAAAGATACGGCGCCAATAATTGAATTGCTGTTACGGTACGCTGTTTCTAAACTTAGATGGTCATTCCTTAATTAAACAGCCCACCAGCGGCCGAGCGGTAAAGACGCTGATCACTGGTAGTTCGGTCCGATGTTCGAATCCCGCGAACGGGCTGGTTGCATGAGCGTTTTCGTGGTTTTCCCGATGTGTAACGTGTATACGAGCCAGTTTACCTTAGAAAGTCCTCCACGAAGGCATCCCTCCCTTTAGGCAGATAGCCCTCGTGTGCTTTGCCATAATTAAATAATCCAATCCAATCTTTAATTAAATATAATTGATTTGTAACTTCTACTAGAACTGACGTTAAGAATTGAAGTGCAAATAAATAATATCGTGTGCAATCTTGATTAATATAAAATTAAAAATATTTGCACAGAAAAATATTTGCATTCAGACAGAAAGTTTTTTGAAATATTTGCAATTACTTTATAAGAAGGATTTATTAATAACCGTAATAATTATTTATTATATTACTGATGATTAGGATTCAGTTCTTGACAATTACATTCTAAATTAGAATTTTAAGAATTATTAGAATTTTAAATTAGAATAATGAAAATACGCTACGCACAAAAATACATTTTAGTATAAAAATGAGTTGCTTTTTATGTTTTAAAGCTTCTTGAATTCATTTAATAAACATCGTATCCTCGTTGTTAATTGAATTCAGAATGTTGGGTGTCGTTTATATAATTATTCTTACTTGTCCACAGAATCTGCTGACTTATCCAGCGATTAAGTAGCTGCAGATCATTTCTACATAACCATTGAACTTCTTTAATTCAGTCTCTAGAGGGTTGTATGTTTATATCATAATTTGACTTTTATAAAAATGATTATTCTAAATCTTATGTTTCTATAAAAATATACCGTGCTTTAAAAATATGGATGATAGTACCAGCCGCTCTTTCAGCCACTACAAAAGCATCAGTTTGTTTAGAAATAAATAGTGCAGTTAATGTCATAAAATTCAAATAAACATCAAACGAAAATTCTCAGTTTTAGACAATTCGATTTAAACGAAGTAAAGCAGCAGACGATAAAACGCCGAAGGTAAAAATTTACTCTTACAAAAATTTACTCTTATCAAAAAAAAAAAAAAAAAAAAAAAAAAAAAGAGAGAAATTTAAAAAATTATTAAAAAATTTATTTAAAAAATAGCTTTTCATATAGTATTAATAAATATTTATTACGCATCCTTGAGGGAAAAAATGTTATATAATTAATTCTTCGTAAAATTTTACTTGAAATTTAAGGTTAAAAATAGCTGTGGCAATACAGTGTAACAAAAATCCATAGACCACATTTGGCGTTATTATCGCTCAAAAAAAAAAAAATGATGTCAAATTTCAAAACGCGAAAATATGTAAATTTGTGTATATCTTAGAAAATTTTGAATAAAAAAGTCTAATTTTTTGCAGATGTGCTTAAAAATATACCTACTTTAAGATGATGGTAAAAATTTTATAGGTTATAATTCAAAATTTTTTTCGAAAAATTTATAAAAATTATTTAAAAATAGAAATTTAAAAAATAAAACACAAAAAATGGGTAAATTTTATTTGGAATGAACCTAAATTTTGAAATTTGAGAGAAAAAATCAAAAAAGTTTAATAATAAAAGAGATATAAATAAATATTTGCCAAATTCAATTAACATTGAGGAGCTAAAATTTTGAGAGCTAATATTTTAAAAACTACTCGTACGATTTTTACAAAACTTGGTATTCTGGCATACTTTAAGTCGTAGAATCGAAATATGTAAAAAAATTGGTATGTTATTTCAGAAAAAGTCCGATTTTGTGTCAAAATACCTATGTTAGAATAGTGCTATATATAAATCTAATATATATTCCAAGTCACGTTTTCGAGACATGAAGAACGCAATTTGAATTTCGTGAATCGCCCCAGTAGAACGGGAGATATAGCACTTTTCCTTTTTTTTTTTTTTTTTTTTTTTTTTTTTTTTTTTTTTTGAGCAGTGTACATAGTTACTACGAGTTAAATTTCGTTCATAAAAATAGTAACGATTTTTACCAAACGGTAAACATACATATTAAGGTAAATATTTTCGCTCATGGCTTTTTGTGGAGTGTTTAATCTGCGTACATTCTCACTTGATGCTCCAACAATAGTCAGCCACCATATCTGCATCCCATCTACCATGGTACCGTGCCTTCATGACCTTCAAATCTTGGTGGAATCGCACACCCTGTTCTTTATTGACTGCACCAAAAGCTTTCGGGGACTTATCAAGATACTATGTAAAAAATGCAATTTGATGCTCATTTTGCAGCAAGTCATTCTGAAACTCTTCAAAAGTTGCTGGACGATTTGGCTGTAATTTTTTGCTTGTGTATTTCCTAGAAAATCTTTTTCAAGTTCTGTCAATGTTCAAGTTCTGTTCAAGTTCTGTCATTGTTCCGATGAAATGTTCAAGGAGCTGCCGAATCTGTGGAACATCAAACATTCCGGCTTTTATCTTTCCAAATGGCAGGCTAGGAAATGCCGAAATGAGATATTTGAAACAGTCTCCTTCAAGGAGCATAGCATGGACAAATTGCTTCATGGAACCCAATTTTATATGCAGAGGTAGAAATAATACGTTTGTTCTGTCGACAAATGAGTGACGTACAATGTTTGGATCATCCGTTTTCAAGATAAAATGTTAGTGGCCAATTCGACATCCAATACTTTTAATGAGCTCGGATGTCCCACATGGACAAAAAACAGGGATACTTTGTGTATCCGCATTGATGGCCAAGGCGGAAGCAGACCATTTTTAGGTCAACACAGATGATCCATTGGTGCATGTGATACTGCAACAAATGCGTGACTCATTTTTCTTACATATTATTCTCATAAACGAATTGAATGGTATATTGAATAATAAATTTCCATTGAGATGGAGAACACACTCAATGGAAGTGTACACAAAGCTTCGCTTTGAGCTATCGATGAACAAGCGCCATTGAGATGAGTTACAAGCTGAAATTTTCAACTCTTTCATTAAACCATGAAAGTTATTGCAATATACAAATCCATCACCACTTCGAAGCTGTTCTTGTTGGTAACAGCTTTGAAGCCTATTTGGATAGTCCCAAATCTCGTGCCAAATCATTTAGCTCATGCTGGTGAAATTCCTTAAGAACAAAATAGTCTTCAGTTTCAAAATCTTCATCGTTAGGGTCAATTCGATATTCACCTGAATCGTATTCCTGTATTTCCAAAGATAGTATAATTTTTTGAAAACTGGCATTGGGATTTAAGATATGTGAGGCGCTCGGCATATAGCTGAAGGAAAATTAGGATACTCTATTTGACATTTGTTTTTCTTGTTATATCTTGACGTTTTCATTATAGAATATAACAGTCACTTGAGAAATTTCTGCGTTCTCTCGAAATCTTAAGTTTATCAAATGGAAATTTAAAATATGTTCCCATCATCCACATCCGTAAACCTTCGACACGTTGCTTGCACACTTTATAAGAACCCCATGATTTGTCTTGTTCACCAATTCTCACTTTGAAATAGGTAAGATAGGCTTGCCTGATAGATGTATGGATGTTTGTTTTTGATTAAGAATTGTAAAACTGCCACATATGCAACAAAATCAATTGGGGCTGTTAAAGCACTTCAGATGTGAACTAGAAGAGGCAGACATAAGGAAATTTTTCAGTTGATATATAAATAAAAAACTAAACGCTGCTAACCTTGTATACAAGCAAGAATTGGTACTCCACATCGGAATCACTTTATTATATCAGAGTGACACACAACATCTCACTACAGTATTACAGGATTAACTGAGCTAGTCTAGACAAGTATGCATCTGTGAAGGGTTCAATATGGCGTCATTCACCGGGCGCCAATCGGAGGGTTTCTGTCAGCCAATAGGAGAGCACTAGCACTTCCTATGATCCACGTTTGATTCCATGGAGAGTAGTCACGTGCACATAAGATATACAGAAAATATTTGATGTGGTAGAAGAAAACTAACCATAGTTTTGAAAGCAGCATGTATATTTAATTCTAAAGCAGCTCAAAAAGGAACTTAACAGAAATTGTATTACAAATTGTTCAATAGTGTAACTGCTTTCTATAGCAAAGGATTAAAAGAATAAAAATCACATCCAATCCTTATTATCGATCAATTTGTAGTACCAAGAAGGACGACATTTGTGAAACTTTAGCTCTCCATTTTCGTATTGTCATGTAATGATCAAAAGAAGGAAAAAGATCTCAAAGAAAGGAGGAGAAGCGACACGAAAGAAATTTTAGAAAACGGATACGAGATATGTCTGCAGACAGAGCAATATAGTGGTCTGGAAAGAGGTTTACATTGTACTGTTCACCACATATTTGTTGGTGAATTTTGAATATTCTGGCATACTGAGAATCCCTTGATCCACACACGCTATATAATACCACCGCAGCTAATTCTTTTTTTTAAGTTATTGAACAAAATATCTCGCTGAGGAGCACCTTTGATTATTGAAATGATATTTAAAAAGGAGATCAGTTAGTTATATTATCAGATCTAAATCTAATTTAACATTTATGGGAAACCTGCTTTTTTTCACCCTTTTTCATTTATAGTACACTCAAGATTTCTGAATGGCTTAAAAAAATAAAAAAGAGTGAGAGAGAAAAAGTGCGGGCCTCAAATGTGCTCTCAGTTAGGTGTCTTGTAATTTGACAGCTGCGACAAGAAGAGAGTGAAACAAACTTGAACTTAAATCAAGGATGAAAGTTTTCTGCATTAAGGTTTTGGGACATATGCCTGTTTACCTCCGTTAAACACCAGGCGTCCCCGTCCTCCGTCATCTGTCACCTGCATTAAGGTTTACTTTCAAAATTATGTTAAAAAAGTGTTGCCATATTTTCATCATCCGCGCGATTTTCGCAAAACCTGCGATTTAATTAGCAAATAATTTTCAAAATTTAAACGTCATTATTATCTTATTTTTTAGAATTATCTACTGTAAATTATGTACCGTAATTTCACTGAATTTAATTTAAAATTTTATGTTAACTTCATGCGCAAAAAACTAAATGCAACTTTGTATTCATGGAGGTGCCTAGTAAATTTGTAATATTTGTTGTATAAAACACTACTTTATTTTATTTTTAAACTATTCAGCATTGTGGTTTGCTAACTAGAATTATGCTTATTATGTTTTGCTAAATTAAACAAAGTCAAATATTATTTAAATTTTCTTTAATTTATTTTATTAATAGGTGAAGACAGAAATTTCGAAACAATTACTTACGCAGAAATGTACGAAGAAGCTAGGTTATATGCCGCAGCTCTTCGGAAGTTTGGATTGAAAAAAGGAGACGTTGTTGCTTGTATGTATAAGCTTTTTATAAATTATGATATAAGATTATTCCTTTACAAACAATATGAAAAATCCCTATTTTTATTTGTTTTTATAATTATCTTTCGTCGTGGTGATAACAAAACTTAGTTAAAGTGAAAATTAAATTTATTTACCTCAATTCGAAACGGAAGAACTACGAGCATTTCAAATTATTTAGAGAGTGTAAATATCACGTTTTGTGCCATACCTTAAAAATACTTTGTGAATGCTTTATATAAATCTATTTCACTCTCCATTCCTGCTAGGTAAAAGGGTTTTTCTTTAGAGAACTGTGCAAGGAAATTATCCCGTTTTTGCAATAAAGTAGGTAGAAATCAAAGTAAATTTAATAAAAGCCAAGTTGGTCATCAAACGTGCAGTTAATGGAAACTATCGTTATTCAGTCGTCTTTAGCAGTTTGTGAAACACCATTTTGTTTTAACGCTTTTTATAACCATTGTAAATAATGTCATAATTTGAAGAGAATAATATTTTAACTTCTTTGAATATGACAGCAAAAGAATGCTGTCAAATTATCAATGCAGGCATATGTTTTGAAAAACGACGCATTGGTGAGCAACTTAAGGTTGAATGAATGCATAAAAATTAAAATCTAATGTACCAATAAAATACGCGTAATGGCAGACTGCACATTCAGTTGACCATGTTAAACGAATTTCACATACTGTGCATGCCCAGAAGAGAATTTGGCGCAATTTTAAAAGGAGATAAATACGGTATATGGTTGATATTGTGTTATCTGAGTGTAAGCAGTTTCTGGTATTAAAAATTGTTAGGTTGTAAGTTGCTTCATTACTTGGAGTATAAATATCGATTGTAAACTACGCAAGTTTTCGTTTCAGAAGGATTACAAAATAGGAAACATTACAAGATATATTAGCTGAATGTTTAATTACAATACTTCCGAGGAATAAAAGAATTGAGTATTTACCATACGTTCCATTCCTGTATACCTTAACAAATTAAGGAATAAATCCAGTTTAAATTACTCTATTAAAGTCAAAGAAATTATTATAAAATGATATTAAATGTAAAGTTTATGAACAAAATAGACAAAAATGAAATGCAACAGAAGCAAATGCAATAAGCACAAATTTCCGTTGAATTGTAATTGTAAACAGTCGATAAGACATACATGACAGACACGCTTGTGTAGGATTTCTTATACTTAACTCATTCCCTGCCATGATCCCCATATGGGGATCGCCTACATTTGTATACATTGTGACGTCATGTTGCACCTGGGTGGTCCCTTACGGGTGGTCATGCTTTCCTGAAGATTGCAACTAAGGGTAGAAATCTTAAACAAACACGTGGACTCAGTTAGTTGAGCTCACGGGTTTATTTTTCTTGCTCTCTCGTTGCTTTTCACGAGAAAAATAATACGGTTATTTTCAAAGCACAAAAAAGTTACTTAGGAACAATTATTTTTGTTGTACTGAATTTCCATTGATCACTGGTAAGTAATAAATGTATTTATACATTATTTATCCTCATACTGTAATTTGGATGGGTACAATGAACCTAGATATATCGATTCCCATTTGGGGATCATAGCTGATACTGACTAAAATTGTAAAAAAAAAACTGTTTTCTTTTTTTCCAGGAAATGTCGCGTAAAAGATATCTTTCTTTAAAAGAAATTGTAAATTCTGATGATTTTATGCATCTGACTATAATAGCCCCATAGATATTGTTGAAATTCCACCAGTGCGGGTTGATGAGTAGATAATGAATACATGGATGACAACGTAATTGATGATGAAGAACCACTTGATGTTCCCGGGTGTGTTGAAATTCACCGTGTGGCAGGATTTGAGGAAAATGTTTTAGTGAATGCAACTGAATCTTCAGCAAATGAAGTAACAAAAGGTACCGTCTTACCACCTGCTAAAAAGAGAAGAGAATTATTGACGTCAAATTGGAAAAAGAAGCAACCTAAGTACTTGAAACGATATGAAAATTCTGACGTTATAAAGACAAGGCGAAATGATGTCATTAGAAAACTTAGGAAAAATCCCTGGTAGAGTGTTTTGAAATACGTTTTGATAATGAAACTGTCACCTATATTGTCCAGTAATATACGCCAGACAGAAAAACAATCATCAATTTCAGCTTTCTGATAACTGCCTAAAAAAATTATTGGAATACTTCTTTTCACTGGCTATCATTCACTTCCGCAAGAACAATTATATTGGTATGAAGATGAAGACATGAACATTCTGTGTGTTAGACCATGCATGAGTCGGAATAGGTATCTGGAAATTAAACGGTACCTACATGTCAGTGACAACTCCGATTTAGAAAGGATTCCACTAGGTGAACGTGATAACCTCTTCAAGATTCGGCCATTGATTGACAAGCTGAATGACAAATTTCAACAATTTGGGGTGTTTTCTGAAAGTTTGAGCATTGACGAACAAATGGTTCGTTACTATGAATATCACTACCTTAAACAATTTATACGTGGTAAGCCAGTGCGGTTTGGGTTCAAACAATGGGCTATCTGTTGTTCACAAACTGGATATCGTTATCAGACTCAAGAGTATGAAGGCAAATCAAATAAATTAGAAGATGATGAAAGCATCAGTGGGCTTGGGACATATGTTGGCCTTCAGATGGTATCTATTCTTCAGACACCAAATGCTCATAAAGTTTACTTCGACAATTTTTTCACAGGATTTTCTCTGATGAAAAATTTGCAGGACATTGACGTTAGAGCAACAGGAACTGTTCGATTCAAGAGAATGAACAAATTCCCTATTGCAACAGACAAAGAGATAAGGAAAAAAGAACACGGGCATATGACTACAGATTTGACTCCCGTAATGAAATTTTAGCTATCACGTGGAACGACAACAGTTGTGTAAGGCTTCTGTCTAATCATGAAACTATCGAACCAATATCAGAGGTGAAGCGATGGAGTAGAACAAAGAAGAAAGATATTCAAGTACCGTAACTCAAACTGATATTAGAATATAACGAATACATGGGTGGAGTAGACAAGATGGATTGGAATGTTCAAAAATACAGATTCAGAATAAGAGGAAAAAAATGGTACTTTCCTTTGCTTACTAATGCCATCGACCTAACACTGGTTAACGCCCACGCACTGTATTGTATTTCAAATGATAAAATTCCATTGCTAGATTTCTGGAGGATTGGTTGCTATAGGATATCCTGCTTTATCTTCAGAACTCTCAGATGCAAAAAGGGATGGAAGGAATTCTTTCACTAAAGCATCAATTAATCGTGTTCCTACTGATATCAGAACATCTGGTAATTATTATATTGAACAGACCGAAAACGGTAAACAAAGAAAATCTGCAGTGCGCAAAACAAATGCAAGAAAACAATGTGGAAAATGTAATGTTGGATTACACGTAGACTGTTTTGAACGGTGGCATTAAACGTAGATAGTATCAGCTATGATCCCCATTTGGGGATCGGACTTAAATTTAAAATTTCTGAAAAAAAATTGATGCATTTATGAGAAAAACATGTTTTTCTTATTATTTAGATGTAAACTAACAGAAATAAATGATGAAATAAAAATTTGGCATTTAATGGGTTAATTAGTCGCCGGTGTTTCCTCCCATGCCAACGGTTTACCATTGAGCATGAGCAGTAAGCGAAATTCGTTAACATTGATCAACTAGATGTGCTGTTTGCCATTACGCAATGAAATACGGGTGATGGAAAAGTATTTCATCGAAAATTCAATAATTTTAATGATAATAAAAGTTTGAATTTAAATTTCAGTTCGACATTTGAGGAATATAAATATCAATTACTATTATTATATATTTATACAATTAAACATGTTGTGGCTAGGTGAAGCAATATTTCTTTTTTTTTTTGCCCAGTCTATTAGTAGGATAAAAGGACCTGAAAATCTTTAAAAAAAGCCGCTGCTATTACTATGATATGATTCTACTAGGTGTCGATTCTTAAAATCACGAAGTATCTAAACAATCAACATTTTTGTCGTTAGCCCAGATTTAAAAATTCGTTTTGACAGAAAATACTGACTGACATTAAAATGTTTGTGTAGTCAGTATTTATACTATTAAATGTGCATGTAAACATCCTCTTTCTAATAATAATTTTTGCTTCTATTTTGAGTAATAAAATATACTCATGTCCATATTAAGGATAATGCCAGCTTCGGCAAATAAAGGTTCAGACACAAAATAAACTTAAAAGCCCAAAGAGTAAAAAAGATGGCGTATGCATGATACCATTCATAAAAACTACGGTTTTTGCTCCTGCGAGCAATTACAAAAAAATCTCCCTTACAAAAACTTAACATTACATGGTTGGTATGATGGTTAATACATTGTGTGTCTCCCAGCCGATGAAATACAATCCGTACAATTCCTAGTCATTCTGAGTGCCAAATTATCGAGCTGATCTTGAGAAAACTTACTCCATTCAGCAAGCAATGTTCTCCGAAGTTCCAGGTGCTTAATCGGCTGCAGTTAGTCGGCCAAGCATGTCCCACACATGCTGTATCGGAATCAAATCAGGTAAGAATGCTGACTGTTCCATATGGGTAATATCCTCAGACTGAAGTCATTCCTTTACAAGTTTAACGGTGAGGACGGGCGTCGTCATCCATAAACACAAATTCTGCGCCTATGGCACCACTAAACAAACGTACATGTTGTTCCAGAATGATGTCCCGATAAATTTTGCCTGTCATGATTCCGATCTGAAAATGCAGATATGTTCTGGAGCCCAGTATAATCCCAACCCAAATGAGTAGTCCTGCACCACCTTAACGGTGTCGTTCAATGATGCTGTCTTGGTGGTAGCGGGTACCTGGAATTCTCCATATGAAAATCCGACGTAAATCAGCATCAAGCTAAACCTGGACTCGTCGGAAAATATCACACAAGCCCACTGTGACGATGGCCCCATTGCATATTCTCTACTCCAGGCTAACCGCTGGCGACAATGAGCTGCCTTGAGCAGAACACATCTGACAGGCCTGCGAGCATGTAGACCAATCTGTCTCAAACGTCCGTACACGGTTTGCCTTGAAACTGTCGCACCCGTGGCTGACGATAGCTGACGAGACAGGTCTGATGCTGTACTCTGTCCTTTTCTTTTGGCAGTTACTGCCAAATACCGGTTGTTATTCGGCGTTGTAACTCAGGAGGGGCCGACCTGTATTGTAACGTCTACTGACATTTCCATCAGTTTGGAATCGAAGCCTAGAGATGACACTTTGAGCTATTGTAATGTTCTCGGATCCTTCCATCTAAGTATCCCCCCTCATTCCCAGGTGGCCGATAATTCTACCACGTAAAAAATCATCCACCTGGATCCTCTGAGTCATAGTTATTCGGTTGTGACACTCAGCGGCTTACAGAACGCTTGTGAACAATTTTACATCCTTGTTACCTCTTACACTCTTGTTATTGTGACGTACTATCGGCGTCATCTGATACCTTCCTGTAATTTGCATATTGTTACTGAAGATGTTTGCGATAATTCTACAGGTGAAATTTTCACTTTCGAGTTCGATTTCCGTGTGATTGTGAATTATCCTTAATTTATGGACATGAGTGCGTTTAGAAATTGAGAACTTCCATTTGAGGAAGTTTAGAACAAAAATTGAAAACCGAAGTAATAAAAATGAGAATTGTTCAGCAAATATATTCAAGTTTTACTTTATTCGGGAAATGTAAGTTCGAACCTTTTCTGCATCATTTATAAAATTTGATATACAGTTTACTTTCCGCTAGCATTCAGTTGTAATTTCTTTATTCCAAGTTTTACAAAACATATCAGCTTTTTTTCACGTCTAACAAGTTTTCTGAAATATATCATGACTAACTTTTTTTCCATAGAAGCAATATACATATCATTTTCTTATTACAGTAAAGTCGTTTCATGCTAGATCTACTTGAGTTTCCACTAGCGTTTTAAATGAGTATTACGTCCCTGATGTTTCAGTATCTTTGTTCAACAGATGTTTAATATTTAAAAGTTTTAATAATATTTTTGTTTGGAGTTTGTAAGGATTTATTTATTGTCATCTAACCAGTTATTTTATGTTAAATAGTTTTACTGTTATTCTTCTTTTCCATTTTCCTGCCAGAATGCAAATTTCAGTTCTCGCGTATTCAAATGTGGTAGAAAAAGGTACTATTTAAGGGAAGTTTTAGATTGTTTAATCGAGCGTATTTCGCCTGCTGAAGGCCACGTTACTAGTTGAATCTCTTCGATGGCTGTCTGTCTACGGCATTGCGTTATACTTGTCATCAGTGTTCTCAACGCCTGCTTACGTTTGAGCCAACATTTTGTGTAACCTTTGGCTAACTTGCAACTTAGTTCATTCTTTTGAGTTACGCCATAAATGCTGCCTGGATTTGTAAGCACAAGAGTGCCTTCAGTTAAAGCTCTGAATTTTAATAAAATGTTTTTCTGAGTCTTCTACACCCATCTTACGCTTCTCTGTCTTCATACTGAACACAACGATAAGTTGCTTAGCTTCAGCTTGAGTTTCAGTTTATACTTTCAAAGAAGGTTAGTTTGTACAAGTTTCATAAAGATTTCAAGAGTAATTTTATTTTTACGCATAATAAAACTATTTTAATCATGTTACATTTAAAATTGTATATTTTTTGTATATTTATGTTATATACGAGATATCATGCCGAAATGTTATATTTATTTTGAATTAATCTTCCAGCAAGCGCGTGTGCGCAAAATTTACGACCAATTCAGTTTTTAATGCACACTTTTAGCATATCGAAGCTGAGACGTCTGAAGGTCATTTCTATTCCTCCTCTATACCCTTCCCCACATTATGGAATGTGCAAACAGGAAGTCATTTAACTTGTTTTTAACTGGGCTTTTGTGCTACGTGGCAGCTTTTCATAAAAGTTACGACACACGCGTGGTCGTGTTTTAAAATTCGGAAAATAAATAGCGATTTCCATTCCTTATTTTCTTTTATTCCTATTTTTTAGAAATAAATAAAAACATTAAAGTTAGTTTAAAATGCGCTTTTGTAAACAGTAAAAGAAGTAAATTTCCTTGCAGAAGTAAGAAATGCTAAACTTACTTTTTTTTTCCTACCAAGGTGTTTTCCTTTTTTATTGCCTATACTTGTCTTTTATGAATTAAAATTAACTTCGATTTTAAAATATGATTATTAAATAACAGATTTAAAATGTTCTATAATGAAATACATCATTGCATTTTCATCTCTCTAACATAAAATCTTAAAAACAATTTACTTATATTTGAATGTGATATCATTTGTATTTTGCAATAATAAGATTAATATTTTATTTCTTGACAAATTTATTATCAATATTCATTTATTTCTGTCGTTTTTTCGTGCCAAAAACGGTAAAATAACGGATGCCGTAAAAAATAAGACGGGCGCGTGCTGGAAGGTTAAAAAAGAAATAGAGCAGTAAGTGTATTGCGTATGCTCAAATTATCGATCAATGTATATGGATTCTCTAGTCATGCTTTAAGATGATGAAACAGATCAAAGCATTAGTACCACAATCTTTTGTGATTTGTAGTTTGTAAATAATTTCATAAAATATGCTTATCTTTTACAAAAAAACTAGAATAGCAAGCTTGAGGTATGAATCAAAAGGCAAAAGTAAAACAATGTTAATTCAAGAACGCCTTGATAACATGAAATTTAAGTTTACTTCACAAAGCTGAATAATGAGAATTTTTTTTAAATTTTAGGTTACATGTCAAATAGGATAGAAGCGGTTATCGCCATGCTTAGTGTTGCCAGCATTGGGGCTATTTTTACTGGAGCTCTACCACAGTTAGGACCTCAGGTAGGATCAAATGAAAGAAAAAAAATATGGTAATCTAGAATTTCAAATTAGATTAAAAAGTAACCTTAATTTGGCATAAATTTTCAAAAAAACGCATCATTTTAAAGAGAGATCAGTTACAGGTCTATTTTCGTTAGGAGCAAGAGAATTTTAAAGAAAAGTGTTTATCTGATTGGTCACACTTTTTTGATCTGCTGTATCTTCTAATGCTAGATATGCTGGAACGCGAGACAATACCACGTAACCTCTTTGCAGAATGATGGTGTCTCCGTCTCCCGTCAACTGTACTGTTGATTTCTCTAGTTCAGTCTTAATTTTGGCACACCAGTGTGTATATTACTGTTGTATTTTGAATAAGGGACCTTTATTCATAAAATCCTAAAGCACTCAACTTTTATAGCATTGGTTTTAGCTAGGAAAGTATACGCTTAAAGAATAGTTGGGACCACGCAGATATATTCAGAAGATCTCTTCTGTTCAAATTACATGATTATATATTGATTGATTGCCCATATATTATTCGATTTATTACATATTTGACGCTAGTTTATCTCACGGGGCATATTCAGTGTTTGTAAAACTCTAGTATGAAATTCAACCACTTAATTTCGTAAAGAAACTGATCTTTTGCATGTACTCCAGGTTGCACCACCTACAGGCACAGAAGAAAAACGCTTGCGGTAAATAAGTTCCGTGTCGCTAAGCTTGCTCAGCTATATCACCCACAGCTTAACTGTTATTTTAAAATTAATCGCATTTTATCAAAATTTCATCCATTTGATATTAGCGATAAAAATTTGAAAATTTAGAATGGACCAGAACGAGCGGTAAAAAAGTAACAAGATCAATGAAAAATTTAAAATATTCATGTATACTTAATATTAAATTAAATGTTATTTTGATGGAGGTCCATAAAGAGTAAATTAAGTTTCTGTAATAATGTTAATATGTAAACACGAAACAAAAATTAATATAAATATTTCACTGTAAAAGTATGCGCGAAATTTTAAGAAAGCTTTCACGGGATTGTTAATCAGAAAGAGTTTAAATAAATGGAACAGCTATTCAAAAGCACATATCCGATTTAATTAGCAAGACAGATATCATGTTTGTAACTATTGTTATGTTATATGAAAGTATTTGCCAGGCTCGCTTTGCATATTTAAAATTGAGTCTAAGTTAATTTAATGAAGTAGAATATATAAATTGCTAGTTAATATGATTTTAAATTATTTGAATTTGAAATGAAGTTATATTATTAATTTCGACAATATCTGAAATTTTCAAAAGCCTTCGGGTAAACATTAAATTGAGAAATGGCGTTACAATCGATATTTTATGTTCGAACTAATTTCTGTCCAAATTTTAAAAACATATTTCAAATATTTGACTATTAATATCAGAATATCAAAATAACTCTTAATATTTACTAGTATATTTAACAGACTGATCATATCACAAGTTTG
The DNA here is from genome assembly GCF_044657685.1 of Stegodyphus dumicola. Taxonomy (NCBI): domain Eukaryota; kingdom Metazoa; phylum Arthropoda; class Arachnida; order Araneae; family Eresidae; genus Stegodyphus; species Stegodyphus dumicola. The sequence goes on from NC_140777.1 coordinate 130,549,246, forward strand.
AAATTTTGCATTTGTTATAGAAATATCTCTTGAAAGCAGATAATATTATGAAATAAATAACTTATTTATTTTTTCCTTTTCTTTCATAATCCAGGCAGTTATCAGCCGCTTCCAAATTGTGAAGCCAAAATTGCTTTTCTCAGTGGACAGATATCGAAACAATAATGAAGAAATCGAAATGTTAATGAAGCTTGAAGAAATCGCTGAAGGTATGCCCCCTCCCAAAAAAAATCTTCTTCTATGAAACAAAATTTTCTTGAAATTACTGAAGTTCTATTATTTAACAAATAAATCTTCCAGTATAAAAACTTAGAGGGAAGAAATCAATTACAAATATATATATATATATTTATAATTATCTTCAGATTTTATGCTTATATAAGATAGAACTGCATAGTATTTGCGCTATTTGTATAATATGCAAATCATAAGTACAGAGTATAAAGATTAAAAATTTTAATTTAATGCAAGATACGTTAAACGTTATTACCGTGATATACCTAAGAGTCAGATTTGGTTCGTAATTCGAAAATCGGACAAATGTTCTTGCTTTTTTCTGCTTGCTATCACGAAAAAAGCGTTTGATTCAGTCATGGCTAGTATTTCAGATATCATTTGTGCAGAATAGATAATACCGTAATACGTTCACGTAATGTTTGCACTTGTTTTACTAAAATTACACCACTAAAATGCGAATGCGGACATTACACGGGTCGTTCAAATGTTTCGCTTTTTCTCGTGAGTAATTTTGGATGTAAATTTCATTTCAAACAGCCAAGTTAAGTTCTAAGTGGAAGAAAATCGCATTAGATCGCATTGTGCACCAGAACAGATTTAAAAAATATATATATATATATTGTGTGCAAAATATTAAAAGAAACAACGTTTATTTAATTTGTGTAAATGTAAATATTAAAATTGCAAGTGTTGGTTAATTTTGTGTCTCTATATTGTGCTCCCGTTCGAGCTAATATCTACCGAGTGTTGATAACGTGAACGGGGTAAATTACATCATATATGTGGAAGTAATAAAAATATCAAATTTAAAGTTGTCTAATAGCTACCTAAAATTTACAAACTCACATTCACTCATCCACATATATAATATCATTTACTCCGTTCACGTTATCAACACTCGGTGGGTATTAGCTCGCACGGGAGCACAATATAGAGATACAAAATTAACCAACACTTGCAATTTTAATATTTACATTTACACAAATTAAATAAACGTTATTTCTTATAATATATTGCATACATTATTTAAAAAAAAACCTGTTCTGATGCACAATATGAAAATCCATTTCGTTTTATCATTCGCCACAACCAGCCTTCACTCGCCTCTTGTTTGACACATATCCCGTCTTACTGCGCACACTTGAGCACGCATATCACGAACATATGCAACTACTTTTTTCTAAGTTCGGAAACCTACATTTCGAACTACGAAACACCTGTATTGTTTTGTTCGTTGCCGCCAGTTGATCTCGCTGTTGCTCCAATTGCGCCCACTTTTTCGTCCACCTTATATACTCTTGCTGCCGCTCTTTTTCCATTTTCCTGCGCAAGTTCTACTACTTTCAGTTTAAAACCCTCTATATAGCTGTATTTTCTCATTTCAAGGACGCTACTTGCAAATTACCACGAATCCCAAATGAAAACATGAAGGAAAAGCGAAAACTTGAAATATGCGAATGTTCCAAGGAGGGGAAAGTAATTTCTTTACAAAACAGTATTTCCTGAAAGCCAGTGTGATGAAAACCTGGAGTACCTTCATTTATTATCGCGTCTGCCGAGTGGATTGCTGGCGCCAATGTTATGACTGGATAACAGCTGCATAAGAATGCAAGGTTATTGAATGCAAGTCTCTGCTTTCCATCCTGGGGCCAACCAAAGGCAAAACAAATGCATATTCTTTCTTTAAAGATGTTTATTAAATAATGTTACTGACTAAAGGCGATGTTAAGAAATATATATTTTAAAGTAAGAAATTCTTTAGTTTTTGGGGTGCGGACATTGTGCGAGTCACTGTTTTTTTACATAAATTGTATCTGTAAAGTTGGATTGCGGACATTACACGAGCGTATACGGTATGAGAAATATCTGACAGGATCCTAATAGCTCACTTGAAAAGTAGACCATGGGAGTAAACTCATTACCAGACCCTTTACTGCATCTGAGTCTGATCTTTGGTTCCTCTTCAGTTCTTATGTTTAGAATGCTAAAGATTTGATCTCAATAATAGGAACTGCAATTCCATATAAATTAGTTTTTCAAAGAAGCATTCATTTTCAAATGCATGTGTTATGATAGGATATTGAGAGTAAAATTCCCAGGAAGTACTACTTTCTTTTCTTCAATATTTTCAAATCTGATACTAGTGAAAGAAATTTCAAATAAAATATTGCAGTCAAAGAAATTGTTATGGAACAGTGAGGAAAATTTCAAACGATTTTCAGTTTTAAGATTATTATAACATCTAAATAAATATTGTCTTCAAAATGTATGTAATTCGTCTTACGATCATAACATTTTTATGCATTGCAAATTTAACACAATTTTTTAAAATGTCAGCACAAGAAGAAAATAAGCTTTTAGAAACTCTTTAAATAACTGAATTTTAAAATGCAGTAATGAAACAAAAGCTAAGTTACAAATTAAAATAAGAATTAAAAATATTATGTAACATTTCTGTGCTACACTCATGACCATAAATTAAGGATAATGCAAAATCAGGCAAAGGAAGAGTTAGAAGCAAAACAAATTGGACTTATTTGTAAAGCTTATTTATTAAACAAAAGTTAAAGATAAAAAAAAGATGCTATATGTTTGATATTATTAAAACAAATAGCGATTTTTCTTTCTGGAGCAAATTACAAAAACAACCTATTTAAAAAAAAACAATATTACATGGTTGGTATAATTGTTAATACAATGTATGTCTTCCAGACAATGCAATACAGTCCGTACAACGCCTACGCATGCTGAGTATCAAATTATCGATCTGATCTTGGGGGATATTACACCACTTAAAACGCAATGCTCTCCAAAGTTCCGGTAGACATGTAGGAGGAGGTTGACGGGCTGCAACTCGTCGGCCAAGCATGTGCCACACGTGCTCTACTGGATTCAAGTCCGGTGAGAATGCTGGCCGATCCATACGGGTGATATCCTCCGATTGAAGGCATTCGCTTACGATGTTTGCACGGTGAGGACGGCCGTTGTCATCCATAAACACAGATTGTGCTCCCGCCCCGAAACAAACGTACATGTTGTTCCAGAATGACGTCCCGATAGATTTGGCTTGTCATGGTTCCAGTTTGAACATACAGGTCAGTTCTGGAACCCAGAATAATTCCACCCCAAACGAGCACTCCTGCACCACCGTAGCGGTGTCGTTCAATGATGTTTTCTTGGTGGTAATGGGTACCTGGAACTCTCCATATGAAAGTCCGGCCAGAATCAGACTGCAAGCTAAACCTGGACTCGTCGGAAAGCATCACACAAGCCCGCTGTTGCGGTATCCACAATGCATGCTCTCTACTCCAGGCCAACCGCAGGCGACAGTGAGTTGCAGTAAGTGGAACGCATCTGACAGGTCTACGAGCATATAGACCAATCTGCCCTAAGCTTCTGTACACGGTCTGCCTTGAAATTGTCGTACCAGTGGCTGAAGAGAGCTGACGAGACAGGTCTGAGGCTGTGCTCTGCCTGTTTCTTTTGGCAGTAACTGCCAAATACCGGTCCTCATTCGGCGTTGTAACTCTGGGGCGATCTGTGCTGTAACGTCTACTCACATTACCATCATCTTGGAATCGTTGCCAAAGCCTGAAGATGACACTCTGGGCAATTCCAAGTTCGTCTGATACTTCCAGTTGGGTACGCCCACATTCCAGACGGCCGATAATTCTACCACGTAAAAAATCCTCCAAATGCGGCCTTTGTGTCATAACTATTCGGTTATTCCACTAAAATGCTTATAAAGCTCCTGCAAACAGATTTACTTCCTTGCCTGTATTCCTTATATATCACTCTCTTACACTCTCGTCATTGTGATGTACCATCGGTGTCATCTGGATAGTTCCTGAAATTTGCATATGATTCTTGAAGATGTGTGTAGTGATTTTACAGGTGATATGTATATTTTAGAGTTCGATTTCCGGGTGACTCCAAATTATCCTTAATTTATGGACATGAGTGTATTTAAAAATTCCCTTAATGTATATTGTTTCAAATAATTTAACTAGGGCAGTACGATAATAATAAGGTGTTACTTATGTTTTGTGAGGTGAAATCTTCACCAGAATATCTTATCATCAACAAGCAGGCATCGAATTAAAAGACTTTATTCTATCTCACCATTTGTGAATCATTAAATTAAAATATACAAACATAACTTTACCAGCCAGTCTGAGCAGGGCTTAAAACTCAAACTTCCTTTCGTAATGAATGAAAATTTAAAAAAAAATTTAAAAGCTTTCTAATTTTAAATTACGCCCAAAGGGACTTTTTTAACGTTTTGTGTGTTACCTTTATTTATTAAATATCATACTTTTATCACTTATATCATAAAATTCAATTCAGCAATATCACAAAATAATTTTAAAAGAGCATATCTGTATAATTTTCGATACACAGTCTTGCACGCTGGAAATATTTTTTCCTCTTACAATGTTGCCATTCCTAGCTTTGAAATCGTTCAAAAATTCGTTAAAGTTTCACAAAATTTGGAATAGACAATACAATATATTCGAAATTCAAAATTTAGGCTTCCAAATGTCCATGTTCGGTTGGAGGACTACGTTACACAAAATTTGAGGGCTCTAGGTATCGTTGTTTTTACACGATGCGAGAAACATACGTAAATTCATGCAGATTCTTCAGTATTTAATTTCTTTAAATATTTTTGCAGGGCTCTAATGTTTGGTGGCAACAATTTGAAAGCGAAACGCCGTTTATAGTGAACTAATGCAAAATGCCGAAACGAAATTAATAGCCCGTCTGGGCAAATTACCCCTTTGGGCTAATAATAAAAATCTAACTTGACTAGAGACTACAAGCTTTGCCTGGATCACGACATAAATTCAAGCACACGCCTTACCAAGTCAGTATCTAACTTCAGTCTACAATATTCAGAGCAATATCAGCACTGGATTCGCCGTAAGACTTTGATTTAATCTACAAGACAACGGTCCACAGGCCGAACTCTCACACCTGTTTGTAATTTCTCTGTCACTGCTTGCCACTCAAATCTACATAAATTCTGGAATGCATGAACATCGTTTCGAAAAGAATCAGAAAAAAGTAATTTAAATAACAATTCTTCAGTAAAGCATAAATGCCACACTACAGCCAACACAATGTAATACCTTTAATGTAGGAATGAAAACCAAGTGCTAGTAGAATGGGTATGGTAATTCATGAATTTTTTATAAATATTGTTTTTCCTTTCTAGCATTACCCTCTTTGAGAAAGATCGTTATTGTACCATCAAAAGAAGAATCAAAGTTTAAAGATATCAGCAAAATTAAGAACAGGTAATCGACTTATTTTAATTTCCTAGCCAGTTCCGATAGTATGCAAACTTCAAATGTTTAAGCTGACTTCTATTTTGTTTGTGAAAATTTATCTTCACGACTCTTTATTATCAAACAGATTTTTACAATGGAGATTTTATTTCTTCCATTGTGATGGGAAAAATTTACATGGTAAATTGATCCATTTGCAAATTTTAATAACCGCTCTAATCTGTAAACACATGTTTCAATTCTAGGTGATAATTTTACTCAAATCAAGGAGAGCGCAGGTCCTGGATTGTGCAGAACAGTCCCACATTTCAGTGCAGTTTCCCCTTTTAGAATGTGTCACAGAAGATGTCTTGCGATCTGTAAATATTCCTGAATTTTGTAAATATAAAAGAAGATATAAAATATAATTAAGATGTATAATTAAGAAGATATAAAATACTCGGAAAATAAACAGTCGTTTTGGGTATGAAATCGAATTGGAGCTAAATGGGGTGAGATTTGTCCCAAAATCACAGCAAGTGCGTGTATTCTTTCAAATCTCTAATAAAGTACTACCTGAACGCGGCTTATCGGGAGGAACTGGATTAAAACAGCCTAAATTCAATAAAATATTCTGTAAACCTCTAGTGATGATCATCTCTAAAAGTGGATAACATAACATAACATTAGTGGCGCTTCCTTCTTATGAAAAGAAGGAAAATAGCTTAGGCAATGTTGCCCATTGCTCTTCCGCCATTTAATCATTTAAGTCAAAGATTTTAAATGGTAACTCCCGTGAAAGGTAAATAATAAATAAGTAGATAAGATCCCAAACTGACACCAAATATATAGTATCAGCAAAAGATCCCATCTCTAAATTCAGGTAGTCCGTTAGATCGTTAAAACTTTCCAATTGAATGAAGAGCCAATTCAATCCATCCCAAACCACCAAACGCAAACTCTTGACCAAACAAGAATATGATGGTGAGTCTGGAAAATAAGTAAAAAAATAAAAAAATTAATTAATTAAGGAGGGCAGAGGTACTTTCTTAAGCCAAATGGCCAGGTGGTGTATAAAGATTTGATATCTATTTCCAAATTATATTCCAAAACACTGCTATGAGAGGGAAATGCCCGCATAGTTTCTTTTACAAAAAAAAAAAAAAAAAAAAAAACTCACAGATCGTCTCAATGCATGTTTCTTGTGGTTTCAAATTCACCTTACTTGTAGGTGTTTAGTATATATCAGGAACCCTCTTATGCAAGAGAGCCCTTTGCATAGAAGGGCTTGATCAAAGCTAACAGGGGGAAACCCCAGGAAGTTGTTTCTAGGGAGAGAAAAGACCGGACATCGTCCCAGGAAGTGAAAGGGTGTTTCCTCTTCTTCTCTACAAGCTGGGCAGAGAGGAGATTCGACAAGGCCACATTTGTGGAGATGATTGGCCAGATAAGCATGTCCGGTAACAATTTGAATTACCTGGCGTAAATTAGTTCTACTGAGGTGTATGAGTTTACCTGATAAGTTAAGTGTACTGAGCGCCAATTTAGAATGAGCACAGTTTGGTAGTTTAGACCATATATCATCATGTTTGTTCTTTATCCAGCTTCTTACTTCTTTTTTAACAGTTTGATATGAAACTGGGTAAAATTGTTCTGGGCCAGACATGGGTAGTTGCGAAACATCTTTAGCTACTTTATCAGCTAGTTCATTTCCAGCAAAATCACAATGACCTGGGACCCAAACTAAACTAATGGTGTTATGGGTCTGAGCCAGAGAAATGAGATCTTGATTACAGTTCAAAACGCAATTTTGTAACTTGGCACGATTATCCAGGGCAAGGATAGCTGATTGGCTGTCAAGTGGATACTATTCTTGCATTACGTGAGCTAACGTATCATGTTTTGCATGCCCTGACGTATTCTTGGTGTTGATATCTGCATATGCATCACATTTCTACTGTGTGGTGGTTTTTTATTGTAATGATCGCAGAAAGCCCATTCTATCAATTTTATGACTGCGTGTTGAAAAAGGAAGCTGTTGCTTAAGTTCTAGACACTACTGTGTATTATATCATTTTAAAATATATTAAATTATGGCGTTGTAAGATAATAAAATAAATACATTTAGTAGGTGTAAGACAAGCTTTATTTAAATTGATTGGAAATATTAAAAAAAAGAAATAATATTATATACTTTTTACTAAAGTTCATAAGATAATATTGAAAAATTAAAAAAAGACTAGAACGTGAAATTCAGTGCAAAATTTCGTAGATTGAAGTTAAACCGTTTTCCCTTCTTTAATGTTCTGCATAATGAAAATTATTATAAATTTGAGTCAAGTTAAAATGTGCTAAACATTTTAGATTTATTTTATCGTAACTTTTATACACTTAAGTACTGCATGAGTTTTATCTCACAGTTTTTAAAATATTTGCAGTTTATTTGGTTCAAAAATATGAAATCATTTTGAAAACTGTTAATATTGAATTTTTGAAACTGTTAATCCAACTAAATTGAATGCGCTTAATCCTTTCCCAAGACGACTTTCCCATTTACGGTTTCACCGATTTTGATCTTCTATGGATCTAGTCGTTTCGAAAAGATATTCAGTATTAATGTCCTTTATATTTTGAGATATACTGGTAACTTTCAGAATTGACCGCTCGTCCAAGAGAGTTTTAGACGTTTTCTTAGGGATTCCCGAACGAGAAGTTTTAGTATATTACATAAGTACCTATACTTTTTATACTTTTTTACTTTTTATACTTTTTATTCCCTGTGAATAAAAAGCCGACCCTATGAATTTTAAACAGATCCTTCTTAAAAGAGAATATTAAAGGGAACATATGTAAATTATTCTTATGAGCAAATCTTGCCCCCAAGGGCCCCGAAATTCTTTAAATCGAACTCTGCTATCGATACTGTTCGGATATTCGGAAAGCTGAAACGTGAATAAATTTGTTCTTTTGTCGTAATTGGAACCACAGATATTCCATTTGAGAGCTGGGCCTGCTAAACATTTACACTGCATCAACACATAGAGAAATATCCAATAATTACTTGCAATCTTAGATTAGAGGTATAAACATTTTCTTGAAATAAATATGTATTTTAATAATTATTTTCAATTAGCTTTACAGTGCTATTTATATGCAAATATTTATACAAAATGTAACATTTCAGCTGCTTCCTGCATGATTTCCTGTCAACAGGTAGAGAAGCTGATGGATCGGTTGCACCCACGATGTTTGAGCAAGTATCTTTTTCACATCCCGTATTCATCAACTACACGTCAGGAACTACTGGTCTGCCGAAGGCTCTTTTTGTAGGAGCAGCGGTAAGTTATTTTTTAAATAGAGGTATAGTGCATAACGATAGTTATTGTGAAAATCTAGTCATTTCGCTAAGCCTTCCTTCAATGCAATCAAAGCTAACTCATATTATTTCAGTTAAGACATTACAGGAAATTTCGTTTAATTGTAACTCGGCAACTGAAATAATCACTTTAGTGTAATTGCGTGGAATTACCTTATTTCCAGGTTTACTAGAAAGATTAAGCATTGCTATTATTTAATTTTCTTTTTTACGTTACACGACGTTTTTAATACCAGTCTGCAGCAATGTACTTGTTTTAAATCTAGCAACATTGCTAAAATCTGCATATATGTTAATACAGAGTGGAGCAGACAAAAGTGGCCCGGAGAACAGAGTTCTGGATTGCAAGGAAACACAGCAAAGGTAAAGTAAATAAAAATGGTCCGGAAAAGTGGATACGATTGCACGTTAAATGTATGCATATAACCATACAGTGTGATGCACAAGCCAGTTCAGAGCTAGTGTGGGCTGTATCAGTGTGAGTTGAGAAGTGCAAAGGTGAAGAGGATACCTACAGTGCAGCAGAGGGTGTTCGCTGTAGAAAGTTATGTTACAACAAAGTCGTGGAAACAAAGTAGTCAGTTGTTTGCTCATAAGTTCAATGATGTCAAAGTGCCAGCTAAGAGTGCCATGTAACGATTAGTCTGAAAATGGTATCAGACAGGATCTGTTTTGAACAAGTCCAACAACATTCCCAAACGTGTCCGAACACCAGAAATTGTGGCTGCAGTTCAGCAGGAAATGCTTCAGAGTCCTATCAAATAAACCCGACGCCTGTCGCAAGAGACCGACATATCACGTCGATCATGCGGACTAATACTCCACCTGGACCTGAAAAGGCAATCCCTATAGAGTGTGTGTTGTTCATGTATTAAAACCAGCAGATGCTACTCAGCGCCTCCAGTTTTGTGAGTGGCTGTTCACTGAGATAACAATGAATGGTTTAGACATGGATCTTTTCTTTATTTCTGATGAAGCCTGGTTTCATCTGAGTGGTTATGCCAACTCACAGAATCACTGGTTCAGGGCAGGGAAGAATCCTCATACCTTCCACCAAACACCATTGCATGATTAGAAGGTTGGGATTTAGTGTGCAGTGCCTGCAAGCGGCATTATTGGCATGCACTGGAAATTCGAATAATGAAAAAGAAATGAAAATGAATTTTTTGCAATATGAAATAATGATGATATTTTCCTTGGAGCATGATATACTTTTGTGGCAAAAATAAAATTTTCTTCGATTTCTTTTTAAAATAATAAAAACATTTCCACTTCACTATTAAAATGCATAAAATGTACATAATTTTTATTAAATCTGCTTTAACTTTATTACGCAGACATTATTTATAAATTCAACAAATTGAAATTGTAGAATACATTAAAATTTTCCATATTAATTTTATGTACTTTATTTCTACTATCAATTCGCGATATTATATTCACAAATAATGCTAAAATAGTAAAAGGAAATTTTCTCGATTTAAATGCTCTTTAAATTGTAGAGTCATTATGTTATTTTGAAGCAGGAGATGTAAAACATATGCAACTACCTCGCGAGGGCTCGAACCTGGACCACTCCAATGCGCGCTAAGTGTACTACCATTACACCACGAAGGCAATCTGGAAAGAGGGAGAAAATACCTTATATACTCCCTGTTTTAAAAGGCAACTGGAAATGAGAGGACCCAGTCGCCAAATCCTGGTGGTAACGAATCATCGTCCACCACATTTTTTTTTCCTTCGGAAGCCAATATACATTAGTTCATTAGTTTGTTTCTTATGAAAGAGGCGTGAAAACGTGAACTACACCCGCCCGTTACATGAAGCCACGTGTTTGCTACAGGAACATTTTTCTCCTAAAATGTTCCTGTAGCAAACACGTGGCCTAAAAGGTAGAACTGACGTTACGTTTGGAGAGATTGAATTAGTTAATATATGGGTCTTTTGAACATTTAGCTTATAAGTTCGTTTTTTTAATGTTTTAATGTTTTCAACCTATTTTATTCTACTCAACCTGAGTGATGTTTTTTTCTTCGTCGCTAGCAAAGAACTTGTGATTCTTTGTAACTTTCACCACTTCTGATTCTTTGAAATCACGCTAAAAAACTTATTCAGGCCTTAGTATCGCCATTAAAAATTAAATGCAAACACGTTATGTTTGATTTTAACGCAATTGATATCAATTCGACCGACACGTTCAAAACAACACAGAGGGAACACATTGCGATTCACATCTTGTCTGATAGATGGCGCCAGTAGGCAGTGGTTGCTTTGCGAGTTTCAAGAACCACCACAATGGTTTAAAAAATTGCATTAGATACTTTTTTAGCAATAAAAAGCATGGAATAAAAGTTAGATCTCTTTCATTGGATGATTAGCTGAGAAACATTTAAACCCTCGAAATAAATAAAGTTTGCTTCTAGCAATTAAATGTTGTACTAACGTACTGTTGTAACTGCTTCCAAGGGATGACACAATTCATATTCCATTTGACAACTATGAAATAACAGTCAACAAAATATAATTCTTTGCATCCTCTTTTTTAGAGCCTCTTGAGTGTTACTAGGGATTTTGGTTCGTATGGAAATGAAGTTAGAGAACGGGTATGGTTTTCCGTTTCACCGGTAAGTCCTAGTAAACTACTTTTTATTTTCATTTATGTTTTAGTAATAATTTTAAAGAGATGAATACCCTGTTGAGGGACCTGTTGAGGACCCGTTTTTATCATGGACATTTCTTCACGACACCAGATAATAAACATAAAATAAATTCACAAAAGTATTTTTCCATTAATATATTTGGGGTAAGTAATATACGGATGAAAAGAACTAGTTTAGAAGTTTCTCAAGTATACATATAATGTGTTAAAGAAAATTATATTTGAATGAGATGGACGCCTTTGATTTTTCTGTTTAACAAATTAACTTCGCATGCAGCATTTGACCCTGCTGGGACGTGAAGTATCTTCAGTGTTTCCCAATATTTGGATTTATTACGCATTAAAGCTGTCGTTTCACGTAAGTATGTGGTGCTGAATGGCACAAGAAAATTTAATGCTATTTCAAACATTGTAAGAAATTTATTTCTAACTTCGATCCAGCAATCAGTCGATGATTTTGTGGAAACTGAAGTTAAGTCGCCGTATAGCTCAACACATTCCTCTTGAGATTTATATAGACTGTGATTTATCTCACTAATGTCAGTCAAAAATGGTTTGGATTATAAGATGACTTTGTGAAGCAAAGTTCGATATAAATTATTATATAAAGTATTTACAAAACTGTGTTTCTAGGATTTTTAAGTAATCTTTAATAATTTTTTCAATTAAAGTTCTAAAGGCTTTTTTTTTTTTTTTTTTTTTTTTTTCTATTATAAAATTATCGATAGTCGAAAATATTCTTACGTTTTTCTTTTCTTTCGACACCAGTTGTTACGTTATTTTCTTCATTCACGTTAGTACGGGGTTCGTAGATTTGGAGTGAATAACGACGACACTTGATGAAGTTTCGAAACACACTTTATTTAGTCAATGTTAAGCAGAACAGCTCTAATAACACTTTTATAATGATCGTCGATGATCTGCTATAAACACGCTGGAACACTCAGCGACACAGCCTTCACACTGTCTGGCAATAACGGTGGAGACAGCTTCCTGCAAAGCACCAGAGTGCAGCTCCCGCCTCTGCTTGGTCGTTTCCGGAACTCCACGTACTCTTGAGACTCTCCAAGCTACAACTCGCGATGCACTCGACGACACACGAGCACAGCTCCCGACTCTTCGGTTCAGTCGTTCCCGGATCTCAACACGCTCTCTCACGATGCACTAACCACGATACACTACCAGACTCCTTCGGTGCACTCGACGACCCACTCGGCACTCGCTGTCCGGCTGTCAACTCGATCCACTCCGCACGGACTGACTCGCTAGACGAGACACACTCACTCGCCCTCTCGACGAGGTACTCTGACTCGCCCTTTCATTGAGGCACACACTCGGACTACGGGCCAGCAGCGTTTATATAGCTTTCGGCTTGTGTTCGAGAACATTCTGGGCTAAACCGGTAAGAATTCGTTCTAGAAGGTTCTCCAACCGTCCATGGTATATAGCCATTTTGTCGCCAAATGTCGCCAAAGGGGCGATTTTTCGCCAAATGTGGCAGCCCTGCCTTCCTTTTTATTTTATTGCAACCCTAAAACTGCTGTGCGGGAAGCCATCTTACCACGCCTGTATACTTCGTAACAATATTTCGAAGGAATTATTTCCCATCTTATTCTTTCAGATGTTGCCCTTTTAAATAAAACCTTCAATTTGACCAATTGAATTAAATATATTACATTTTTTTCTCGAAGAGACAAGTTGATATTGTTTTGTTTCTCAAAAATACCTGACTAATAGCTCAATTTTGATACTCATAAGTCATTTTGTAAAAGAGCAGCAAAATCAAACATTTTTTCGGTAAAAAATAAAATAAGTTCGTCTTTAATAACAATAATCTTCTTGAACTTCATTCTCTTAACATCCATCTTACTTTTTGCATGTAATAATAAGTTTTTATATACGGATTCCATATCTTTACGTAGATTCGAAAGTAAAGGCCTTTTAAAGGCAAGTCTTTTAATAAAGATTATAATTCTGACAGCATCTTGATGCACATCATTCAATTCCATTGCTAACTGTTTTGCTGCAAGGGTCTCACGATGCAGTTTAACAAACAGCAGTTTTAGCAAATGATTTAAAACCATCATTCCCGCCCTTCATCCTTTTCGTAGTATCTGTGCATTCTCTAATGCAATTTTCTCATTGTAGATCTTGAGTTTTAAAACATTCGTCTGCTTTATTACTCGTATATACGTACTCTCCCTCTTGCATATTCTTCCAAAGGAAAACTTCTTTTCAGTTTTCTCATTCTAAACCTTGAGTTTTAAAAAATTCGTCTACTTTATTATAGTATATGTACTTCTCTTGCATATTCTTCCAAAGGACAACAAAGTTACAATTCTTCATTGTTTTTTGTTCTTTATAAATTTGTATCTGGCACAGCCTAACAACTGAGCTACTTCTGAAATATCAGTTGGTCCAACTGAATAGTAAATTTTCGGCTTTCTTTAAGTCTAATACCAGCTTGTGTAACACTATCAGTGGTACGAAAGTTCTGTTCCAAGCCAGGGAGCGGTGCGCGATGCGAGCTCGCAGTTGGTGGGCTGTTCAGTATCCATATAACCAGCTGATAAGGGGAAAGCGAGTGAGCTAACATTCCAGTTTGATAAAAGGTTATCTTTTATTTAGTGTTTTCTACCATAATTTCCTTTAACTTAAGTTTTAGAATTTTAAGCCGAATATGTTGTTGCATTATTTCTATCTATATATTCACTTAACACCTCTTATTTCCGACATTAATTGCTTATTCGTATGGCCTTAATTTTAGATGTAAATTTTTAATTATTTTCGAACATTTCAAACTTTTCAGTTTTCAATGTACTCTCAATTTTAACATATTTCGTATATTTTGTGTCCATAATGACGTTTTCCATAAACATAATATATGACGTTACTAATTTTTACTGTATTGCACAGTATTTTCTTTTCATACTTTTAACCAAAATATTCTTAATTTTAACTTATTTCTTATAATTTCTATATATGTTTTCCGTAATATTAATTACGTTACGAATTTTTATTGTTTATTGCATTTTATACAGAAATGTTTTCATACTTTTTAACAAACATACTCCTAAATTTATCTTATTTCTTATATTTTCGGATCACAGACGTGACCTTTACTTAATATTTTACTTATTTCATGCATTTTAACCTTCGTAATTATCAACATGCTATTAATTTTAACTTAATTCCTATATTCTCTAAAAATATACATGACTTTTATTTAATTTTAAACGTAACTTTTAACTTCTTTTGTATTTTTTAACCTTCAGAATTTTCAACGTTTTCTGGTTTTTAACTTGTTTATTATTTTTTACGAGAGTAGTTACTCAAATGAGGCTTTTATTTAGCATATTATAATTATAATTTTTTTTAATTTTCAGAATGAAATTCCAGCTTTTATTCTTGACTATTTCCACTCATTTCCGCTCATTTTTCTTACTACTTCTGAAGTTAATTCAGTATGTTTTGTTAATTCCCATCATTCATATTTTTATTTTTTACATTATAAGCGAGCTGACGACAATTATTTTGCTCTACTAGTTTTTTCCCTAAATAATTACTGCTATATCTTCTTGGACAACTTTTTGAGAAAAAGAATTTTATTTGCGTGTGTGTGTGTGTGATTATGGCAAAGCCTCGAGGGCTATCTGCCTAAGAGGAGGGATGCCTTCGTGGAGGACTTTCTAAGAGAAACTGGCTCGCATACACGTTACACATGGGGAAAACCACGAAAACGCCCATGCAGCCAGCCCGTTCGCGGGATTCGAACCTCGGACCGAACTACCAGTGTTCAGCGACTTTACCGCTCGGTCGCTGGTGAGCGAATTTTATTTGCATTACGTATACAGTGAAAAGACTGAATACTAACAGTCTTTTGCCACGGAAAGCTAATTAGACACTGCTAAACTTGTACATATTAATTTAAAAGGTTTATAGATGACATTTTCAGTAATTTTTATAACTCTATAAAAGTTAAGTCAATATTCCCATTGTTGCCATTTCCAAATACATGCGTCACCAGTTATTTATTCTGATTAAAGTGAAAAATCATGTAAAATGAAGTAAAATAGAAAATATCTAAAATCAAAAGCGTTATTACGATCGTAAGTTATAAAAAATGAGTTAAAGTTTTGAGTGTGTTGGAAATTAGAAAGGTAAAAAGGGCCAAAAATATGTACAAAATTAAATAATATGCTAAATAAAAAGCTTGCATTTGGAATAATTAATTATTCTTATAAAATATAATAAATAAATTAAAAACGGTAAAAAGCGCCAAAAATATGAACAAAATTAAATAATATGCTAAATAAAAAGCTTGCATTTGGAATAATTAATTATTCTTATAAAATATAATAAATAAATTAAAAACCAGAATATGTAAAAAATTCGGAAGGTTAAAAAGTACACAAGTACAAAAGAAGTTACGTTTAAAATTAAAAAAAAAAAAAAAAAAAAAAAAAAAAAAAAAAGTCATGTATATGTTTAGCAAATGTTTAGCAAAAATCAACTTAGAATTAATAGTATGTTGAAAATTAGAAAGGTTAAAATGCATGAAATAAGTAAAATATTAAGTAAAGATCACTTTTCGAATCCGAAATATTCGAAAATATGAGAAAAATAGCCGAAAATATGAGAAATAAGATAAAATTAAGAGTATGTTGGTTAAAAGTATGAAAATATTTCTGCGTAAAATGAAGTAAACAATAAATATTAGTAAAATGATTAAGGTTTCAAAAAACAAATATGCTGTTATGAATAGAAAATATAAGAAATAAGTTAAAATTAAGAGTATTTTTGTTATTATTAGTATTATTTGTATGAAAATAATGTAGCGCGTAAAACCGTAAAAATTAGTAGCGTCCCATATAAAGATTATGGCAAGCATCATTTTGAATACAAAATATATGAAATGCGTTCAAATTGAGAGCACTTAAGAAACTGAAAAGTTTAAGATGAACGAAAATAATTATAAATTTTCATCTAGAATTAATTAATTAAAATTTACATCTAAAATTAATTATTTGAAAATTTACATTCAAAATTAAATCATGCGAATAAGCAATGAATGTCGTAAATAAGAGGTGTCAAGGGTGTATAAGGGTAAGGAATTACGAAATAAAATATTCGGCTAAAAATTCTTCATCCTAAAATTTAAGTTAAAGAAAATTGTTGCTGAAATCTAAGTTAAAGGTATTATTTTATCCAATTAGAACGCTTATGTCCGTCCCTCTGCCCATACCAGATGGCTGTCTGCATATTGCATTATGTACGGCCCGCTCACCGTGATTTCAGTCATTGGTCTTGTTACTCATGTTAAACCATTTATCCCAGAATATTAATAGTATACAATTTCTAGTAATAATTATTCAAATAAATAACAGTCTTACTCGAATAAAGCAGTAAAATACTATATTACATTGTTTTGAGACGTATACACTAATAGCGATGAAACTAACTAACTGTATTGGAAACTATTATACTATGAAACGTATAATAAAAAGCGTTATCATTACATAGAGACGCCGACCTTGTTCTTGGCAGGCATGTGTTTACTGAAAACTTTTATACAGAAATAACTTCGAAACTGAAACTGCAATGGAACACCTCTATTACGATGAACTTAGTGATGTTTTTCAATATGTAAATATAATTTACAGGTCAGTTTTTCCAATATTACGATTTTATAATTGCGTTGTATAGAAAATGTAACATATTCGATTGAAAATGATTGAGAAATTGCGAATAATAGTTCTGAATTAACTTTCCGCTACCGCAATGTTTCGCTTTGCAACCCCATTCGAGGTTGCGACCCGCATGGGTAGAGACTATGGATGGAGCTATGAGTCGCGTCTTACTCAAGATGCAATACTTTGTTCTTGTATTACATTTCCAGGCAAGCTAGTTACTGATTATTAGATTATTCTCAGCCAGACACATGAAAATTCAACGGTGTCTTCCTCGGAATTCGAACCGAGATATTCTAAATGCTAAATCGAATTGCTATTCTCTCACGCGATTAGTGAGAGGCTGATGTCCGCCGATAACATCGCGGCAAAATCATCGCGGGCGAAAACGTCGCGGAGAAAACAATGCAAGGCGAAAACGTCGTGCTACAAAACATCGTGGGAGAAAACATCGCAAAGAGAAAACATCGCAGTTCTAAAACATCGTGGTACAAAATATCGTCGTCGAAAATAAAGCGGTTCAAAAACTTCGCAGTTTAAATCGCGGTAAAAAATAAAACATCGGTAAATCATCGCAGGACGATAACATCGCAGACCTGCTTTTTTCAGGCCTTTAATAATTGTAAATGGATATTTCCATAATGATTTGTGAGCGCGAGATCGAAAGAAAGATAATTTTTACTTTCATATTTTTATTAACTAATAAATTTTTGCTGAAAAAGTAAGAAGGAAACTTAATACTTAACAATAAACTGAAACAGAACAAGAAATAATTTTCATTATAAGAGTATTAGCTTGACAAAAGTGAAGAAAATAATCTTATGAGCAATTTTTTATAGATAAGGTCGTGCAGTTACGTAGCTTCCTTTTTCTAAACATTTTTAGATTATACTTTTAATGAAAACCAGTAAAAACTTTATAAAAAATCATTTATTAATGACTTTTGTTAGTAAACTATGTCAGTTTAAAATTCTATTAAGTGCTATAAGTTGCCTTAATTTTCTATGCTAAAATTCCCTTCTTACTTTTTCAGCAAAAATTTATTAGTTAATAAAAAATATGAAAGTAAAGATTAGATTATCCTTCTTCCCATCTTGCGCTCACAAATCATTATGGAAATATCCATTTACAGTTATTGAAGCCTGAAAAAAGCATGTCTGCGATGTTATCGTCATGCGATGATTTGCTGATACTTTATTTTTTACAACGATATTTTCGACAACGATGTTTTTAAACTGCGAAATTTTTGAACCACTTTATTTTGGACGACGACATTTTGTATCACGATGTTTTATAACTGCGATGTTTTCTCTTTGCGATGTTTACTCCCACGATGTTTTGTATCACGACGTTTTCGTCCGCGATGTTTTTGCCACGATGTTTTCGGCTGTATCCGACAGGCTTGATGTTTCGCGTATATATTACGACAAATTGCGTGTTTCAGGTGTCTTACAAATACAATTTTGTTAATAATAAGTGCTTCAGTTTAGTATTATAGACTCATCAATGAAATGAACTAATGCCATATCATTTGAGCATCACAAGAGTTACAGCTGAAACAGTTATAGATAATATAATGTTAAGCACTCTATCTCGAAAGAGGAAAAAATAACACGAAAGCTCAGACCTAATTACATCACTTAGATTGTCTGAAAGACATCACTTAGATTACATTTAATGTACTTTTCTACAAGTAATTACTCTGGTTTTTCTTGAATGGCTGAGTCCATTTTAAACGTAAGATCCATGATGATTGCATTTTGAATATAGAGAGATGGTGGTCTTTTTAGACGCAGTAACAGCTTTTGGATGACCTAAACTTTCCTAGCAAACAACATTTATAAAATAGCTTTCATATACTTACGATGACGTTCGATGAAATGCGTGAATTTGTGCTGATATTGCGTTGTGCACCATCAGTTTACTACTGATAATTTAATAATATCTGAATGGTATTCCTAAACATTTCATAGATCTAAAGCCTATTTAAAAACTCTAATGAATTTGCTCATCATATTCACTCGCAATCTTAGGAACTTAAAACAGGAATGCTTAATACCACCTGCGTTATACGACGAATGCAGTGATTGCAATATCAGTACAACGGTATAAAGAATACCAGTAATTTGTGCTATTTTACAATTTCATGAAACCGGTACTTACTAAAGTAAAATACTGGTATTTGCAGTACTAGCTATAAATATCTAATATTTTTTATTAAAGGTGTTAATTCAATTTATTGGGCATCTGAAATGAAAAAAGAACTTATGTCAATGTTAGATTCTAAAACATGTTGGATCAGTTTGCTCGTAATAATGAAATGATTTTAGAAATTGAAAAGTCCAATTCAGAAAGAATAAACGAAGTTAAATTTACAAATTAATTTTTCCGATAGCGATATCTATTTAATATCTGAAACTGTATCAACCATGCTTCCAATAATGCTGGCTAGGGAGGTGTTAAGTTAGAAGTATTCCAAGTTATTAACATCAACTGTAAGAATAAATTTTATGTTGCAGTTATTTAAAGATCAGGATATGCCACTATCTAAGGAATTATGCAGATATTATGAATGAGGAATTTTTCAGTGTATTGAAAATTCACATAGAAGAAAGACATTGTGAACTTGAAAATATTTGAGGGTACATAATTGGAACGACTTGAAAAATGAAAAAGAAGAAAAGATGCTAGCAATGTCAAATTTAATTAAGTTTCCGCAAAAGAAAAAATGTCCACCGTGGGGAACAGACGTTTTCTAGACAGGTGTTGAGGAAATTAACACTTGCTTATGAGAAAGTCCGTGTCCCAGAGTGCACCAGATATGCTGTTAATTAGTATAATTTTTCATAAACAGGTATTGATTAAATCAACACCTATTTATGAAAACGACTGTTTCCTAGAGTGCACCACATATGCTGGTAATAAGTGTGGTCTAAATTTCGTTACAGGTTGGCTGGGTGACTTGGAATATATTTTCAAGCATGCATTTCTTAGGTTGTACTGTCGTGTTATTTGAAGGTGTACCTTACTTTTTGAGCAAGACTTCTTTATGGGATCTGATTGACGAATTTAAAGTCACTCACATTGTTCTCCCTCCTAGCATCCTGGATGACATGGAGAAAAAAGGATATCTGCCTAGTAACGAAATTTAATTTAATTTTATTCTTTTTTCTTAATGTTTTAGACTGATTGATGCTTTAACTGAAAATATCTCTTAATTACGAACTACTATATTACCACTCCTTCCCAAAGTTAAGGGCGTATTTTCACGTAAATGCTCGTTTGTTTATTCGAGTAAGTTAATGCACGCTTAATGGTATCAAAATACAAATGAGCTGCAAATGATTTTCACTGAATCTTAACAACTTAATTTTAATTCATTGGTTACATTGCGATGTATATTGCAAATGCAGTGTATATCGCATACAATGCAGTGTATAATGTATATTAGTGATTAGAGGTATTTGCTTTTAGAGACTACAGTTCCATTTAATATCACACTTATAAAGAGATGTAAAGCATGCCACCATGGCTCCAAAATTTAATAACAGATTTCAGTTATTTCCATTTTATTCAAAATTGTTGTGCATATTATATTTTATATAAATATACACAACATGCAGGGTGTTCTACAAAGGACTCCTGTTTTTAAAATTAAATAACAAAGATTGATAGAAGATTGAAACAAAATGTATGTTTATTGAGCAAGTTGCAATAATCTGATACAAAAGTTTCACATTTAGTTACAAATGTTGCCAATAGGTGGCGATGTAGTCGTAGTACATTAGAGAAAAATGTAACAAATGTGTCCTCTGAAAGCCGTCGTCGGAATCACATCACAGTCTTTTCAAAATGTCCTCCTTTCAGTACAGATGTGGCGCAAACGAAAAACGAAATTTTCACACACCTTCCGTAATATATTGAAGGAACTAGCACATTCCTCACAGATCGACTCTCCAAGCTCGTTCAGTATTGCCGGCATCTTCTGGAAGACGGTGTCCTTCAAGGTGCCCCACAAAAAGTAATCACAAGGAGTAAGATCGGGTGCATGAAAGCCACTCCATACCTGTTCCAGTGAATTTGGAATAGCCCAAAGCAATAACTCTGTCCCCGAAGTATTCCTCAAGGAACTGAAACACCTGCTTGGTGCGGTGTGGTTGGGTCCTATCTTGCATAAACCACAAAGTGCCTGGTCAATCCTTCAATCCTAACAGTGTGGCGACAAATTGTTCCAACATTTCAACATAACTGCCAGAAGTGATTGTTTCTGTCAAGAAGAAGGGGCCGATAGCATCTTTGCTAGGTACTGCAGCCCAAACTTTTGGGAAATGCAGTGATTTTTACTTCATATAAATGGGGGTTTTCAGTACCCAAAAATCGCAAATGTTTGTTTGTTTACAACCCCATTCAGGTGATAGTATTCTTCATCTGTGTTCATATGCAGCCAACATCGAATCCGTCATCATCAATCTTTGTGAGCATTTCATTTGCGAAGTCTTCTCTCTGTTGCACATCTCGAACGGGAATGGCTTGATGACATTGGATCTTGAACGGAAACATGTGTAGCCTGTTTCTCAGTATTCTGTGCATGCTGGATCGCGTTAAGGCGAATTCTGCTGCAAGTCTTTTGGTGGAGACTATTTCATCAGCCCCGATCCCTGTTCGTTGATATTTATCCAAAAACAAACGAATAGTTTTCGAATCAGGACCTTTCGCAAACGTTAAATCAGGATTGAAAACTATACCTTGTTGCCTTAGGACTGTAATTTAACCTGTGAAATCCCAGTATACAGTACCAGAATACAGTACCAGTATACAGTATACAGTATACAGTACCAGAAAAACACGTTGTTCCGTGGAATACATGATTTCATGCACGACCTTAGATACCCTAAAGTCATTTCACGTTTTAACAGTGGAACTGTCAGCAGATTGATCGCTCTGGACATCAGATCATTCTTTATAAGGACTCCTTGTTGGTATTACAGCGTAAAGCGCAACCTATTGGAAACTTTTGTAACTACATGTGAAACTTCTGTATCAGATTTTTACAACTGTCCCAATAAGCATACCTTTAGTTTCATTCTTTTATCGAACTTTGCTTTCGAATTATCTAATTTCAAATATGGTGATACTTTGTAGGACACCCTGTATATACTTCATACTATATGAATTACGCATATCATTTTTGCACATTATTAAAAAATTCGATAATTACTAAAATCGCTGCATTTTAAGAAATTACCCGTTTCAATAGCATGTTTGTATACTAAACGGTTTAAGCGTCATATGTGTGCATTCAAGAAAAGTGTAACAATAGAAGATTGGTATAGTAGCAAGCACCAATTCAATTCTGGTTCATTTTACCGTCTTTTGAGCCGCTGTATGAGAATGAGGATTACGATAATAGAGTAAGCATTTGAATGTCATTCTTGCTCTTTTGCTACAGACTGCGAGTTTTATGTTTTCTCAAAGTAAAGCTTAGAAATTTTTTATGTTAACTGGGATAGTCGCGTTCTGAAAATGCGCAAAAATAAGCCTGTTCATTTCGAGAAAGCGAATCAACAATGATTTCTTTCTACAGGTGCTGATTTTTAATTTCCTTTTCGATGGAGAAAATAAATATTTCCTTCCCAGGCTTTGTCTTTTGTTCTTGATTTGAGTATGCCTATGTGCTTGGTATGCAGCATATCTGTTGTACCTCCGTCTTTTCGAAG
The DNA here is from genome assembly GCF_044657685.1 of Stegodyphus dumicola. Classification (NCBI taxonomy): domain Eukaryota; kingdom Metazoa; phylum Arthropoda; class Arachnida; order Araneae; family Eresidae; genus Stegodyphus; species Stegodyphus dumicola. The sequence continues at coordinate 130,572,195 of NC_140777.1, forward strand.
TAACAGAAATTTCTGAAACCTTCGATTCTTCTTTAAGTTTTAAAAACGCAGCCTCAAGATGAACTAACTGTTGTTTGTAAATTAAGCTGTTTGAGTTCTTGCGTGTGTAAAACTTGTGGTATTCTAAGTCAGCATATTTTATAATTTGTGCAGAGTCATATCTAATTTCTAACTGTACACGCATTTGCTAAATCATTATGGAGAAGTCTTCTGTTATCAAGAAATATAAAGATGTTGGCGAGGGACTTAGACTGACCTTTTTCAGTTGTGCCTGGTTCTTCCAATGTAAATCTTTTCACATAAGTATTTCATTGGTATTTGATGTGTTTAAAATTCCATTTTGAGTCAACTTCTGATAAGGAATTTTCCCACGTTTCACTTCCAATGACAAAAGAAAACACATTGTCTCGCATTGTTAGTGGATGATGTACACTCTCACTGGCTGGTTCGAATTAATAGCCTAATTGTTAGCTAATTTGTCTATCTAATGACTGGATCCTGCCTATTGGACACTGACCACTCTTAAGTGGTGACCATTGTATTGTAGGGGCTCCTAATAAGTAGCCACCGTTGTTTCCTATGATGGAGATAGGAAACAACAAAAACCATGCTTACCATGCTATTTACAACAGCCATGTTATTTACAACCACGCTTTCTGCGGTATTCGAACTCGGGTCTTTCAGTATCGCAGTCGGTTCTGCTAACCACTATACCGTCTAGGCGAATGTGTAGTAAGTATTCACACGCTATATTCTAAACTCCCTTAACTCACTGCAAGCATTTTGCTTTGTGTAGACTTCTGTCATTTAGTAGCTGCATAATTTCAGAATCGATTTATATGTCTAATTGCTCCTTGTAATTTTATTTAATCTCAACAATTTATATGTTCACTTATTTGATTAAGTATATAAATTAAAATAAATTTCATTAATTGCTGTTTGAATAATAAATAGCGGAACGAAATAGTTTGAGTTCACTGGAAACTATCATCAGTGCTGGAAGCGTTGTCAAGCCACAAAATTATGATTTTGTCTGCAACAAAATAAAAAAAGGAATCCTGTTCTTTAGTGGTTTTGGTAAGATATATTTTTCAGAATTAATTCTTGCAAATATGTTGTGTGTAATCGTTTTTAATGCTAAAACACAAATTAAGTGAACATGTTTTCAGACAGTTATTGCACCTCAACACAAACAGTTACTCCTTTCTGATACTCTGGTCCTGTACCAAGAATTCTGCAGCAAATCAGCAGTACTCTTTTCAAGAGGAAACTCGTTTGCAACATAATATATACAACCTTATAAAATCAATAAAAAAACTATGACGTGCACCCACATATTAACAATCCTCTGTGAAATAAGTTGCTTATTTCACAATGTATCATATTGCATGTTTCACAACATATTGCATATTTCACAATATATAAGTATTTCTGCGATTTAATAAGAAGAAACATCAAGACTTAGAAGGATGGAAGACTCACTTATACTAATGAATTCCATTAAAGTCAATCTCATATTGTTAAACGTCAATCAAAAGGAAACTCCTCCACTGTGACTTGGGCCTTTGCAATTTACAGGTAGCTGATTAATCCTTCATAGTAACATCCCTTTAAAAGCAGCCAGTTGTTTCATGATTAACAAGAAAGGAAGAGTATACTAAATTGTTCATTATCCAAAACTACAAAAATTTCAGAAATATATATGCCATCCTTTTCATATTACTTCTTCATTTATATAATTCAAAATATAAATGTGCATTGTCCAAGTTGTTCTGTAAAATACCTTGTGCTTCAGCTAAAAAAATGACAGCAAAAATGAATTTCACAAAGCATATTGGTTTAAAATAAATATTCTGTGCAAAATAGCATTAAAGGTCTGGACTTCTTTGCAAGTATACTATATCTTAAGCCAACTGCAGTTTCAATTGTCAGTAAGCGGGTTGTAATTATTCTTAATTTTACTAACAGTTAACTGAGAACCAAACCGTATCTCGTGTTTCATTAATCAATGTCACAATAACCCCTCAGTTAAAAAATTATGCAAATTTTAATGCATGCCGCTTAATTTAAAAGTAGGGCTTTAAATTATCTGTGGCCTCTTGGAATGTCTTCCTGTTTGCCCTCGTTTCGCAGCCGTTAGAGTGAGTGTAAAATACTCTTAGGATTTTATATCTAAAAATTTGAAAATGTTTTTAGTATTGCAGGGAATGCCCAGCTGCGATAAGATAGCTTCCCCGCAAAGCAGGTTGGGGTTGCCAGAAAGTGGCACGAAAACGCTCGTTTGGCGACATTTAGCGACAAAATTAGCGATATGCTATAGAAGAAGTGTGAAAAGTCTAGAACGAATTCTTACTGGTGTTCCCGAGAATGTTCACGAAGGCAAGTCAAAAGCTATTCTGTCTATGCAAACTCTTCCTGAACGCGGACTATCTTGAGTAGTTTACCGTAAAGAGTGTCTTGAGTCTGATGAGTTCACTAGTAGTGCTTTGAGTTCAGACATGAGCTCGAGAGCGATCAACCGAGTCTGGAGTGTTTTGCCATGAAGCTGTCTTCACCGTTATAGCCTGATTGCCTGAAGACTGTGTTGAAGATTGTTTCAGCGTGTTTGCGTAGTTTTTCGGCGGCTGTAAACGTGGCTTTGGAACTCTCCTGTGTCATAATGAAGAAAAAAAATTGTTTTGATTTTTATTGAAGTGTTGTCATCAGTTACTACAAATCCATGAAACCGTATAACGCAATAATATATATTCAACTGGAATGAAAATTAATATAAATCCATATATTTCATGTTTTCCTTCAACGGTTTGGAAGTTCGATGACATTATCAGGTTTAAAAGAATAAAAAATAAAAATCTGAGATGATTTGAATGATAAATGTCAGAAATCGTAGTTTTCCTGCAATGTTCTTTCAGTATATTTGTTAACAGTTAAATGTGATTCTTTAAAGTCTAGACAATTATTTGCAATTTCTGTCAGTTCAGTGGTACAAAATGTTTTAAAAAGTTATCTAAATCTAAAATACATAAATTGCATTATTTCTTTCACGAAAACTAAATTTTGTTTGAATATTAATATCTGAAAATTATTGTTCATACCATCGCTAAAATCCGGTTATGTTTTAGAAAATTAACTGGAAAAATGACAGTACCTCAGTTTCTAACTTAGCGTCTACTATTGCACACGCTTTTCAGAGAAAATGAATTTAAGAGAGAATAAAATTTATATTTAAATATAAAAGTAATATAAAATACTTAAATATAAAATTGCTACTTGAACTATAAAAGCTTAATCTAAATACGGATAAATTTATTACTAGTTTATATTCCCTCTATTCTTCCTCTTCATGAAAAGCGTAGGCAAACTCCTACATCTTTTAATTTGATATAATATATTAATTATTTTTAATTCCTAGTACTTTAAACTATTGTAGTTAATTTTACGACATTAAAAAGAATGATAATGAATGGACTTCATGCTAAATGAATGTATTTTTTTATCTCAGATTTTAAACTTATTTGTTAATAAAGTCTTAGTACTATGCCAGATACAAACAAATAATCTATGTTCTGTTGCTTTGACTTAAACCTTTAAAATTAAATTTAAAATGCCTTAGCTTTTAACGATAAATGCATTGCACATTTCAGGATGCACCGAACTAATGGGATTCAGCGCAGGACATGATCCTTCCTTGCCTGTTTACAGAGGAGAGCTTACTGCTCCTAGTTTGGGCACTGATTTGCAGTGCTTAGATGAGGAAGGTATGCTGTTACTAAGATAAACAGTGATAAATTTCAATATGCTGTAGGGATTGGTTTGATGTTTGCTGCCATAAGTAAATATATCGTTATTAAGTAACATCTCATTAATATGTTGCACACGAAAATTTAATTGAATGAATAATTCAAAAATGGTTTCATTCTTTCTTGTCAATTTGTTCTAAATGTTGAGTCTAAATTAGCTAAGTGTGTATTTACTATGAACTACTATAAGACGAAAATTAAACTTGTTTATATAATGCTTTTAATTTTTTTTAAATCATATGTGTGATGTTATAACCTTTTCTCTGTAAAAATAAATAATATCTTTATATCACCTTCCAGATATTTAATTCTGTCTATGCAAACTCTCTCGGAATGTTCCTAGCTATGGAATTCTATCTCGCAGTCTTTCTTTAGTTAAAATATTTTTTATATAATAGCCTTTAAAATCAGCCATAGAGTGCCAAAAATAGTTTCGCTAAACAAAAAAATATGTATTCTTTTAATAATAATAGTTATTAAGCCTAATGAAATATGAGCTAAATTTGGTAAATGTATAAGTTTCAAATCCAACGCCAGGCGATTTTTAGAAATTTGTTAAAGCTTAAAATGTTTTAAGTTTTTAAAAATTTGTCAAAACTAGCAGAAAAAGTTTTAAACTTTCAGGTCAAGATTCATGCTTATCAAATTAATTTTAATTAAAATTCAAAGCTAATTGAGGCTAGATATATTCGATTTATCCATTACAATAAAATAATCATTTAAAAAATATATTAATCTTTAGTCTTTCATAAGTGTTCAAATTTAGACCCCTTTTGATTAAAAATTTTCGTTTCGGCTTCAAATTGGTTTTAAACTTGTAACTCTGTTTATTAGATTACTTCTTTTTTATCCCATCTATTTTTCGTGGACTTTCGCCAGACCATAAATATGATTGAAATGGAATAATACCTATATCTGCTATTTAGCCAGTTTGCGTTGACACTAATTAGTACAACTTATTAAGCTATAAACTAAAAACTCCCAGCTACGTGATAGCTGTGCTCCGGATTGTTATTTTCTTATTGATATATGATTTATTAGTTTGTTAGGAGTTGTTTTTAAGCAGGTATGAGTTAGCCGCTTAAGATTTGGCATATTTAAATTTATATTTGTGTATTGTTCACTTTAAATGTTTGGTTTAATTGCCTTTCCCCACAAGCAAAGTGGTGTAGAGCTTTATTTTCATGTTTTTGTAAAATCTATGAGTTTCAGCATTTTTTGTTTGTTTTGTTTTGTAAGTGTATAAGGTATTTCCCCCGCCTTCTTAGAATGCCTTCGTGGTGTAGTGGTCAGCATGCTCGGCGCGTATTCGAGAGGTCCGTGGTTCGAGTCCCAGCGAGGGCATTGCTCATTTTTCAAATCTCATGCTTCGAAATAATCTAGTGTCTCTACAGTGGCGCCATAACTAAAAAAAGGTGGTCGATGATGATTCTTCGCCACCAGGGTTTGGGAATTGGGTCTAATCCGCAGTCGCCCTTTAAAAGGGGGAGTATATAAGGTATTTCTCCCGCCTTCTCAGCATGCCTTCAGTTTAATTTTAGTTAGATCAGTTTAGTTATGGTAATATTTCTCCTGATAAAATTTAAGATTAAAAAACTTTAGTAAGCAGTTAAATACTTACTGCTTAGGTTAAATAATGAATCAGATGTTTTACTGGTTTCCAAAGATTTAATATTTTGAATATTATATGTATTCTTCTCTTAATTCAAAATCATAAACTGTTTCACGATTTATGGTTTAATGTATTGTGTATGTGTTCCGGGATTTTGAATTAATCCGAAACTAATACGTAATTGCAGCTGTTGTTGACGTTCTATTTTATAGAAAATTCTGTTATTTCTGTTTATTGAAGCTAAAGAAAAGCCGATAAACGTTTAAATATATTTTTAAGAAACTTTTTATATGCATATCCAAAGTGTACTAGCTATTGCAAAATTTTAAACAGCACATTTTTATTGTTTCCTGTCTCTCTGATTACTCAATTGCAAGAAAAAGCTCACTCTGAGGAAGTTATAAAATAGTTTGTAGGGTTTATATTTATTTTAACTAACATTTATTTTAACTAACATTTATTTTAAGTTTAAACTATCTTTCCTGTCAAGCCTTACTTTCCCCTGGAATTGCCAATGCCAGAGTACGTAAATTTTAGTAGAACGCGCAAAGTATTAAAATAGTCAGCGGAAGTAATTTGAGTTAAATAGAAGGGAAACAAGTTCGATAGTGTGCTTTCTTGCTTCACGAGCGTGGAGGTGGCTAGGTAGAAATTGAAGAACCACGCGTTTCGGCCTGTGTGCTTGCCTCGGCAGATAGTCGAATCTTTAAACTTAATATTCAGAAGTTTGCTGAAATATCAGCGGTATCTTAGAACGCGGTTAGGTTAGTTACGTTTAGAGAGCCTCGTAGGTAGTCATATTCATTTTTAGTTTCTTATTTTTATTTTACCGCCGGGTCGGTGTAGTTTGTGAGCGTCAAGAGCACGCATCCATCTGTAATTTCTAAAGTTGAATAAAAAGGGATTTAAACCCTTCTCAAGACTTTGTGCACTTTCCAGTTCTTAGCAGTCACCACTATTGTTGCGTGCAGGTTGGGGCCGTAACATCAGAAGCTAACGCAAAGAAACGAACGTATTAACTGTAATTGAAAATTAGTAATTTAACGTGTACCATAGAGAATATTTTTTCTTCATTTTTACTATAATAACTTTCTTCTATGGCTTTAGATGCCAATTTCTTTGAGATAAGCCTCTAAACATTACTTTCTGATCTTAGATTTCTTAATGTTGTTGCTGTGACTTATCTCACTTGACTGACATCAAATATGAAAACAAGCCCACGAAATTCATTGTGGTCAGATTGCGCCTGTCGTTGTCAATAGCCTTGAGCACCATGCAGGCTGACTTTGCTCAGTTCCGCCCCCCCCCCACAGTTTTGAAGGAGAACATTGCGGGTGGGTCTAAAGGTTTCCGACACCTCTTTCTCTATCACCAACCTCTCGAGAGGATTCGTCTCGCCGCATATTTAGAGTGCCTCCATGCTGCACAGGCACTATACATTAACAAACGTTCATGCCTTCTCCGGGATTCAAACCCAGGCCTTTCGGTACAGCAGTCATCTTCGCTAACCACTATCCAGGTTGGGCGGCTAGATTTCTTATTTTTAAGTAATTTATAAAATACTTCAAATCATTTATATCCAAATAAATTGAGCATTTGTATTGGAATCTTGCTTGGCAATTTCTTTTTAGCTAAATCGTGGTAATAATGTTTTAGTTCTTTAATATTCCAGTTATAGTATATTTTAATTGAATGCAATTCATCCTTTTAGAGCATCACATTGTAAGGATTATGTTAATTTTATTAACAGTTAAATTTTAAGTTCCTTTCCTGTCAATTTCTTAACTTCAACTTAATACTTCCTGCCAGAACGTAGTTTTGGAATCTTTCTGAATATTTAATGAGAAGGAGCGGTATTTACACCGAGTAGTTACTTGTAGATTTAGAGAGAATCAGAGTTTCTGATTTACGTGCGTCTGTCTTTTGGCCACTCTCTCTCTCAAAGTTGTTATCGGCCGTACTCAGGCCCTTGATAGCTTCTCAGTCATTTGGAACTGTTTAAGGGGACAACTGCATTAGAAACTTGATAGCTTCGGCTATACTTCTTTAGTTAATCTTAATTTTAGTTTACTTCTTAGTCTCTTAAGTTCAAGCCCAAGTGTCGGCTTTGATCGTACACTCCAAGACGGAGTTTTGTTAAATCTTATTGGAATAATAAAGGCTTAGTTACCCTTCCATCTTGTTGTTTCTTGTCACACGAACTTAAGCGATTATTCGCTGACTAGTTCTTAAGATTCGTCACTTTCTACAGTAACTTAAATTTACACTGGTGAGAATCTTACATCATTATCCAGTAAGATTAATTAAAGTAACATAGCGAAAGAAAAAGAATGCAGATGTAAAGTAACAGGAGCATTTTGAAATTATATCTCAAATAATCCAGACAGTAATTCTTTTTCATGACGTTTACCAGAACTTCGAGGTTTCAGGTTCGGGTGGAAAACAGTTTTTAGCATTTATTATTGATTCAATCTCATATTTTGCGAAATCGCTTTACCTTATCGGCTTCACTTAAATTCCTGTTAAACTTTCTTGACTTTGAAAGCCTCACATGACAAGTAGTTAAGTAAAACTAAGAGCTAATTTAAAATGTTATAAATTCCCCAGATGTAAATTTTTTATGTGTAGTTTAATATGTATTATATCTATGCACTCTTTTGAAGCACGATGTCTTTTCAGGCAAACCTGTTATAGGTGAAGCTGGCGAAATGGTGATAGCAAAACCATTCCCATCCTTAGTTCTTGGCATATGGGGCGATAGTGATGGATCAGTGTTCAAGGAAAAGTATTTCTCCAAATTTCCAGGTAGGAAAAGAATAAATCATTTAAATAAAGAGGAGGTCTTAACAAAAAGCGGCTCTATAAAAAAGAAGAAAGTCTCTAGAGCCAATTAGAAATGTATTAGGCAAAACTCAACTAAATTTAATATGCATACTTTTGAGATTAATAGATCAGATTTCAATTTAAGATCTAAATTTCCCTACTAATGAAGGTATGTTACCACAATTATAAAAATGTGCAAAATTTTATTTAAATTATTATGTAAATTTCTGAAGAATGATATCATAATTTGGCTAATGTAACAAAACGAAAAAATTAGATGCGTCCATCTGATAAAAATTCAAACGTTAATTTTATGTGATGGCATATTGTTAGTAAAGATCCATTTTACAAAATGTTATATTGTTCTGCCGTACTTCCCGAAATTCAGACGGTGGAAATTTAAGAAACGGAGCTATTAATTTATTTCGTTATTTGAAAGAATCAAGTTTTAAATGTGCCTCTAAACCGATCCCAATGAGTCTGAAATATAAGAAAGGTTCTAGTGGTGCTGTGAATCAAGATGACGCATGGGGAGTGCTCAGCTAGTGTCCAGGCAACGGAATAAATTGTATGCAACGGTGACGTAAATCATGCGTAAAGTGTTTTGTCTATATCGTCAGCCATATTTCACATTTGCTTTCAATAGATATGAAAGCTCGGTTACACTTTATATTACAACCTTTTATTTAGTTCAATCATGGTTTTACCGTTACGGTTGAAAGTTTGTCATTGATATTTAACCTATTTTATTATACACTACTCGACATTGAAAATACAACACCAAGAAAGAGTGGCCAGAAAGTGATAAAACTTGGCAAACAGAGAGTAACAGCAACGACAATAAGTGATCTTTATTTAGAAATGATATGCGTAATACAGAGCGGTAAAAGCGTCGCTGAGTAGGTTTTACAACCACATTGGTACACGAATTTAGTTTATATATATTTTTTTTTATCCTACTGAAAAAGGTGCGTTATCGTACTGAAAAAGGGCACTGGGCACTCTCTGAAGGTAAGGGACTGCCACCGGTCGCAGCACATCATCCATGTATCGTTGAGCCGTCATAGTGCCCTGAATACGAACTAGAGGTGACATGTAATCGTATGCAATTGCGCCTCAAACTATGATGCCCCTTTGTCGCGCGGTGGGGCATTCCACTATTGCTGCCGGATTGGACCTGTCATAATATTATATTCTTATATAGATTTTAAAATTCTAACATCCAAAAATGTAGGTGTTACAAAGATTTGAAATTTCAAAGGTTATGAAAGAAATGCTTCCGAAAGGTGCGAAACATGTTGATCTGAGGAATGTGATATACTTGTAGTAATGTTTATATAACTGATTTCTTGAATTAAGGAAAAATTTAGTACATATTAGAAATATTTGTGTACGTGGGGATGAATCTATTATTTAAATAATTCCTTGAATAATTCAATTTTTTAAATCTAATGTTGAAACCTATTTTCATACATATCTTCATTTAACAAACCAACTAAAAATTTCAAAATTTTGGCAAAAATGACAGTTTTTTATAATTTTATTCATATTTTATATATTTAAAGATAAAATGTCTTTCAGGAAAATTTTCAATTGGTGACTTAGTTGTTATAAATCCTGTCACGAGGGGATTCATTGTTTGCGGAAGAAGGTAAAATATATCCCCGTTTTGAATCTCATTTTCAGTTATTGCTTTAAATTGTTTCAGATATAATGTTGCATTATATAGTTCTTTATATGAGAAGATTATGCTATGAAAATTCCTGTCTTTAAGATAAAATTAACTATTAAGGAACGATATTCTTCCTTATACCTTTCCTTGTCTCTCAGTCCAAATGGAGCACAGAAAAGAAAATTAAAACTGTATCTGTAGAGAAATCTAAATGGTAGAAATGTTAGGCGTATATGCAGAGTGCTCTAGGATTAAGTCAGCAAATATTGCATTGCAATTTGTGGCCGAAGATAAGCAAAAACGTGTTATTTGAACACGTTGCCTGACATGCATAACTTACGAGTTACGAGATTTTAAACATCGATGGGAAGCGGATAAGATTAGCTGCCTTTTCCATGCGAAAAAGTTGAAACATAGAGTACAGCAAAGGAATAATGGGTGAACAGACTCCATGTTGCCCTGATTAAAGGACAAAGTGCAGGTTTGGGCAGTGAATGTTAATTTTATGTTGATATTCTGATAATTCACGCCACTTTTGATGCAACATGCAAAGCAGATCACGAAGACGTAAGGTAAATGCTATGTTAATTGTTTGAAATACAATCCATCAACATAACCGAAATTGCAAAATCATTGTTGTAGAGACTAATGGACACGTTATAAGACATTTGGGTCATTACGAATCCGTTTGACAACGTGCACATTAGGCTGCTGAAATTCGCGAAAATTAAAAATCTAAATGTTTGATACGTATCAGAGCTCATAATGTGATACCGAGTAAGAAAATGCTGCTAGAATATTAGCACATCATAACTCGTAAATTAAGTATTTCTTGTCATGTGTTCGTTCATAGGACACTTTTTTGCTTGTCTTCGTCTGTTTACTTATTTTCATTCATTATCCTTTTTCGTTATTTCTGCCGGCTTTTGGCAGCTTTATTTTGGGGTACCCTGTATTTTATCAGGAATTTATACTTATGGAAATGTCTCATTACTCTAAAAATTAAAAGTCGAATTTTGGAACCCATTTGTTTATTTTATTTATTTGTGATATCCTTAAAAAAAAGACAGAATAAAACTTTTTCTCTAAATTCCAAGTAAAGATATTTCGTTATATTTATTTTAAGTTCCTAACCGGGTACTTTAGCAGATTCCCTTCCATAAGGAAAATAATTAAAAAATCAGCATAAAGCTCAGTTTGATTGGCTCACATGCAAGTATAGAAGGACAGTGGTCTTCCCACTTTTACCTCACTTTACAGTTCTTGGAGTTTCACCTCGTCGCTCGTCCAAATCATGAGCCCTCAGGGGCTCAGTTTTGTTATTTAGCTTATTAATTCCAGTTCTTGGGCAGTATCAGCAACTTCATTATCCGTCAGCATAAAGCTTATTTTATGCCTTATTCTACATATAAAAAACTGATTTTTAAACTGTTGCATAAAAATATAAAAAGCAATTTTTAATCTTTAAAATGTTGTGAAATAACGACTCTAACACAGTACCTTGTACATCGTCATTTTTGTTGGTAAAAGGTAATATGAAACTTCATATTTTCTGTATAGCATTACTTTATATCCCACTTTGTTGTATTGTGTATACCTTTCTTTTTATTGTCTGGACCTTAATCAAGCATGGAGCTTAATTTGCGAATCTATGGTAAAATTTTGCATTTGACTTTTAATAAATCGCTTTATCATCTTTTGCAAGGGGAATTTCCCATTTAAACTAAATGAATATTTCATTAAACAGTTTTATTATTATTATTATCTGAAATTCGACTACTGCCAAGCATGCAAGGGTTATCTATCTAAGGAGAGGAATACTTTTTGGAAGGCCTTTCTAAAAGAAATTAACTCATACTTACATAGGGAAGGGTCACTCAAAAACATTATTCAACCATCCATCCACAGGGACTCGAGCCCAGAATACATTAAATACTCTCCGCTAGGTCTTCTGAATTTGGCCACAGGTTAACACTTATGTGAATTTTGATAGTGGTTTTTTCTGGTTTGTGAAACTCTTTGCACATTCTGTTTTCTCTTACTGAAAACTTTTGTCCTTGTTTTCGCTCAGAATATGCTATTATTTCTCCATCAACAGTCTTTATGCAAAATTAAATTTGCAGTCTTTCTGCATAGATTCGACAAATGATTATCATAATTAAATTCATTTTACTATGCAAGTACTAATTGAAGAGCCTAAAATGGCTCTAATACATGTATATTATCTCAATCTTACAGCAAATAGTACTAATCTGCTGTCATAAGTAATATTTTATTGCAGTGATTTATATCCATTTTTTCAATACTTAGGATGCAAATAAAAAATCTCTCAAGTGATTTAGTACCATTTATTCACTTTGTTCGTCTTGTAGTAAACAATCAAAATATTCTAGCAACAGGGTACCTCTTATGAGGTGCACGTGGTATTATGTGCAAATGTGCAAAACATATTTTAAATTATAGTTTAAAAAACAAAAATTAAATTAAGATTTTGAACAGTTATAAAATTATCCGTAATACTCAATATACCTGAAACTTGTTTTCAACATATATTTAAATTTTCGTATTCTGTTCTTTTATAATAACTGTCTGCATTTAATACTGATAAGAATAGAATATTTATAATTATCTATATTTATAAGTCTATATTATATTCCAAGAAAATACAATAGCAGAAGTTTTATAATTTGTTTTTTGTACAATGTTGCGAAAGTGCAATCTCAGCTAAGAATAGGTTAAAATTGGTTCTGTTGAACGAAAGACCAAAAGAATTCATAAAGTATAATCAAAAGATATTCGGGTACGGGGAAGCAAAAAATAACTATAAATAAAAATGGTTGATTAAATTTTTAAAGCGCAAAGGAAACAAAACTAAACTGTCCAGGAAAAAACTTATATCTATAATATTTGAAGGTATATATAAAGTGTTACATTATCAGTTGTAAGTAAAGTATTATAACATCAAATGTTTAGATCAACTGCACATAAAAGAATGCGTTCTATATCAAATCGATAGAGTACATTATCTCGAAAGGTCTTTAAATGCACTCACTTTTATTTACTAGTTAATGCAAATAACATTCAAAGTTAATGCAAATTCTTTGACGAATTATAAGTAACAGTATACTATTTCACGGGAAACGGTAGCTCTCTAATATTGAAAATAGAATTTTTTTAATTGCATGTAAAAGGAAACTGCTGTTGGCCTAGACTGCATAGTCAACAGAATTGTTAAATTTATATTTCATACGGATGCATATTTTTTCTTAGAGCCCTATAGTAAGCCATCATTCTTAATAGACTGTTTTGAAACTTGAAAAATATTGTTATTTTAATGAATGAAAACGTTGAAGCACAGATAATATTTTTACTCAGTTAGTTTTCTCTTTGCATAGGTGAAGTGTTATACATTTAATATCATAAGAGCCTTAAATTCCAAATTTGACCAAAGTGTGTACTGAGTAATAATTAGCTTATATTTAGATCATAGTTAATTAAAAAATGTACTCTAGACTAGATAAAGGAAAGAAATAACTTTAAGTAAAATAAAAAAAATCTACTAATCGAAATACGCTGTCTAGATCTTCAATGTATACTGCGGGGGGGGGGGGACAGCTTTATATCTCTCGTTCTACTCGGCCGATTGACGGAATTCAACTTGCGTTTTTATGTCTCGAAAGCGTGACTTAGGGTATGTATTAGATTTATATATAGCATTGTTTTAATATAGGTATTTTGACACAAAATTGGACATTTTTCGATTCCATATTTCGATTCTACGATATAAATTATGCCTAAATATTAAATTTTATAAAATTTGGTGTGAAATTTACGGAGAAATTCAAAAGTTTATCTTTGCGTATTTTTTCAGTTTGCGCCAAGAATAATTCACTTGGCTTACTTCTTAATTCATAGCAACCGATTTTCCTTTCTTTTATTTCATTGTTAAACTAGCGTAAAAAAGTCATCTTTCATTCTTTCAAATACTTTTAACAAAGTGCGTAAACTACATTTGACGTTATTATCGCTTATAACAAATTTCCAAATTCAATACGCGCCAATGTGTAAATTCACGTATATCCTTGGAAATTTTGAATAAACACTCTAATTTTTTACAGGTGTGCTTAGAAATACATCTAGTTGAACATGATGGTAAAACGTTTATAGGCTGTAGTTCGAAATTTTTTTCAGTACATTTTTAGAAATTATTTTAAAATACAAATTTTAAAAATAAATCATAAAAAATGGGCGAATTTTATTTGAAATGAAATTCTGGAAATTCTAAATTTCGAATTCTGGAAGAAGGAATCAAATACGTTTAATAAAAAAGCGATATAAATAAATATATATCAAATTCATTTAACATTGAGGAGCTAAAAGTTTGAGATCTAATGTTTTAAAATGCACGCGGGCGATTTTTACAAAACTTGGCAGTTTGGCATAATTTGAGTCGTAGAATCGAAATACGGAAAAAAATGGCATGTCATTTCAGAAAAGTCCGATTTTGTGTTAAAATACCTATATTAGACCAACGCTATATATAAATCTAATACATATCCCAAGTCGTGCTTTCGAGACATGAAAAACTCAAGTTGAATTTAGTTAATCGGCCCATCAAACGGGAGGTATAGAACTGTCTCTTGTTTTTTAATGCGCAGTGTTCGTTTTATTCTTTTCCTGAGAATGGTTGTTGATTAATTCTCTTCCAGTTCTTAAAACAAGGAAATAAGAATCGTAATATTCAGCATCAAACTATAATTTGGCCATTACGATTTGCATTAACACAAATTTGCGAAACCTCACTTTTGACAAAATTATATCTTGTACAACGTCGTAAAAATCTTCGCTAATAATTATTACTGATGGTAATCATTTTGTTGGCCGTGATATATTGAAACTCGAACAGAGTACATACTTACTAACTACATACTTTTAAGAGCTCTGTCTTAGCCTCACACTTAAAAATTATCTAAAATATCATGTAAAAAATGATAAAAATACTTATTGTTGTCATTGACAAAAGAAGTAAAGCCTTGTTATTTTTCTAAAAAATTCATGTTTAAAATCGAAATCAGTACTTCAGAATGCATACGAAGTATTAAAATCATTTTTGGTAACAAAATATTTTTTCATCACCATACTTGCTCACTCGCATGAATAATTTCGACTAATTAAATATTTCATACGGACATTACGTGTAAAAATACTGTGATTATCTGTGATTTACATAAATAAAAAATGTGTAACATTATACCAATAAAACTCCTCTTTTCATAAATGTAATATTTTAAATTGATTCATTTAATCTATCTGTTTAGTGATGCCACTTTGAAACCTGGAGGCTGTCGATTCGGAAGTTCGGAAATTTATAATATTGGTAAGAATTATTTCTTTAGTTTCTTTAGTTATAAGCTGTACAAGATATTTCGTTTCTCGTATTGGCGTTCGTGTTTGCTTGTCAAGATGTTTTGTTTTCCAATGAATAACTCACAAGTTGAGAGGAAATGATATCTTTCCAATAACGGAACATACAGTTTGAACTTCTGTTTCTACCCAAGATCTTTATTTATTCAAATTTAAAATATTCTATCACATTTTGCAAGAGTTTTGAACCGTAAATTGTGTTAAACATCATAGATTATTATAAACAATAATGAAACGCATATGAGAAAATAGTACATAATTTCTCCATTTAAGTTTCAAATGCCTTAAACGATATGGAACTAATTTTTAAATTTAAGTGTACGGAGACAGATAGCTGCGAATTAATAACTTCATCAAAATTCTAAAAAATAGTATTGGTCATATTAGTCGCATAACATTTATCAGTTTTGATTTTATGTTTTGATCGTCAGTATTCTATGTGTTTGATTCCGTTGTTACTCTTAAATAGACGGAATGTCGACTTGCTTGTCTTAAACCCTCAGAAGAGTTCAAGAAAATCACAGACTCGTTAATTCGTTAACTGAAACGCATTTATTTTTTCCTTGAAGACGTCGCGTAAACTGAAGAACGGGCACTCGTCAAGCATGCAGAAATTTGTGATTCGTTGTAGTTATTGTCACTTATCTCCCTTGTCTAAACTCAGCGATTTCAAAGCGAGCAGTGGTAACACTCTGCAGGAAAATAAATGATATCAAGCACAGAAGACTGTCTACCGAACTTCTAAAGATATGCTGTTCCTTAATATTTTGCGATTTTACATTTGAATTGAATTTTATGTAACGTAAACACAAATAACGTGATATTTAATAAATAAAGTACACACACAAAGCGTTAATAATAAAAAGGCAAAAAACAAAGTTTTGCAAGCAAACTATGAAAATTGAATGTTGATATGATGAGAAGAGACTGAAAAAAATAGAAAAGGTATGACAGCACTTAAAACTGCACGAAATTCTTCGTGACGAGAGTGCAATAGGAGTTGCGTCTATCGTTGGTAAGAGTTTTGAGAACGATATAGGTTATAGCACGACTTTGCAATTCTGCCCCCCTCCAATTTTACAGGAGAGCTCCCCATGGAGGAGACAGATCCTAGGGTTTCCCACCCCTGTTTCCCTATCCCCAATCCACAAGAGGACTTTCGGCTCGCCGCATATTTAGAGTGCCCTCATGCCGCACAGACACTATACATTTATAAATTCCAGAATTCAAAACCGGGCGCTTCCGTATGGCAGTCAGCGTAGTTAACCACTATTCTGGTAGGGCGACATGGCAGAAATCTTAAAGATTCTATTTCTCAAAATTCATCGTAGCTGCATGCTTCACGAAAGCATACACACTGCAGTTGGACCTCCACACTGAACAATCACACGCGTAATAATTAGCAGTAAGTTATTTTAAACATTAAAAAAATTTGCTGTGTATGAAAATTCTTTCTAAAGGTAAAAAGAATGAGAAATATGAAGCAAAAACCAGTTCTGTTAAAAGAGATCGACAATGAAATTTCCTGAAATTTAATTATTTAACTTTATAAAATATTTTTAGTATATTTAACGTTCATTTTTACCTAATAAGTAAGGAAAAATATTGAAAATTTTACAAAAGATCTGTCTTTTATAGAAAGAACAACAATATTTGAGTTTCTAATAACATGAACTTATACACAATATTGGATAACAATTGGAATACATTTGAAGTAAAATTTAGTAACACATAAAATACTAATCCGTATAATTTATAGATATTGTCTGTTGCTCAAAATTGCTCCGTTTTCCTTACCTATCAATGACACTATTTTTGAGGCATAAGAAGTATTATGCATTTTACAGGCTCACTTAATCATACATGTATTTCAATTTAGGAAAATCATGTATAATACAATAAACAGATTATTGAAGGTGCTAAAGCAAAAAAAATATCAGTGCAATATCCATAAATTTACAGGACTAGTTTCGAAGGTTCTGTATTTAAACCTTCGAAATTACCCCTGAAAATTTATGAATATGACTCTGATTCGGGTTGCCTTAGCACCTCTAAATCTCATATAATCGTTATGGTATGTTGTTTTAACTCATATTCATTAAATATATATTAAATCGTACATTTTTATGATTTTTGTTTCATTTTCAGTGATCTGATTTTTAATTTGATAGTGGAATCTTTTCCTGAAATTCTGGACAGCATTTGTGTCTCTCAGTACAGTAAGGACTTAGTGGAAAGGGCAGTGCTCTTTCTGAAGATGAAGGATGGTTATTATTTCAGTGAGGAGTTAGTCAATAGAATTCGTGAGAAGATTGGAGAGGAACTAACTGTTCATCATATTCCAGAAGTTATCCTGGAAATTCAAGATATACCGGTATTTATATTCACTTTTATTTGTCAAAACTTGATGAATGCCTTTTAAAAGTTGATAATCATTTTACTTTATTCAAGAGCAGAAAAGGGTCCTTTAAAAACGCTAAATCAAGGTGTCAAAGTTCAATCAAGGTTTATTCAAGGTGGTGTTTTAAATTATTAGTCAAAAAACGTTAGCAAAGAAGGTCTATTAATTTCATTTTGGCATTTTGCGTCGATTCACTATAAGCTGTGAATCACTTTTCAAATTAATGCCACCAAATATAATCGCCCTGTGTTATATTAAAAGAAATTAAATAAAGAATAGTCTGCATAAATGTATGTATGTTTCATTGTGATAAAGCAACGGTAAGAGCCATCCAAATTTAAATAATGTAATCTTCCATAGAATAGAGGCATCTAGAAGGCTTATTTGGAATTTGAAATTTGTTTTATTATCAATTTCATATTTTGTAACACTTCAACGAATTTTTGATTAAAAACCTAAACGGTTTCAAAGCGAGCAATGGCAACACTATACGAAAGAAAAGACATTTCTATCTCCAGCGCGCGAGACTGTGTATCCGAAAAATTCTAAAGAAATGCTCATTTTAAAATTACTTTGCGATATTGCTGTTGGACTGACTTTTATGATTTGAGTACATAGAACTTGAAGATATATTCAGTTCGTTAGAAAAACATTAAAAATGAACACGTTAAATTTTGTATAATCAGCGCATACTTTGCTTATTATTAATGTTTTAGGAATGAAAGAATACTTGTTGATTAAAATTATGAAACAGACGCAAATTTTGATATATGCATTGCAATATAAAAAATAAAAATATAAGTCATTTGGATAGTATGACTAACTTGTTGGTAACAACAGTTTGGATAAGAAGGAACTACAACTGCTAGCCTATGTTCTACTGTTAGCCCAAAAGGAGTGTTAGTCCGGAATGGGATAATTAGTCTCAAAACGGCATTTTGCGTTCAATCACTATAAGCGGCGTATCATGCTTCAAACTGTTGCCACCAAATATTATCGCCCTGTATTTTTAAAGAAATTAAATAATGAATAATCTGCCTGAATGTAAGCTTATTTATCGCACTATCGAAAAACAACCATCAAATTATAATAGCCATCAAATCATACACCAGAGCCATCAAATTTTGAATCATGTAGTCCTCCACCTGAACATGGGCACCTGGAAGTCCAAATTTCGAATTTGTTGTGCTGTCTATTTCATATTTTGTAAAACTTAATAAAACAAAGTTTTTATTAGCAAACTCAGCGATTTCAAAGCGAGCAACGGCAAAACTGTACGGAAAAATACATTTTTATCTCAAGTGGAGGAAACTGTCTACAGGAAATTCTAGAGATATGCTGCTTTATAATATTTTGTGATTTTTGCTGCTAAATCGAATTTTATGTGACATAAACACCAAGAACGTGATATTTGATAAATAATGTACACACAAAAAACGTTAACAAAATCTAAAGTCTGCAGATGACGAATTGATTTCAAGATTCATTTTTTAAAAATATACTTACATTTATTAAAAATATAAAAAGGAAATTTTATAAAAGAATTACACAGATGAAACTCTTGAAACGAGATGACTTGTTCAACATCACTGAAGATTTTGTATTAATAAGGTTTTGTTTCAAAAGTAAATATAAAGAGAAAAAAAGAAAATCTGAAAGGTTTCAGATTTCAAATTACGTTCAAAGGGGATTTTTTAATATTTTGTGTGTTACCTTTATTTATTAAATATCTTGTTCATTGCAGTTAAACCATAAAATTCACTTTAACAGCAATATTGCAAAATAATTTTAAACTGAGCCTATCGTTAGAATTTCCGATACGCAGTATCACGCGCTGGAGATAAAAATGCTTTTTCTGTACAACGTTGCCATTTCTCGCTTTGAAACCGTTTAATTTTTTAATCAAAAATTCGTTGAAGTGTTACAAAATATAAAATCGATAATAAAACAAATTTCAAATTCAAATTAGGACTTCCACATGCCCATATTCTAGGGAAGATAACGTTTAGTCAAATTTGGATGGCTCTAGGTACCGTTGTTTTATCACAATGCAAGAACCATATATACATTCATGCAGATTCTTCATTATTTAATTTCTTCGGATATAATACAGGGCAATAATATTTGTTGGTAACGATTTGAAAAGCGATACAGCGTTTTAAAGGTTTAAACGCAAAATCGCGAAACGAAAACAATAGTCCTTCAGAGCAAATTGCCCCTTTGAACTAATAACTATAGGACGTCCAGGTCTTCTTCAGAAAAGCGTGACATTCAGTGCTGCTATAAGCTAATACTGATCATCAAAACTGAGATAAACAGTTTTTCTAATTCAGTTTTTTACTTTATTTATTTATTAGCCCAAAGGACGTTAGCCCAGAAGGGTTACTAACTTCGTTTTGACATTTTGCATTGATTCACTTTCCAAACTGTTGCCCTCAAATATTACAGCCCTGTATTATATTTAAAGATATTGAATAATGAAGAATCTGCATAAATGTACATATGTTTCTTGCACTGTGATAAAACAACGGTACTTAGAGCCATCGAATTTTGAATAACGTAATTCTCCACCGAATATGGGCATCCGGAAGCTCTAATTTAGAATTTGGAATTTGTTTTATCATCTATTTCATATGTTGTCAGTCATTAAAGAATTTTTTATTAACAAACTCAATGATTTAAAATCGAGCAATGGCAACACTGTACGAAAAAAAATTAACTCCAGCGCGCGAGATTGTGTATCAGAAATTCTAGAGATATGCTCATTTTAAAATTATTTTGGGATATTGCTGTTGAATTGAATTTTATGGTTTAAGTGCAAAGAACGTGATATTTAATAAATAAACGTAACACACAAAACGTTGAAAAAAACGCCTCTTTGGGCGTAATGTAAAATCTTAAAGCTTTCAGATTTTTTAGTCCAAAGGGGCTTTGTCCCGGAAGGACTATTAATTTCTTTTTGACATTTTACGTCAAAAACTTTAAAACGCTGTATTGCTTTTCCAATCGATGCCACCAAATACACTTTCCCTGTATTATATTTGAAGAAATTAAATAATGAAGAATCTGCATAAATATGTTTCTTGCATTGTATTAAAACAACGGTACATAGATCCCTCCAGTTCTGAATGACGTAATCCTACTGCGAATATGGGCATCTGAAAGCCCAAATTTGAAATTTGGAATTTGTTTTATTACCGATTTCATATTTTGTAAAACTTTAACGAATTTTTGATTAATAAACTCAACTATTTAAACGCGAGCAATGACAACATTCTCCGGAGGGGGCGGAAGCTTTTTATCTCCAGCGCGTGGAACTGTGTGTCGGAAATTCTAAAGATGTGCTCATTTTAAAATTATTTTGCGACATGTTGAACTGAAGTTTTTGGTTTTAGAGCAAAGAACGTAATATTTAATAAATAAAGGTAGCACACAAAACGTTAAAAAAAGTCCCTTTGGACGTAACTTAAAATCTGAAAAACCTTTCAGTTTATTTTTTTTTTATTTTACTTCATTACTTTTTAACGCTCTGACTAGACGTCAATAAAGCTAACTTTTAAATTTTTTTAGTTAAAATTACCACTCAATTATTCATAATAGTATTAGAATGAAGAAAATACAAGAAGATTTGTGTTGCTCCTGAATTTGAATATTCCATGCCTAAAATAAATTTTAAATCTCGCTATCTCTCTCTTTCTATCTATATATATGGGTATATGTGTATTTTCTTATTATCTACAAAATTATAAGAAAGATAATTGCTTTCTAACCGCATACCTTCTGCGATGCTGATGAGGTTTTAGAAATGGAGCTTTTAACTGCAATCAATGTAGCCTCTTTTTTATCCTGATGTTTATTCTTCTAAATATAATTGATATTTAAATATATATATATATATGTGTGTGTGTGTTATTTAACTTTCATAATTGTTCTTGTTTAATTTTCTTAAAACTTTGTAATAAAACTCTTTTTTTCCTAAACAGGTAAACGCGAATGGCAAGAAAATGGAGCTGACTGTGAAACAAATTATCAATAACTTGCCTTATAACTCTGAAAGTGTCATGAACCCCGAGTGTTTGCAATGTTTTCACAACGTGCCTGAATTACAAGGCTTTGAATGTTAATGCTTGTATATCATTTAAAAAATAAACAAAACATTTACTGACACATTTAAAATTAGCTTAGCTTGTATTATAGTGTTTTAACTTTAATTTAAGTAATTTCCTTGCTCAGTTGCTCTCTTCAATACCTTTCACGTATAATTCAGTTTAAAATTTTCAAGTGAATTTTATTTTGAAAAGACGTAATAAAAATTCTTAATTCTAAGCATTTTATTCAAAGTTGTGGAGTCATTGAGTTTTTGATGCTGGAGACATATAAAATGTGCATTCCTTTCCCAAGGATTCGAACTCCGGACTTCTCGAATACCCGTCGTGTGTGCTTCCACTTACATCACGAAGGCATGTAAAAAGGAGGGAGAAAATACCTTTTATTCTCCCCATTTTTAAAGGGCAAATGGGGATGAGAGGACCCGATCGCCAAATCCTGGTGGTGACAAATTGCAGTTCCTCGCCTTTTTCGGTTCGGGCGCCACTGTAACGTTTCATAGTTTTTGCAAGCATAAAATATACGAAGCATCTTAACCTTTAACTGGTGTGAGAATGCATGGACAGAAGGAAATTAAGAGAATGGATTTATCAACTAAAGAAGAATAATTAAAAGAAAGAAAAACATGTAGTCTGTGCCTACCTTGTAAGGAGAGAAAAACAGCATACAAATATTTGGAATGCAAGGAACCAGTGTGTCTTCCGAGCATTCAAACAATGTGTTTTGACTGTATATCATCTTATGATTCATCCTTGTAAACAAAGATATACTTATCTATTATTTATTAATAATTAAATTCAATTTTGTAGAATTATGGTTTAATTGACAACAGTAATACTTAATAAAGTCACATATTTTTCATGCATGTTTAATAAAATCTTTGTGCTTTAAAAACTTTGTTCCTTAAAACGAAGAAAATAGTGATATTTTTATATGAATTTAACTGCGTAAAAACAAATGATTTATTTTTAAAATATATTGATTTAAATGAATTAGAATTCTATAAATATGCATAAAGTATCTATAACATTTCTTAAAAAGGCATAAAAGTATGCATTTTTACGCGTTTCTATAAAGCGGTCTAAGAGACCGCTCAGAGTATTTACCCCGAAAAAATTGTCAAAGCAGTTAAAGGTTAAAAGACTGAAAAGTGAAACCCTCGGACCCGTTCACCCGGTGCGCTCTCCATCAAAATGGGGGGGGGGCGGAACTAAGCAAAGTCGTACTGTCGTTCACTCCTTGACATGATTAATTTTTCTGATGTTACTGTCAGACAAGTTATAAGGTATTTCTTCCGCCTTCTTCGTATGCGTTCGTCGTGTAGGGGTCAGCACGCTCGATGCGAATTTGAGAGGTCCTTGGTTCGATTCCCAGCAAGGGCATTGGTCATTTTTCATCTTTCGTGTTTTCAAAAAAGTCCTAATGACTATGCAAAGTAAGATAAGTCACAACAACAACACTCCAATACGTTTAATTTTATTCGTGCTAAACCGAATTTCACCTTTGACGTATAATTTTTAGAAAAAACTCTAAGAAATAAAAATTGTCTAATAAATATGAACATAATAGAAAAATATTTTTTAAAATTATTCCTAAATCTCGGGATTTTAGTTTTAAGAAATTAAAATTAAATTTCAAAAACAAATAAATAAATGCTAACTGTTAATATTTCAATTTACTTCTTTCTTGTATCTTAAGTTTTATAATAACTTTAAAAAAAATCTCCGACCAGGCCTCACAAATTTTACAAAATTTATTGCCATATGGCTAAGCTCTAAATTTAAAGAGTACTTTCAAACATGTAATGTATATTAATTTTCAAAAAATACAGAGATTGCTGAGAAATATTCTTTTCATGGTTTTTCAAATAATTCAGTAAAGAAAATTAAAAAATATAAAGTAAGAAATAATAAACTTATCGAAAAATGCAGGATTTTCGCAATTCTCTAGAAAAGGGTTTCTTCTAATAGAAGTCTAAGTCACGTGTGAGTCAGCTTGATCAATGAATTGCTTCTGAAAGCTCCGCCTATCCTTTTTATTATTCCATATAGTATTCCGTTCCGAAATATTTAGTGTGCTGTGTGCAAAAGTTGAAATCATTACACAAGGATGTGGAGCAATACTTTGCACACGGCAATGATTATTGTCCAATCATATTTATCTACATCCGAAACTCTAATACACATAACCAATCAAAATTAAGTCTATGACGTCAAATAAGGTCATCTGCAAAAGGGAGTTACTTGAAATTTTTTGAGGAAATATTGACTCAATAAACGATAAGATAAAAATGATGTGAAGCTTTCCAGA
The DNA here is from genome assembly GCF_044657685.1 of Stegodyphus dumicola. Classification (NCBI taxonomy): domain Eukaryota; kingdom Metazoa; phylum Arthropoda; class Arachnida; order Araneae; family Eresidae; genus Stegodyphus; species Stegodyphus dumicola. The sequence continues at coordinate 130,596,344 of NC_140777.1, forward strand.
CCAAGAATTGCAGCATCACTGATTTATCATCATGAAACTGGCTACCTGCCAGAACGGAAATTTCAGTGCGCACATGCGTATTTTAAAATCTTTAAATCCCAAACTCCCTTATTACTCCTTTTTTCGAATTTTAAACGTAATATGAAAGCGTATCGTGCTATAATATAAAAGTACCTTTAGAATGTATTAATTTTGATTTAATTTTAATTAATTTATTTATTTTGTGAACTAGGCAAAAGAAGGCTCAGTTGTACATCAGTTTTTTAAATCACAAAATTTCATTTCTCAAGTCAATTTTTATAAAAGTGAAGATTTAATTTAAAGAAAAAGTGTCCACACATTCTTAGTTGAGTGTACACAGTTTTCCCAAATTAATTATTTATAACCCTTACAATAGAATACAGCTGTAGCAAAATTAGTTACAATTACAATATATATATATATATATATTGTATATATATATATATATATATTGCAATTGTACTAATTTGCAATATAATAACTAAAATTTTATAATAATAATTAAAAGAAAACTATAGACAAGGTTTGATTTTAATTGCTCCAAAGTAAAGGAAAACATCTGCTCCAAGGTAAAGAAAGTACTCCAGAAGTCGTCACACAGCACCACGGACTGTCCTTTGATACAGTTTCACTTGACGCTGCAATAGACAGGGAAAACAGAAATATCTGCAGGGAGAGAGGGAGACAGGGAATATCTGCCATGGGAGAAATGCCTTCTTGAAGAACTTTCTAAGGAAAATTTGTCTCCAACTCACGTTGTGCATAGGAAAAAGCAGAAGAAAAGCTCATGCTGGCTGCATGGGGAGTTTCCTGATTTTCTCCATTTGTAACGTGTGTACGATCCAGTTTCCCTTACAAAATCTTTCGCGAAGGCACCCTTCCCCTTAGGTCATTAGCCCTAATGTGCTGTCTCGTAATCAAATAAACCATGTAGGATTCTTCACTGTGTAGTTCTTAGTTGAGAGTGACGAATCTTAAGATTTGATAAGCGAATAATCATTTGAGCTCGTGTGACAGAAAAGAACTAGATAGAAAGGTAAAATAACCCTTTATTTTTAAAATAAGATTTAACAGAACTCCGTCTTGGAGTTGTACAATAAAACCGACACTTGGGCTTGAACTTAAGAGACTAAGAATTAAACTAAACTAATCTTAACGAAAGGAATTATAGCCGAAGCTATAAAAATTCTAACAGAGTTGGCCCCTTAATGCTAATTGACTGCGAAGCTATCAAGGGCCTAAAGCACGGCCGAGCGTATTAATAGCTTACGAGAGAGTAGCCTAAAAAGGCGGACGCGTGCAGCCAGAATATCTGGTACCTCTCTCACTAAGGCAGTAGAACTTCACGGTTAAATACATTAGCATTCAGACGTGATTCTAAAACTACGTTCTGGCCGGAAGTGGTATGTTGAATTTAAAAAGCGATAGGAAAGGGAGTTTAACTCAAAATTTAACAGTGGTTTTTAAAATTTTGAAAATAATTTCTTAAATTAAACTTACTTTAGGGTCTATTTAAAAAAATCAGAAATAAAGAAATCAAATTTTTAAACAAGTAATCATATGCAATATTCTTCTTATAGTAAAATGAGTTACTCTAAAATACACATATGTTTAAAACTCCATTCCTGCATCAACAGAACAAAATTTACAACAACCCACAAATATTTTTTTAAATAGGTAAATTTCATAATATCAGGTTTTTTTCCCAACGAAAAGCATTTGTTTCAAATACGCAAAATAATTAAAGTCATAGAAATCATATTTAAAAACTTATTCAAAATGTATTCAAAAATAAATATTACAAAGCTTAATGTTTTGAAGTAGTTGTCACGAATTGCAGATTACTAAACATAATAGCATACGTTTTGGTCCATAGAGTGATAAAATTGAGTATTCTTAAAATCTAATACAACCCTCATGTCACACAAATACAGTTGCGGAAAAAAATTGCAGAAATCATCATGTTTTTCGACGTAGGAGACATACAAAACCCAATCGTGGCTTTGTTGGGGTTCGAACCATGGATCTACCTTTTCTAGGTGGACATGTTAACCATATGCACCACAAAATCACGCACAGGGAATGCGATAATTCCTTATATTTTTATCCACGTGAGAGTGACTGGGAAAAGGCACGAGATCAAATTCATCAAATTACAGCATATCGTCTCTCACATTTTACTTTCAACGACCATTAGTTTTTCGAATTAGAAAATGTGAAACACGTGCCGTCGCTGGCCACCTTGTGTTGATATGTTGCGAAGTGGTGTCTAATGATGTCTCCTATAACAGTGTAATCTGGTTTTTCTTTAACATTACGGATTTATGCGCTTATTAAATATATGCTGACTTAAAGTTCTGGAAAGGATTTTGAAAGTAGATCACAAATATCTTGCAATACAGGAGATGCATCCTTGAAATAAGAAATTATCTGAATAGTTATTTGGCTGTTGGAACGAATTGAGATTTTATTTACTATAATTCCTATTCCATTCGATATTGAAATATTTCGGCTTTTACTTTAAACAGAAAAGCACTGTTAAATTGATTGATATCTCTTTTCCAAGTGTGGATATATGAAATATATGTCGTTCCGTGGAAGAAGCGGGCATCACCCACTCATTCTTGCATTTTTGACTTTAGTCGTATAAACTACTGGGTATCTTCATAAGCTGGGTGGAAAATCTTTTATTGTTATCCTAAGTCTAAATTTTAGAACTGGATGTCATGTGTACAGGACGCTTGGGTGTTCGAAGTTTTGTAGTTGGTGTATTTAAGTCATGATACGCTGCTTCTTGCTTGAATTGTAGAACTTGTACTTCCATAATCACTTCTTTCTGCTACTTGAAAATGTGGTACGTTTGCTAAAGAGCATAGTGACATTTTTGATGCAGTTCTGTAAAGATATTAGAAGGACTAGGCATTGAATAAGTATCTTTAGCGTAACTAATTCAAACCATCAACATTAATTAAATAGAACTAACTGTAAATTTGCGTTGACAATGATAGCATAAATGCATTTATTGCCACAGGTAAAAACTGCTGAACGCAACCTTCAGTTCGATGACACTGGTAAAATAAATGCTGCTATGGCTTTCTTCGATTCGTGAGCGTAATACGAAATATGTGAATACGGAATCGATACGTTATACAGCAGCGAACACGGAATCGATACGTTAAGGAGCGTCATGTTAACCGCTGTGCTGGATCACAGCGGTCTCGGTCTAGTGACATCCAAGCGGACTGACATATCCTCTTGGCCTTTAGGTTTGTACAGTTACTTAACGTACCTTTGTACCTTTTGTCAGGAACCTGGTTTGTGGGAAGGACGGCAAATATCCACACGGATAGTGTGACGACTTCTGCAGCACCACGGATTGTCAATACTATGACCATTGATACAGTTTCACTTGAGGCTGCAATAGAGACAGGCACGTCTGCAGTACCGCTACGGAATTAGCATTTTTCCTGTATTCTTACTTAGCATAGCATCGTTCCTCTAGATTTCCATGTAACATTACATAGACAAATGCAACAGTTTCAAATATAATTGCACTAAAATCATCTATCTATATACAAACTATTCATAACGATATAGTTGTTAGACGTTTTAGAATAGTGTAATCAAGTTATATTGGATTAAACTGATATTTAAATTTAAATGTTTCAAGTAAAAACGAACCTATTTTAAAATATTTATTCACTGATAGTCAGTATTGTACTTGAAACTGACTGCAGATCTTTGTTTTCTATAGCATGATGCAATATATGTAATTGATATAAAGGATTTTATACTGTTAGGCAAACGCATTCATGTGATAGAAAGTGTTATGTGTATTATTCGATTATAATTTGTATGATTATAGCAACTATTTAGTTTAAGAATCTAGAAAATATGTTAACGTATTGTAAGAATAAGACTTTAATAGTTAATCTTGTTTATAAACTATTATTTTCATGGATATATAATATTAAATATATTATTTATGGACAATAATATTATGGATAATAATATCTTATAGTCCTATCTATGGGCTATATTATATGGAATTATTTATGGACAATATTTATGAACTATGCGATGGACTAATTTATATATTCTATGAGACTATCTATGGACTTGTTTATGGGCAGTGTGATTTGTGGACCTATAATTTTACTATGTTATTTATTGACTGCATCATTATGTAATACACTTCTTTCATATATATCGAAGTTGAAACAGGGTTTAGTGACTTACGTATATGTTTGAACGCAGCTAAGACTCTTTCTTGAATTTTATACTTTTTTCTTGAATTATTAATTTCTTGAATTTTTTCTTTAATTTATACTATATCTTGAATTTGTAACCTTGGTCCTGAAGTCTACATTAATGAAAATTATAATGGCATTAGTCACATTAGCTTCAACTGGTCGTCATCAGTCTCAAGTAATCACTATTGGTTTCAATTAATTCTTATGCACCTAGTACGTGGATTTAAAATTTTTAGTTATCAGTGTCAGTTACCAATGTTATAATTATCAGTGTTTTAGCTATTAGCAGTTAGTGCATAGTTTTAGTGTTTTGATATACTGTACTTCCCGGCCTATAAGACGAACATTTGGTTACTTCAAACTGTGCCCCATAATCAGCCTGCATGTTAAGGGCCAATGGTATTTCAAGGGCCACTCTCTAAGACGCAAGTAGATTCTCCGGGAAAAATAAATTATGTATTTTTCCTGCATCAGGCATAGAAAATTGCTGCCTTTATTATAAAATGTTGATAATAACACTGTTTAGAGTCAGTAGATAGAGTTTTAATATCTCATTAAGGATCCCTCCTAAACAAATTCGCTAATAAATCGTCCATGTACACATTTTAGAGTATCTTTGTGTATATACTGTGTAGTGTAATGTAGTTTAGTTTCATCTCACATGTTAGACCGTGGGACATGATGCTGAAAGTAACTTCGAAAATACTCTCGTAGCACTTATTTAGATGCAATGCAGAACTGTTTTCATAGCCATCCTTTTTTATAAAATGGATAATATTGTGAAATCTTCTGATTTAATAATGTACGTATTAAGTGTAAATGAATAAATTTAAATAGCACTGCTTCTTACTCAAAATCAAGCTGCACCAATAACAAGACGAATTACAAATCACACCAACTAATCGAGTGAGCGGTTAGGAATCAATTTCGCTTTCAAAGCCATCTAACGTTTTTCACCTTTCTGCGCTATCACTCACTTTAGCCCAACTTGCATTTGAAAATGGTGATATTCTTTCTTTTACCTTTGAAAATGCAAGCAACAAGTCATGGGAGCTGCTATGTCCACATAAGTCACATCTGTTTGTTTACATTGTGTTTGGCGCTTCAAAATGAAAGAGTTCTTCTGGTTGGTCAATTTCTACTAGGTCAAAATAAAATCGTTTCGGTAATCAGTTCATTGGAATAAGAGTATCTCTTGCGAAAACTCGAAGTTTGTATGCAATTAAACTTACGTAATATGAGAGTGTCATGTCGTTCAATGCGCAATACATTACTTTCTCTTTAGTGTTCATATCTGCTTTTACACGATACAACTAAATGTTGCAAAAAAATTAAAAATGGAGCACGTTCTTGGAATCGAAAAAGAGAAAATTGCCGTATTGCATTTAAATCTGAAGTCGTTAATTGCGCTACAGAGCACGGAAACAGAGCAGCTGAAGGGCGGTGTGGCCCACATTCGACTGGATTTAGTAAATGTACATTACGTGCAAGTACTCCTAAATAGCCAAAGCTTCAGGCATATGTTAAGAACTGGATAATAAATCACAAGGAGAATGGTATTGTTACAAAAAGCTTATTTTAATTGAAGCGAGAAAATTATTCATAGATATGTTTACTGTCAGTTCTTTTGGAATAACACCATGGTATGAGAGATTCATAAAGAGACGTGGTCTGTTTATGCGTACCAGAACTACAATAGCTCAAAACCTGCCAGCTTAATAATTAAGAAAGACTATAGATTTCCACAAATATGTCATAAACCTGAGAGAAATAGAACACATATGAAAAACAGAACACATAGAATGAGGTAACCCTTACATCTGATGTGCCATCAAATAGAACAGTGGACGTTAAAGGGGCTAAGACAGCAAAAATAAAGACTTCTGGTAACGAGAGAACGCACTATACTGCTGTTTTTGTGTGTTGCACTGACGACTTAAAACCTCCTCCCTTATTAATCTTAAACGAAAAGCGCTGCCTAAATGTGCAATACCACCTGGAACTTATATTTGCGTTCATCCGAAAGGATGGATGGATGAAGAGGGTTTGAAGCTGCTGTTATAGGAGATGTGGTACAATTGTCCAGGTAGACTTCTGAAAAGAATCGTCTTTTGGTATATAATATTGGTGAGCAATCAGTTTAGGGCCGATATAATGGAATCAGCAAACCTCCTTGCTACTAAATTGAAAATGCATCTTGCTGTGATTTCTGATGGATTGGCTTCTTAATTGCAGCCTCTAGACATTTTAGTGAATGAATCATTCAAGGGATTTATGCCTGGAGAGTGGATAAAACAGATTGAGGCTCCAACTCATGATGTCACCCGGAAGGGAAGAATAAAATGACCGTCAATTTCTAATGTTTGTGAGTGAGTGAAAATGTTCTGAAAGAAAATTGAAAACGAGACTAAAGTCTTTTTAAAAGTGTGGGATTACCAACGTGCTGAATGGAAATAAAGATAACATTGTATATGAAGAAAGTTACACATCCAGCGAAAGTAACAACTAAAGGGAAAATAACTAAGTATACAATTTTAGCAGACGAAATTCTGGGATTCTAGGACAAGTAAACGCTGATATATTTGCTAATTTCTTAATGTAATAGTTCCGTTTCGTCGTATAAAGTGTTGGCATTAAAATAATTGCTTTGAAGTTTTCTGTCCAATGCTTTAGTCTGAACTACAGAAACTAACCATTCTCTAGTTTAAAACACTAACAACAAAGTTTAAATTTACTGTGTTTTCCTATTTTTTAGATGTTTCAGTGCTTAACACATATGAACCATTAAAATTTATATTTCTTAATCACAAACAATATATGACAAGAACATCATTATGTGACAAAAAATTTTTCTGAGTTAAAATTCTCAGTGTAAGCCATCAAATTAATATGTAATTATTTTAATGTCAAACGATGTACACGATGTAATATTTTGTAAACACATAATGTGTCATGTAACTTTTATTTTTAAAAATAAGTGCTCTCCATTGAGGTGACATGACCTCGTGCATTCATAAAAGCTTTAGGTTGTATGTCATTTCAATGGCGCAAAGTTGTGCGTTGGACGACGATGCTGGACACGAGAGCGGTACCACATCATCTTTTCAGACGAATCCAGATTCTGAGTATACCATCATGATGGACACATCCATGTTGGCATCATAGAAAACAAACATTGACAGTTTGCATTCATTGTCCTCGTGGTGTGATCGTATGGGTACCATTGGAAACACATAACGGTCACACCTTGTTCGCACAGCCGATAATATGGACAGCTACCGTTTAATTTCCAACGCGTTAAGGTTCCAACGCGTATAGTAACACGTATCTATGCTTTTTCTTCAAGACCTGCTTGAAGCCATCTTTCAGCAAGAAATGGACTATTGTAGGGACTACCCGTCCTGTCCTGGACTTCCTCTATGCAAAGAATGTTGGACAATTGTTTGAATTCTAGAGATCTCTCATCCACTGAGAAGATCTAGTCATGTGTCGCCCAGAGACTGACACACAACCACTAGTCAGCAGCTACGACTGATGAACTCTGGCATAGAGTTGAAGTCGCATGGAATGAAGTATCCGTCCTGTCATTCAAGCTCAGTTCAATGCAAGCCGGATTACGACCGTTGTTGCTGCAAGGCATGGCAGCTCTGTGTACTGAATTCTACCTGCTATGTATCCCAAACCACCTGCAAATTTAATCATGGCTTTACCCCATTATATTGCATATGTACAATAGATAAGATTCTGACATTTGCTTTCTTTCCTGATGTAGCACTTTTAATGCCTAACAGCGCAGGGTACGATTTATATTTCTCAGAATATCTTTTTCATAGAGTTAATACATCAAGAAATGAAAAAGCAAAAGCCAGTTCTGAGCTAGTAGACGCATAATTAAAATTAACATATAAAGTTAATTCAAAACAACCTGTGTATCCACCAGGCTAACTCCAAAAAGCCAAAATTGAAAATATAGCAAAAGCTAAAGTAAATTAATTTTTCTTTTCAGTAATTTTGAAATGTACTTCGAAACGTAACTGGAAAACTTTTATGAATAAAGTAATTTTTAGGTCTGTAATCCAGCAAGAAAAACCAATGTCTCGAAATTTAATGTACATATTTAAAGAAAACACCAAATTCAATACAAAGCATACAATTTGAAAACAATGAAGAACTGGATAGTTTTTGAAAAGGTTTGATTTTATATTTAATAAAACATTGGAAAAATAAGTAATGTTAAACTGCAAATAAATAAACTTAGGCTTTAGGAAACCTCCCTTTCAGAAATCTAACTTAAATGTGCAATGACCATTTAACTCTTCATTTTAATTTAGGTATTTCCCCTCTCTGTTCTTAAAATAGTAAATGCTTGTAACAGAATTTTTGCACTGTATCATTCCTAGATTAATCCATATCATATGACGTTTACATAACGCTGGTGATGTTAATGGTTTTACAAAATAAAACTCAAAACAGTCAACAGTAATTTTGGAGCGCTATTAATTAGTCAATAAAATAATATCGAAAACGATAATATCGAAACTAACCCACTCTAAATAAAGATTTCGTCCTGAACACAGTGTAATTCGCCTCTGTTGTTGCTTCTCTTGTACCGCAGAGTTATCAGAAATGTAAATGGTTTTTAGAATTTAGTGTGCCATGATATTTGTTGCCGCAAATATTTAATTAAGATAAAAGAAATATTATTTATGTCTGCCACGAGTGCTTCTTATTAAATCTGCCTCGGCTACCAAGTTCTTCGTTTTGTTATCATTCATGTATGCTTCAACATCTCTCTACGCAGTCAACTTCTTTGCAATTCATTACACACACACACACATATAATATATACACTCACTTCCAAAAGTTAAGCACGGAGAGGAAAATGCTAATTATCGAAAGCCAATCATAATTGAAGAAAATGCAAATCGCTGGAGAGGTAGATGGAAGTATGCAAATATGTTAGGTAAGAGCCAATCGCGCTATGTCAAGAAATATGAAAAAAAGGCAGTCTTATAAGAAGATAGCTTTATGAAGGATTACAGAAGCTGATTGTAAGTGCTGATAGAAGGTAAACTTTTTACAATTTTTTTTTCAAGACATACGTGTTTCTATGACTCCAGAAGACGAATGGAAGATTCTAAGCGCTGGCTTCCTGTGGGGCGCATCGAAGCAGGACAGTTGATAACAGATGTTGCTCTTTTCTTTGGCTTTCATCATTCTGTAATTTCCCGTTTATGTAAACAATTCCAAACCACACAGACAGCTGTTCGAAGACCCGTAGCCGGTTCCCCAAGGGTTACAAACCCCGCGGAAGATCGATATATTGCTACTGTAGCCAAGCGGAATCGCAGAGCGACCTCCACACGTGTGACATCTATGGTTACATCGTCCACTGGTAAGGCGATATCTGCAGCTACTGTACGGCGAAGATTACATATGAGTGTACTGTACGCCCGGGTACCTAGAGTTTGTTTTGCTCTATCCGTCCAATCAAGAGGGGCACGATTACAGTGGTGCCGGGAACATGTCAATTGGAGTGTGTCTGACTGGGACAATGTTTACTGATGAGTCAAGATTTGCTCTGGAGCCAGATGACAAGAGTATAAGGATATGGCGTGAACGACGAACACGCAATCAGTGCGAAAACATCACCGAACATCACGCATTCCGAGGCTGAAGCATTATGGTGTGGGCAGGGATTTCATTAGGATACCGCACCGACCTGCACATCTTTAAAGGGGGTCTTTGACGGCTGTCCGGTATCGAGATGAAGTCCTAGAACACATTGTGAGATTGTACGCTGCAGCAGTTGGCCCTACTTTTGTCTTAATGGAAGATAACGCACGTCCCCATAGACCTGATATCGTCGATGACTACCTGGAGAGTGAAGGGATTGCGCGTATGGCGTGGCCAGCATATTCGCCCGACCTTAATCCCATTGAAAATCTTTGGGATGCACTCGGCTGTGCTGTATCTTTACTTTTTCCTCCGCCAGCCACTCTTATTGAGCTAGAAACTGCTCTACAAGAAGAATGGCGATTGCTTAATTCTGCGATGGTTGACCACCTAATTGAAAGCATGGTCACAAGGTGTAAACTTTGTATACAGATGAGGGGGATCATATACCCTATTAATGTCCTTTTTTTCATTTTATGTTGTTTATTTTCACTTTATACATAATTCTGTTTAAGTCTCCAGTATGTCATTATCTGATAACTTACAAAAATTTAATAGTTTTCATTTCTGTATATAATTACTGATTTTGTTTTATGCATAAATATATGTGCTACTTTCCTGTCGAATTTTGAGTCAATCAAAGCAGTATTTGTTGATTTTTTCATTTTACATCTTCGGGCTTAACTTTTGGAAGTGAGTGTATATACATATATATAGAAATATTATGAATGTAGAGCTAAAAGCTTCTGCTAGAAAATTTACAAAAATTTAATAGTTTTCATTTCTGTATATAATTACTGATTTTGTTTTATGTATAAATATATGTGCTACTTTCCTGTCGAATTTTGAGTCAATCAAAGCAGTATTTGTTGATTTTTTTGCATTTTACATCTTCGGGCTTAACTTTTGGAAGTGAGTGTATATACATATATATAGAAATATTATGAATATAGAGCTAAAAGCTTCTGCTAGAAAATTTGTAATATTTGTTTGATATTAATTCTATGTATTTTATCTTGTCTCTTTCAACTATACGAGCTGCTCGTACGGCCAGCCGCCTAAAATCTATATATATGTGGGTGTAAAGAAAATTATGGATAATGATTTTACTAAATCCAGCTAATGTAGTGAGATGCATTCCGATGACCTTATAGATCGCGTGTCTTATGTATACCTAATATAATCAAACAATGAGATAGCCCCAAAGATCACCTGACTTATGTATAGCTAATGTAAACAAAAAAGGTAATTTTTCTTCTTCCTCTTGTGGAATGTATCTCATGTCTCAGGCCCAACTGGTAAATGAGGGTAAAATATATGAAGGACTTCGTTTTTTTCTTTTAAACCTTTTAGTTTCTTAAAATATAAAAAAAATCTGAAATATAAATTAAATATCTTAGGCAGTGCTGAATCCCCTACACTGGCACAAGGAAGATCCATTTTATTTATCTTAATGGATTCACAGAAAAAATTTCGGAACTACTTGATTTTCACGGCTCCTGCGATAAACCGGCAAATTATGTAAAACAATGGTATTCCCGTTTTCACAGTTTTGATGAACAGCGTGATATCGTAATAATCTATTGTCAGTTGAAACGCTATAAACAAATGTCGACCATTTTTAAATTACCGAGGCGTGAGGGAAGTTTTTCCCAATAAAAATATACATTATCTGGAAATGGAATATGTACGCGCAAATGGCCACGAAATGAAATTATATGTAAGTATGCAGAGGTAGCGTAAGACTGCAACTGTCTTAGTGGTTTCAGAATACTACTCTCAATAGCTGTGTGTTTCATTTACGGTTAGACAAAGGAGCTAACGTCACTAAAGTAGTGCTGTAAACAGCTCAACATCTGCCGAAATAACCACAATATACTAGAACCCCAGTTTTATGAATGGGGTTTGTTTGCTAGATTTACTTCTACACCCTAAAGAACGAATAGGTGGTCCTGTAAAAATAGTTGACGATAGTTTTTGCGGCGAAAACATAACGCTGGCAGGGTACTTTCACAACAGTGGATATTCAGCGAGTTATGCCATGAAGTAGCAAGTGCTTTCTTCTTCAGGTTCCAAATCGGGAAGCTAGCACACGATTATAGACCACGTGGTATGTGGAAGAATCGACAATACAGTATTTAGATTGTTTGGCAGCCTATAAAACAGACGAGATTGAAAAGGCTGGTTACGGTCATTTAACTGTGAATCACACATTTAATTTTGCTTATCCAACAGATGGGAATTCACGCCCAACATGTGGAAAAATTATGGGGCTCTATTAAAATGGTGAAATAAAAGCAAAGTTGGCCTTGATATCACCTAGAACGGTACCTTTTCGAAACCATGCGGTGAAATCCTTTTGGAAAGATGAGACTTTTGATGCCACACTAAGCAATCACGAAGATATGACCACCGCAAATTATATAACAGTAGTTTAAACTTGGCAATATCTTGGCGCCATTTTGGATAATGGGGACCTTGAATATAAAGTAGTACCAAAATTTCTAACACTCGATGCAGGATCTCATGTTTGCAAAGAAACAATAATGCATACCTAAGCTTGCCAGACATTCTGAATTCACACGAAATAATTTCATAATTATTTCAGGAATTGCGTCTTGCATTAAAAAAAATCACGAAATTTTTAAATTAGTGGTTATGAAAGTTAAAGCACAACAAACTGTTCTTCTTGTAGAAATAAAGCAACGAAGCCTACTAAACCATAATAATGGTTTTTACTAATATGCAGAAATTTTCGAACAAAGGCACGTAATTTTTAGGATTAGGATAAATTCGTTATTACATCATCGTATCATCCACATCTTCACAACAAATATACTGCAATTTATACATAATTTAGTTTTCAGTATTTTGTTCACAGGTTTCCTTACTTTCTATTTTTCAATTTTGTTCATATAAAAGTTTTGTTTGTTATACTATGCTGTATAACTTACAAGAGTAGATTTTCTTAACAATGAAAAAATTTCTTAGAAAGTGTCTTACATTGTCTTCCTTAAAATATATGTTAACATATGCATTTCTCGAAAGAACAATAGCAGGAAATCTTTGAGATTCGCTATGGCTTATAGAGATTTTTTATTATTATTTAAATACAATATAACTGAAAACATTTTATTATCGTTGGTAATCTTTGTATTTCTGGAAACTTCCACGAGCTGTCACAATTACAAATTGAAATTCCTTAACACCCTTTCGGAACCTTAAAATTGAGTAGTTTTGAGTAGGTGCACCTTAGGTTTCCGGAAGATATGCTTCTTGAGGAATCATTCAAGATCTCTGAATAAGCCAAAGTAAATCCTTTTCCGGAACGGGTATCATCAGACCGGAAACTAACAAAGATGGCATCAGCAGTGGACTGTATCTCAGGTGGAATCTGAAAGAAAAATTTAGTTATCTTTAAATTAAATGTTACCGGTTTTAATATTAGGCTGATCAAATAAAACCCTTTCGTGACTAACTTCCCACTAACGCCCGAAAGGATATATATATTGTGAGGTTAGCCCTGCAAAACCGTACAACCACTTCACGGATCATTAGTCTGGAAGTAGGCATATTTTCAGCACACCCAGTATCCGCTCGTACAGTGAGTCGACGTTTGCAGCAGCGTGGACTATCAGCACGGTGACCATTACTTTGGATTCCCCTGACAAAGCTGCAAAATCGTGTTACGAAAGGAACATGGAGTGATATACCCCTAGTCTGTACAGTATAATTCATTTGGCTATGATTTTCCGCTCTTAAAGAATAACCGTTGAGAGACGGAAGTTACCACACATAACGCATCCAAACAAGATCAGTATACTACCTTATCATTCCCTCAGTGCTTAGCGTTATCGACGTAAAATTTCGACCAGAAGAGTGGCTTTCTTATTCATTACACATGAAACTTTCTGCCAACATCTAATGTATTCGCCTTTAATGTATGTAATTTAATGTCAGAATTTAATGTATCTTTGTATGAAAATTGGAAGAATAGGAATCAAGGTACAAAGTGAGAGAATCCTTTTTTAATTATAATCAAGAAAATGCCCTTTATTCATAACATTTTGATTAACTTTGAAGTTTCAGAGCTAAACACGTAATGCTTGGAGGGTTGTTAACTAGTCGAAGTAATTTAATTGATGAAAGAAGTATATAATGACGCACGCGAAGGACGTTTATGGAAGGACGCAAACGAAACAGTGAGTAGTATTTGAGTCCTGTTCAAGCCCGTGTTGAACCATTACAGACAACTGAAAAAGGCGTTGAAGCACTTTGTAGGACGCTCAGAAATATCGACTCAGGTGTTCACTCAAATGCTGAGGGAAGATTCGTTAATGATTCGATAGCTATTCTTCAAAAGTTTACAATCACGGCATTCATAGATTAAACACTTTTTTTTCCTTTCGCAGGTATTGCCTGCAAACGGTTTTCAGTTGATCATCCTATACTATATATTTAGTCACATTACACTTCAGTTTGTATTCTAAAAATTTAATGACCAACGCCTATCAAAAGGAACAATTATAAAATATTTTCCAGAGAAATACAATTGGTACGTGAAATTTGTTATTGTGCTTGATTTCGGCCCCATAACCCAGCGTATTCCAAGGGTTAAATGTAAACGCAAGCAACAGATATTTTAAGAAGGGGTAATTATTATTTTTAAAGAAGATCCGCTTTTATTTCATTTTAAATCAATTCTATTGGCTTGGAAATTATTCCAAATTAAATTTGGCAATTATTTAATTTGATATCGAAACTTTAGAAATACCTTCAAAGAGAAAAAATTAAACTATCCAACACGTTTCTAGAATGTGGTGAATTGAGAACTCTTGTTTGAATATTGACTTATCGTGTATACCACGACAATAAATGTAAAATTTCAAGTGTGAGTATAATCGACTTACATTGCTGGCCATTAAAATTCCATTACGAGGAAGGAATGATCTGACGTACGTCAAAATCACGTGAAAGAGAGAAGAGGCTGGGATATGCAAATGATTAATATTTCAGCACATTTAGAGTAGGCAAGAGGGAGAAATAACATATGAAGCACTGCATAAAAGAAATGTTGTATAGTGTATTTCTCCTTCGTAAAGCGCTTTGTGAGGTCGGAGTTTGCTCAGAATATCGTGTTATGCCTCGAGTAATAAGAAGAAATGCTTACCAGCAAGTGTCAGAATTCGATAGAGGCAGGATCGTTGCCTATCGAGAGTGTGAATT
This sequence comes from Stegodyphus dumicola, assembly GCF_044657685.1. Lineage (NCBI taxonomy): Eukaryota > Metazoa > Arthropoda > Arachnida > Araneae > Eresidae > Stegodyphus > Stegodyphus dumicola. The sequence goes on from NC_140777.1 coordinate 130,611,520, forward strand.
ATCTTTTCGTGATATCGCCCGTCGTACTAGTCGACATCCAACCATGTCATGCGATTATGGAATCAGTGGGTTGCTGAGGGTCATACTGAACGCTATGCAGGAACTCAACGCCTTCCCATGACTAACGCCCGAAAGGATATATATATTGTGAGGTTAGCCCTGCAAAACCGTACAACCACTTCATGGATCATTAGTCTGGAAGTAGGCATATTTTCAGCACACCCAGTATCCGCTCGTACAGCGAGTCGACGTTTGCAGCAGCGTGGACTATCAGCACGGTGACCATTACTTTGGATTCCCCTGACAATGCAGCAGAGCAAGACGGCGACTCTAGTGTCCCGAACAGTAAAGCTGCATACAGGAGTGGCACAATGTGTCTTTTCAGACGAGTCCCGGTTCTGTGTGCGGTATTCTGATCGCCATATACGTTTCTGGAGGCTCTGAGAAGACCCCACGTCGCCTGCTTGCATTCGATATCGGCATAGGGACCCTGCACTTGGTGTGATAGTTTGGGCAGTCATTGGGTAGATGATACGCACGTCTATAGTTCAGATCGGTGGTAATTAGAACGCAGATCGGTACAATTCTGACATCTTACGTCCAGTGGTTGTACTCTATCTTCGAGAACTGCCAAATGCCATCTTCCAACAAGATAATACAAGATCACACGTTTCACGTCGTGTTCTGACCTTCCTCGATACATAAGGTGCCCTGGCGTGAACGGTCTCCAGATCTGTCACCTATTGAAAACATCTAATCATGGGAGACTGGCCTGCCACCCCTTTCCAATTAATACTTTGTGAAAAGTGGCATAGACTTGAAACAGCATGGAATGAGCTGCCTCTTTCTGTCATCCGTGCCCAGTTCGACCTCCATGTCTAACCGTATGAATGGTTGTCATAACTTTGTTTACCATAGCTGGCATGGGAAAAAATATGACCTAGGTTTTTGTCAGCCGTCAGAATACCTCCGCACACTGAAAACAAGCAAAATAATTAAGAATTTTTAAAGTCAGATTAAAAGAAATGCAAATTAAAATGAAGTTTCTTATAGAGTATTACTAGATATTTCCTCGTCAATCCACATTTTCAATCAACAGAGTCTATATACTTGTAAATTACATTATTCATATCTATGTTTTCAAGATTTAAGCACGCCGTTACAACGTTCTTCTATTAAAATTTATAGTAAGCAATTTTCTTTTTATTCCTAATTTTTCATTTTTCTATTAAGTAACTGGCTATCAGGTACCGTTACCTTAAACTTCTTACTAAAAATAACAAGACATTCATGAGAACGTTAAAATGCATAAATCACATGTGTTACTCAGTAATTTACAAATTATATCAGGGGTTCTTAACCAGGGAAGGTGGAATTTTAGAATGTTTTGAGGGCTAAGGCTAGAATGATGTATAAAAGAAATTAAGAAAACAAAACAAAATAAGAAACAGTTTTTCACAGACGATTGAGTGTTTCTCATTCAATTAATTCACCTCTCACTTCGCGAGAAGTCAAAAATACATAAAAACGCAAAATATCTATTTTAAAAATTACGAAGTAAATCTTAAACACTTATTTCCTCGAAAAAATTCCAGAAAGGATTAAGCATGATTTAAATAATAAATGAAGGCGTTATCTTTGTTGTTGCGAAAGTAAGTTTCTCTAGATTGGCAACAAATCCGCTACTCAGCTGTTTCAAATGTAAACCAGAGCAATGGCCGCCATCAAATTAGGCTTAGAGGCACTTAAACAATTTTAAAATTGCTGATAATTCTAAAAATATTGCATACAGATTTACTAAAGGCATGAAACCCTTAACCGGAAGATAAAAACAACATAATTCAATCATTTTTAAAGCAAAAAATGTACAATTTACAAACATATAAGAGTAAAGAAACTGAGATCACTGAGCCGGGTAACAGAGTGGATATATTTATAAATATATTTATATACGTTTGGCGCGGCCGATTGAAACCAAAATACGAGGTGCACATCTACATGTTATAGTAGTCTTATATACAAAATTTCAACGTTCGGAGGCTACTCGTTTTTGAGTTATGCGAGATAGGTAAGTACGCACGTACGTACATACGTTCGTACAGACGCCACGAAAAATTCTCTTCAGAATTCATTTTAAAGCAGTTTTATAATTTTTTTTAGAGGAAAAGAGTGTTTTATTCTGTCCTTACGTACATATATCACGGAAATACATCGTTAAATTGCATTTGAAAGAGGTCGAAATGGGATATTTTCGTTGAAATATGCTGCCTGAGCCTTTTCGCGATTACAATACTTTCTTTTCACTTCGTACAAGGAAGTAAAAAAGTGGTTTTGAAGCGATAAACGCATATCCATTTCAATTCTTGTTGCTTACTAATTGGATTGTGTAATTCACACAAATCAGCAATTTTATTCTGATCTTGTTGAAATTTTACTCACTTGACCTTCAAAACAAGCGGAAAGTTTTTGTCTGCGTAAGATTTCGAAGAACCATCTCAAGGGGTCAAATATAGGGCGTTCATACACTGACTACCAATAAGTATTTGGACACCTATGCAAATGACGATATCTGTGCTCCTAAAGTACGTCACAGACTCCGCCGGTATATATCGTGTAGGAAACAGCATCGGGCTTTAGTCGCATGCAAGATGCCTCGCAGTTCGGAGCTCTCTGATTTCGAGAAAGGTATAATTATCGGGTATCACAAATGTGGCCGATTCTTAAGGGACATATCTAGCGATCTGAAGTACCCAAAATCGACAGTGGCCTAAGTGATTAAGAAGTGGAAGGTGAGCGGTGATTGTCGGAATGTGCCCCGAGTCGGCAGACCAACGAAACTGGGAGATAGAGACCGACGAGTGCTGTCCAGAGAAATTCGGAAGAACCGCACCCAACCAATGGCCCTCATCCGCGAGGAGTTTCAACAGGCATCCGGGAGTATTGTTTCAATGAATACCATCCGTAAGGAAGCACATCTGCTTGGTTTTCATGGTCGTGCTGCTGCCCATAAGCCTTTGATCACAAAGTCCATCCGCGCTGCTCGGTTAATGTGGTGCAAAACACATCGAAATTGGACCGTAGATTAGTGGAAACGGGTTTTTTGGAGTGACGAATCAAGGTTCACCCTTTACCGTGTGAATGGCAGAGTCTGGGTCTGGCGTCTACCTGGAGAACATCTCCTGCCAGAATTCATTGTGCCAACAGTCAAGTTCGGAGGAGGTGGAATTATGGTCTGGGGGGTGTTTCTCCTGGTATGGGCTGGGACCCTTGGTCCCTATTCATGATAAGCTCAAATCCAATGCCTATTACACTATTTTGGATGACAATGTGCTTCCTACGTTGTGGCGGTTTTAAGTGTTTGACCCCTGTTACTTTCAGGACGACAATGCCAGTTGTCATGTTTTGACGTTAACCAAGGCTTGGTATGGTGCCAATGGAGTTCATCGAATGGACTGGTTTGCCCAGAGTCCAGACCTGAACCCTATCGAGAACCTCTGGGACGAGTTGCATCGCCGAATTCAGGGGTGCACTACCAGTGCAAAATCGGTGAAGGAACTTCTGTGTCTTCTCCAAGCCGAGTGGAAGAAAATACCACTAGCTGTCATACAAAGACTTGTGAAAAGTATGCCCCGGAGGGTCCACGCTGTAATTACCTCTCCAGGAGGCTCTACCAACTATTGATTTTGAATAAAGTTAGTTTTTCTTTCTATCGCAGGTGTCCAAATACTTATTGGTAGTCAGTGTATTAGAAATTCCGCTCATGTCACCCATCTTCTGTTTCCGTCGCCCTTGTTGCGTTCCCACTATCAGCGAAAGTTACACATGCTAAGGAAAGAAATTATGATTGTTTCTTACAATAAGTAAATGTTGATATTTCTGCAACACAGTTTCAATTTTGAAATCACGCCACCCGACTCTGGTTCACTTTGCTTTTGTTACGTTCTCGCTCTCAATTTTTACTAAGAACGCTAAATGGGCCTTGTTTGTTCACTCTTTAGAACAGCATAGAGCTTTTAAAGAAATTAAGTGCTTTTTCTATCAGTTTTAACTAACTGAGTCTAACTGAGATTTCGAAATATGTGCCCACGTCCCCTAAATGAAGCCTCTTCACTCTGCACGAAGCACAATCGAAGCCGGGTGTCTCAGTTAGGTTACACATATCAGGGATTAAATGCATTTTTATTTAATCATACTGAGGAAAATTTTGAAAAGTTATTATTACTAGATGCTTGCGCAGCCAGCCGTCTGAAACAATTTTTATAAAATAAAGTGTATAACACATTTTAATGAACCAAGCTAATGTAATTTTTCGGGTCAACTTTATAATAAAGAAGATGAACTACTTTTATTATTTTCAAATCGATGAAATTTTAAGTGACTAACTAGCAGATTCAATTTAAACGAAAACTATCTTACGCTTTCTCGAATGGTAACACACTGATGCGCGAAACACACTGGTACTTTAAAACTCTTTAAAATTGCTAATTTTTTGATTAAATTTCAAAGACAATATATTGCGCTTTGCAAAGTGGCATCACACTTCTCTAAAATTGATGAGTTTTCTCATTAAATTTCAATATTAGGCTTTCGGAATGGCAGCACGTTGCTGAGTTTGCTAATCAAAAAAATTTCACTAAATTAGACCAAAACATGAAATAAATAAAAAGATAAATTTTAGCTTCAAACGAAAACTTAAACTGCAACGCGTGAGTCTCTGTATCCGAAATTCTAAAGATACGGTCAATTTAAAATTATTTTGCGATATTGCTCTTTGAATTGAATTTTATTGTTTAAGTGCGAAGAACATGATATTTAATGAATAAAGGTAACGCACAGAATGTTAAAAAAACGCCCCTCTGGACGTAATTTAAAATCTGAAACGCTTAATATTTTATTTTTTTTAGTCCAAAAGGGCTTTATTGTCCCTGAAGGACTATTGTTTTCGTTTTGCGATTTTGCGTTGAATCACTATAAATGTCCGCTTCACTTTTCAAACTGTTGCCACCAAGTATTTAGACTCCTGCATTATGTTTGCAGAAATTAAATAATGAAAAATCTGCTTTTTTCTCGCATTGTGATAAAACAACGGTACATAGATCCATCGAATTTTGAATGACGTAATCCTCCTACGAATATGGGCATGTGGAAGATCAAATTTGAAATTTGGAATTTGTTTTATGATAGATTTCATATTTTGTAAACGTTTAAAGAATTTTTGAGTAACAAACTCAAAGATTTCAAAGCGAGCAATGGCCACTCTCTACGGGAGAATAAAAACTTTATATCTCCAGCGCGCGGAACTGTGTATCGGAAATCCTAAAAATCTGCTCATTTTAAAATTATTTTGCGACATTGCTGTGGAACTGAATTTTATGGTTTCAGTGCAAAGAACATGATATTTAATAAATAAAGGTAACACACAAAACGTTAAAAAATCGCCCCTTTGGACATAATTTAAAATCTGAAACCTTTCAGATTTTTTTTAACATTATATATAATCTTTTTTTTTTTTTTTTTTCCTTTTTTTTTTTTTTTTTTTTTCTTTTGTGTGTGTGTGTGTGTGTGTGTGTCTTTTTTTAGTTTAATTTCAATGTTCAATGTTCTTAATAAAATTACCTTCAAACTTTTCTTGTCTTTTTAACTTTGTTTAATATATATTGTTTTATTCGAACTTATGCTATATAAAATTGAACAGCAAATTCTCAAAATATTTAAAGGCAGCACATCTTTAAGATTCCCGATTCCGCATACATTCATGGTGTAATTTTAAGCATATTATAACGCGTGTTCGACAGGTCCAGCTGTTGAGTTCCGGAGAGGGCATTGCTCATTTTTCATGTCCCCTGCTTTAATATATATATATATATATATGCCATTAGCTTTGCGCGACTACAAGGGTCAGAACTGGTGCCCATGTCATTATGGTTCCACCAAATAGGTGGACACCGTTGCCTCCTACTAAGGGGACGGACAGTTACAAGCATGCCTTCTCCAGGATTCGAACCCTGTCTCAGCATCATTAACCCCTGTACTGGCTGGGCGGCTCAAAAAAAAAGTATTGACTCTACAGTGCCGTCCGAACTAAAAGGTGTTCTACGATAATTCGTCACCACCAGGGTTTGGCTGCTCAGTAACCTAATCCTCAGTCACCTTTTAACCTTTTAAGGGGGAGCATATAAGGTATTTTCTCCCTCCTTTCCACATGCCTTCGTGATGTAATTGGAAGCATAATCGAAGCGTATTCGAGATGTTCAGGGTTCGAGTCCCGGCGAGAGCACTATCCATTTTTCATGTCTCCTGCTTTAAAAAAAAAAAAAAAAAAAACTGGTCTGTACAAGCTGAGTATGCATTGCTATCGATTATCTGCTGAATTTATTGTACAAAATAATTTCATTTTAGAATCTATATGCTGAGCGTAACAAATTATTATTTCATAGCAAAAGGGTGCGCTAAATGAGCCTACCGGTGGAGTGTCTAACTAGAATTCCTGGAGTGTTCCTGGAGTGTAGATAATTTCCTGATAGAATTGTTACGAATACAGTATTGGCTGGGGATATGGTTGTCTCATATTCCCTACAAAATTTGTTCAACACCAGCGACATTGGGGAATCTCCATCATAAGGTCTGCGGTAACTGTACACACATTGTAGGTGATTTTTTGAGTCGAAAAACTCAAACACCTGTAAAAATACAGAATCATATAAAAAATGCCAAAAATATATTCGTTACCATCTAAATGTTGAGTTCAAGTTCATTTAAATTTTGAGTTAAAATTCATCTAATCATTACTTATACGTTAATGAGGTTTACGTATCTTTTAAAAACTTTATAATGTGATACAGGCGTATAAATAATATAGCATTATTGCATAAACTTATTACCAGATTTTATATCAAGTATATAAACGTATTAAACATAGAGTACAATAAAACTGATAGATAATAAAGTAAATTAAAGACGATATGCTACGAAAAAGATAAGAAATGAAGTTAATCATTATAAATTACAAACATTTATGGAAAAGTCTATATCAGACTGCAAAATTATTCATTTGTCTTTCATATCGAAATCATTTGACATTCATTTGTCTTTCACATTTTTTCGAAAAGTCCTTCAGCTTAAGAATTGACGCTAAAAAGGAGATGGATGATTTTTAATTAAAAAATTTAATTAATACGTTTTTATATATAACATACATTTAATTATATAAAACTGAATTATTGATTCCTTGAGATTTCATTTACAAACCATAGATGCTATTCTGTACAAGAAAGCCCAAGACAAACTGAACCGTACATGGGAAAGGAGAAACCGAAATTTTACATATTCAAGCTAGTAACAAGTAATAGCGTTTCAAATGTCATGCAGCGAGGTATGTTGTACACCTTGCATACAAAAAAATGGGACAGCTCTATATCTCCCGTTCTGATAGGCCGATTGAGAAAATTTAACTTGTATTTTCGTGTCTCGAAAGCCCAACTTAGGATATATATTATATCTACGTGTAACAATTGTTCTAACGTAGGTATTTTGACACAAAATCGGACTTTTTCTGAATATACCTATTGTTTTCCATATTTCAACTTATGCCAAAATTCCAAAGTTTCTAAAAATCGCATGTGTAGATTTTAAAAAATTAGCTCTCAAAATTTTAGATCCTCAGTGTTAATTGCAATATGGTATACATTTATTAATATCTTTTCTTTTTATTAAACGTAGTTGATTCCTTCTTTCATAGTTCAAAATTTAGGTAAAATCCACATAAAATTCGCAACTATTTTTATTAGTTTTTATAATTTATATTTTTAGCAATTTTTATAAATTTTTCGAAACAAATTTTGAATAATAAGCTATATAATTTTTGCCATCTTCTCAAAGTAAATGTATTTCTAGGAATACCTGCAAAAACATGTCTAAAGATATACGAGATTTTATAAATTAGCACCTTTCGAAATTAGGCGCATGTGTTATAACCGATAATAACGTCAAATGTGCTTTACTTTGTTAAAATTATTTGAAATAATGACAGATGCCCTTTTTTCCCGTTCGTGCAAAGGAAACGAGAAAGAAAAATAGATTGCTGTAAATTAAGAACTTCGCAATTTTTGGCTTAAATTGAGAAAAGCGCGCCAAGATAAATTTGTAAATTCATCCTACTAGATTTTAAAAAATTTCATATGTGGGCACAATTTGAGTCGTAGAATCAAATATGGGGGAAAAAAAAAAGTTATGCCATCTAAGTCCTATCTTGTGTCAGAATATCTGCGTGACCTTCTCTTTCATCAACTTGTATAACAGTTCATGCGTTCTTCACTTGCTTCGAATTGGGTTTATCTTGGACCACCCTGTATATTTTTTCGAATTCAATTGTCTTTCGTCTACCGGTATGGATGTGGCGGAGAAGCCATTTAATTGCAAGCTTTTGCTGAAATTAATTTATGATAATGCACAATTTTGTTTTATGTTTAACGTATCTCCGACAATGAAAGAAGATGATTTTCTCAATTTTTAAGTATCAAGACTTAACATCGATTAAATTTAAAACTAAATTTAAGTTGGTGAATCTAAATTACAAATTTCAACTTGAATGAAATAAAATATACTGAGCTTATTTGCTAATACCTAGTAATGCGCAGGGTTTTCCAAATATATTATTACATATAGTTAAGCTTATATATTCTTACCAGCTTGATTTTGTGTCCTGGAGAAGTCTCAAACTTCCATATGCATTTCTTGTTCACCGGATAATCATTTGGATATCCTGGAGTTCTGATAACGCCTTTGTCTGACGTCACATTACGCATACAATTATCTGTCAAAAATAAAAAGGTCTTAGGACATGTTTAAAGTTACACTTTTAAAACGTCTGGACCAACGTAATTATTAAATTTTGATAGGTGAGATTATAGAAATTAAATTATGTATCGAATACATTTTTCACAATTCTCTGCTTGATTTTCTTTATCGCAGTTTTCTCTAATATAAAGGCGTATCGGATTCTATTTAGGAAATAGGATTGATTGGCATGCTCTCGATTTTGAGCTGAAGCTATTATTAATCGATATTTATTGTTTATTGTTATTGTTAGTTGAATTACACGATAATGCCAGAATTTCGATATTCGTTTAGTTTCAAAATAATGATGTTCCTTCTTGTGAACTATTACTGGTATACTACTGCAGTTTTTTTTTATGTTCTACTCATTTTTAACGAAGCAAAAAAAAATCGATAAGCAAAAATAATAAAATAATAATAATAAAAGTGCTTAGGATTTTACATAATTGCCCTTCATTTTGTACTGCTTTTACCATGCATCTGAACAGTAGCTTAATTCCAAACCCATAACTAGCTCTGTTTTCATTTCAAAAAAATGTTATAATGCTCTTTTTACATTCCCCGCATTATCAGAGACTTCGAAGATGAAAGTACTCTGTAAATTATAAGGTATTTCTCCCGCCTTCTTGGCATGCTTTCGTGGTGTGGAGGTCTGTACGCTGGGCGCCTATTCCAGAGGTCCCCGGTTCGATTCCTGGCGAAAGCGTTGCTAATTTTTCATATTTCCTGCTTCCTGATGTCTCTATAAACTTCACGGAAAAGTGAAAATTCGGTACATGCATGGTATGAAATAGATAATCAAAAAGATGCATGGTATGAAATAGATAGTCGAAAAGATGTATAGTATGAAATAATATTTAACAACCAAAATGCATGACGTTTTTGTTTTGCAAATGATTATATTAGCATGAGCTCTGTAGATGAAATTAAGCCTCGGCGATTGAGAAATCTTAACTGTTGAAATGCCGGCTTTCCCATTTGATGTTAGATTTTAGTATTTATTTTATGATTAGGTACGAGTAACCCTTATCAGATCAATATCTTGCACCTAACCATGTGTTTAATACACCTTTTTGAAATATTTTCCATTTTTAATGCATAACGCGTAACATCTGCATTATGGAACGCAGCTCTTTCACACTGGATTTAAGGCATAGTATTTTTTTTCATTTCCTTTCGGAACTCATTATAGAAATCGTAGTTTTGGATTTTAAATACAGAGTTCAAAAAAGAGTAGGGAAAAAACAAACACACAGATACCAACTCTCTCCTCTTATACAACAGAAAACTGGAGTAGAACTCATTAATGAAATATTCTATTGAACTCAAACACCTGGATTCGTCTTTTGACTGTTGTACTGTATGCCAAAACGAGTATTTCCATTCGCAGAAGGCATTTGTTACAACTTTCTCGAAGTGTGTTAATGCTGCATATCTGAACGCTCAAAATATATCGTCAACTGTGTCATGCCCATATACTTGACAAGCTTTCCAGTACGTTATGGTAGCAGCACTGCCTTTATCATACTAGTACACTAAGTAATGTTTTATACGCTTTCGTCCCATGCCACTTTAAACAGAAAAAGCACGAGTTGTTTTCAAAAATTCAATGGTAATTACATGCTCTGCATCTGCATTCATTATTGGCTAAAAATTACAGTCATCGCAACATCAAGTATGACATAAAATATTCGGTCGACAATGTTTCTGCAAAATGGACGAACATAATATTTGTTATGGCATAATTAATTTCTCAAAAGTGCATGTTTGAAATCAATCTAATCATAAAGTTTCGAGATAATATCTATTTCATTTCCTACCGTTGTATAAAATGAAGCTTTTTTATTTCCTTATGCGAAGTAAAGGAAGTATTGTAATCGCGAAAATTTTTGGGTGTCATATTTCAATGAAAATATCCATTTTGTCCTCTATCGAATGCAATTTAACGATGTTGTTGCATGAAGATTGTATATAAAAACAGACTAAAGGACTCTTTTTCCCAAAACGGTTTGCAAAAAGGATTTGTGTGTGTGTGTGTGTGTGTGTATTTAATTATGTCAAAGCACACGAGGGCTATCTGCCTAAAGGGGGGATGCCTTTCGTGGAGGACTTTCTAAGGGAAACTGGCTCGTATACACGTTACACAAGGGGAAAACCACGAAAACGCCCATGCAGCCAGCCCGTTCGCGGGATTCGATTTGAAATGGATTCAAAGAAGATTTTTTTTCGAGACGTCTGTACGTACGTACGTATGCATTTATCGCTCATAACGCAAAATCTCCGAACGTTGAAATTTGTATATAGGACTAGCATGTAGTTGTGCACCTCCCTTTTTGGTTTCGATTGGCCTCACCAAAATTATATATATATCTTTATATATATATAATTAATATATACATATATCTATATATATAATTAATATATACATATATCTATATATATATAATACATCCAATCAGTTCCTCGGCTCCTTGAGCTCAGTTTTTTAATTCTTATATGTTGTGCATTTTTTGCTTTAAAAGTGATTGAATTATGTTGGTCTTATCTTCCGATCAAAGTTTTTATGCCTTAATTAATCTGAGTGTACAATTATCAACAATTTAAAAGTTGTTCAAGTGCGACTAAGCCTAACTTTTTTTACCATAGCACCCATATTTTTTTTTTTTTTTTTTTTTTTTTTTTTTTTTTTACATTTGAAACTTAGCAGAAAAGTGAATTCAGTTTCTGCACCTTCACTGTCTTTTCGCCGACTGAGACCAAAAGAAAACTTTCAGTTTTGTGCACCAAAAAATCCGTCTTCCTGCCTGCTGGCCGAATTGATTGTTTTGGGGTATAAAGTCTAATTTGAATTGCAAAAAAAAATTTTTTAATTATCAAGTATTTGGTGTTTTATATTTTTCTATATTTTTCAATTTTTAATAAAGGTATTTTGAGGTTTCACGTATTTTTGCCTTGTCGCGAAGTGAGAACTGAATTAATTGAGAAATATATTTCTAATGAAATTCGAGGAAATACGTTTAAATGAAATGCAGGAAAAACTGCGTATAATTTAATATAGAGTATAAGGAAGTCATGTGATGTACACATCAGATTTTTTATTTCACTGCATTCAAAATCCTTCTGATTGTCAGTTTTTAATTACAACGTGAAACACAAGACTCCTCTCATAGCTAGAACTTCCATAAAGAGTTGCATTTCTGCGAATACTAATACAGGTCTTGATAAAAGTATTATTATATAAGACGTCACCGAGACAATCATATGAGTGTTAATAGTTTCATTATTTTGTTTCTCAGCACCAGTGCTGTCTTTGGTGACATTAGACATTGCGTCTGATGACTGTTGTGACATTAGAGGCTACCATCATAATGATCTGTATGCCTGCAACCAAAGACGTTTAGCCATCTACTGATGTTACCGGCACCTACAGGATGTTATAGAGAGCAAGTCATTGTGTGCTGAATATCCGACATTGTAGCAGATCGTGTAATTCTCTGAAGCTGAATCATCTTTCTGTCTTTCCTTATTGTTATCTAGGGAGCTGTCCCATACCTCGCATATCCATAAATGCATATCTTACTGCATCCAGTATCTCCAGCAATATCCGACAATAACACCCGCGAGAAAGATGTGGGGTTGACGTACTAGGAAAGGATCATCTGGCTTCCTAAGGTAAGAAGATACGAACAGACTCGAAAAAGCGTCTAACGGATTAGATCTCTGTCAAACTAATTTCATAGTGCATTTCAAACCAATAGTTTCAGCACAGCAACACTTTTCAAAATAAACATTAAGCCCATCAGAACAGCTTTTCAAAATATTTCAGATATGCCAATAAGCCAGTCTTTTTCACGTTATTTGCGTGGGTGAATGGCAAATTTGAATCATTGCATATCTATGAAGAACAGTATTTGTATCAGTGAACATATCTAACAGTGCTTTATTTCATTCAGAACAGAAATTTTTTTAAGCAGGAGAAATGAAAAATGAGTAACGCCTTCGCCGGGAATCGAATCACAGACCTTTGAAATACGCGCCCAGCGTGCATACCGCTACACTAGGAAAGCATGCTTAGAAGACGGAAAAAACACCTTATAAGGTAAATCGTTTCCTTGTAAATGCAACTTTTGACAATGCGTGTAACTTAGTAGAACTGACTAAGAGTTGCGCGATATTTTGTTTTAGTTCAAATTTAAAAAATCACTTACTTTGAAATATTAAAAGGCTAATTTAGAACTTTTTCGTCAAAATGTTTTAAACTGATATTGTAATAATACCATTTACAGTTTTAAAGTTTTCAAAACTCGTGAAAGATGACGCTCATATATTTCTTCTGTGGCACATTTGCCACCCGAAGCAGCAAAAATTTCAATTCCGCTCTGCGTATTAACTATCTGGTGTAGAAAATGTTTGTCATTTGACAATCTCCTACTCTGTGCTTAATAACTATTTTTCTTCGCCTGAATATTAAATTCAAAGTCTTTTGCATATGGAAAAAAATACTATTCTTATCACATCATGGTATCTTGTATAAAAATGTGATGAATTAATCAGGATTGTTTTAAAAATGGGGTGAATTAACCGGGATTGTTTTAAAAATGGGATGAATTAATCGGGATTATTAACCCTGCATATAATGAAAACAGAAGGGTTTTGAATTAACTTAAAAATCTTCTGTTCCAAATAATAATCTTTCTGCTCATTAAAGTAATATCGTTTCTCTAGATAGATTATCAGAGTTTGAAAATACTGTGAGAAAACTTTCAATATACCTTCGGAGTCGCTTACCATTACTGCAACTATGACCGTCAGGAAGAAGAGAGAGACCATCGTTACCAACACTCGTAACTTCCAATTGTGTCTGTGCAAATTTGCTCACAGCCGCCATTTCCTACGGCGCATTCATTCACATCTGAAATATCAAAAGATAATGTTTCGACATTGGTTTGAAATGTAGAATTAATCTTCGTGCTGAAAAATAACTTCTGCTATATTTAAAGCAAAAAGTTGCTTCTGCTATTATTAGACTATTATTACTGCTGCATATAAATATTTTTATTGTTTATATACAAATACTGTAAAATTCTTTCTGATTTTCAAGAAAAATAGAACTTACCAAGCATTTAAATTTTACAATTAAATTTTATTTCATAACTAGAGATGAATGTCTTTGAAGAACATGTTTTTATGGTAATTTTATCCCAAAACGAAATCAAAGATTTTAATACTACCAACTACCAATAACAACATATGCTCAACTCCATGAAATATAGTTTAGTAGAAGTGAATGCAACGAGTTAATTTCGTATAAAATTAATATTTCCTTCCTTTTTGATAGGTTGTTTGCTTTCTAATAATTATGAAAGAATTTAATAAAAATTATAATAATAATCAAGGCATATTTCCTTACGCGTTTACTGTTAGTATTCTGTATCCATTACAAATTGACAAAACTATCGTGAAGTGAAATTTTTAAGAAAATTCTTCGCAGCAAATTTTGCAGGGAATTAAATTTTAATTTTAGTTGTTGAATAAGTTATGTATAACTACATATAGTTACCTAATAAATTATAACTTTACCTTTTGGCTGCCGGTAAGCCCTCACATTTTAAGGAATTCCATCTGAAATTAATGTGACAAAAGCCAAACGAGGCAAATAAAAACGCAATATCAGAATTTAGCATGTTTTAACCGTTCAGCCACTGGTAGGACAATTGAGTGGCACTGAATACCTATTAACTCCATCTATAAATGGAACAGTTTTTTTTTTTTTCCCCCAAGATATTGTCTTGACTACTCTACAGCCATCGAGACTGTATATATGCTGTGAAAGTCCCATTCTTATTAATATTATTGAAATTTTGTTATTTTCATGGTATGAACAAAGAATTACAAGCAGCCTGCATGCCACAAGTTTGCTCTAGGTAGCGTTTCTTAACTTTTTAATAATTTTTAATGTTCACTTTTATTTTGGAACACGGGGTTTGTTTCAACGATATGGTATTAATGCAAAATTCCGTAAATACAGCATTTTCAAGATCAATGTTTTCATGAAAAAACATTTAAATCTGTCGACCAGTGTAATTTAAAACTATTATACTATTTCACGTGTGTTTGCGTGTGAGTGAATAAAACATTTTACATTAGTTAGTTTAACTTACAAGAAATAATTTTAATGTAGCATTTGAAATTGGGTTCCATTACTTAAAATTCTAAATCCGAGAAATCTATTTCCAACAGCTTTCTGTTCAATGTATGCATCCTCAAAGATAGATTTAACTATTCTGTTAATTGACAGATTTAACTATTCTGTGTTAATTTTACACAGCCACATCAAGTACAATGTAAATGAGACCTTCAAAAAGATAATGAATAACTTAGTTACAATCAGTGATATCGAATGTAACCCAGAAAGGAAAATCGAACCATGTTAATTAACTTAAGCACGATTGAAAATCCGATGTCTGAAATCAATAAATGTTGAGGAATATTCACTCTTCAGTTTAAACAAGCATAAGATGAGCAGCATAACGCTAGGTAATAAACTAATACTTTAGCTCTCATTCGGCCTAGCGATATGAATAAGCAATAATAAAATATTCTACCTCTACAAACCATGTTTCATTTAATTAGTAATGAATACATACATTTTACAATAAGGATTTATTTAATCAAAAAAGAAATTAAACGCTAGTTTTAAAAAAGCAGATAGTTTTATATTTTAGACTTTCCTGTTTCGCAAGCGTCTTAATTCATCAGTTATAGGGATTATTATTATTATTTATGGATTATTTTTCTTAATTCACGTATTATTTTTAAACTTTTGAGTGAAAGAATACTGTTAAATCAAGCCGCGATTCGTTACAAAATTAAAAAATAAGCCTTTTTTTACAACTAATAGCAGAAAAAGGCATGTTCTAAAAATAACAGTGCCGGAGCAAATATATACAGCAAATCTGTCGCCAGATTCATACACTCATATACGTAAAGGATGAAAAATAGCATTTCTGACCATATTATAACGATATAAAGTTTAGAAATAAAGCAAATGAGAATTTAATAATTAACTTTCCACATATTTTGTTTTAATTGCTAACTTTACATTACTATTAAAATTTAAATTCTTTACTAAAATTTAGAAAGCAGGAACACGTATTATATTTGTGTTGTCAAATTTACATTAATAGTAAATAACACGTATTATATTTGTGTTGTCAAATTTACATTAATAGTAAATAACACGTATTATATTTGTGTTGTCAAATTTACATTAATAGTAAATAACACGTATTATATTTGTGTTGTCAAATTTACATTAATAGTAAATAACACGTATTATATTTGTGTTGTCAAATTTACATTAATAGTAAATAACACGTATTATATTTGTGTTGTCAAATTTACATTAATAGTAAATAACACGTATTATATTTGTGTTGTCAAATTTACATTAATAGTAAATAACACGTATTATATTTGTGTTGTCAAATTTACATTAATAGTAAATAACACGTATTATATTTGTGTTGTCAAATTTACATTAATAGTAAATAACACGTATTATATTTGTGTTGTCAAATTTACATTAATAGTAAATAACAGTACTGCATTTTTTACAAAATATGCAAAGTAATAACCTGTGAAAAACACAGCAGAGAAACCACTCTTTTGCATGGAGTTGTCAGAAGTAAATTCTATTCTAATAAGATTCTCTTCGGATTTCATCATTGGAGGCAATTGTGATCCACAGTAGCTAGCTTTGTCCTTCCGTTTTCCGTTCACGAAAGTTTTACTTAGAATATTCATACTGTCGTATAAACAAAAATCCTCATCCTTGAGAAGAAATAAAATTAAAGATATTATTTGAAAACAGTATCTCTCAAAATAATAATTTTCTTCTCACAAAGAGAAGCATCACCTAAAACAAATCTCTCACACAACAATAAAGTAAAAATATTACGTTGTTGAACATGAAATGGCGTATTTTAAGAAAGATTGTAAGAAAAGGAAATAAAAAAACACCTATTTAATCAAATTAATTTCCAGCAAAATCAAGAAATTGTTTCGAACGTATCAGAAAGCCACGTTTAAAAGAATTAGGGGCTTTGAAAGTGGGAAAGTCATCCATTGCCCGATAAATCAATACGTCGCTGTCAAAACTTTTCTGCCAAAAAAAAAAAAAAAAAAAAAAAAAAAAATATTACAGTCTTTGCAGAACTGTAATTTGAGAGGAGTAAGTGTCAGAATAGGACTGAGCATGAGGCACAGTTGTTGGCGTCCGCCGAAAACATTGCGGACGAGAATGTCACGGAGAAAGTAATGCAAGGCGAAAACGTCGAGGTACAAAGCATCGTGGTAGAAAAAAAAAAAGCAAAGAGAAAATATCGCAGTTCTAAAACGTCGTGATACAAAATATCCTCGTCGAAAAGAAAGCTTTTTAAAAACTTCGCAGTTTAAAAACAGCGTCGTCCAAAATATCATGGTAAAAAAAAAGTACTTACAAATCATTGCATGACGATAACATCGCATAATTGTAATAGTTGTAAACGCACATAATGATTTGGAAGCGCAAGAAGGAAAGAGGGCATTTTTACTTTTTTATACCTTTTGTAAGAAGGAAATTAAGCATTTAAGAATTGAAAGTGAGTAGAACATTAATGCAACTCATAGCACTTAATAGAATTTTAAATTTACGTAGTTGATTAACAAAGGTCATTAATAAATTAATCTTTTTTTATAAAGTTTTACTCATAATTTTTCATGAAAAATACAGCCTACAAATATTTAGAAAAAGGAAGATAAATAACTGCATGAGTTTACCTCTATAAAAATTGCTTGGTTAATTATCAGAATGCTTTCTTTCACGTTGGTTAATCTGATATTGTTTTGGTGAAAATTATATCTTGTTTTGTTTCCGTTTATTCTTAAAATGCCGTTAACATCTTTTGTGCTTCGAAATCCTTATGTGAATATGCATTTACAACTTTTAAAACCTAAAATAAGCATGTGTGCGATGTTTTAGTCTTGCGATGATTTGTAGGTTCTTTAATTTTTAACAGGATATTTTCGACGGCGATGTTTTTAAACTGCGAAGTTTTTGAACCGCTCTATTTTCGACGATGATATTTTGTACCACTATCTTTTAGAACTGCGATGTTTTATCGTTGCTTTTCTTTCCTTCCACGATGTTTTATACCACGATGTTTTCGCCTTGCGTCGTTTTCTCCTCGACGTTTTCGTCCCCGATATTTTTGCGGCGATGTTTTCGGCTGCAACCCAATTGTTGATTTGCTATAGGGTTAACACTGCTGTATGTGGTTGGTAGTTATTCCGAAGTACTAGGACTCCATGTCTATTCACAAGTGTTCGTTACTTAAAGCACTATTTCTCATGCATCTTGCCGCATATATGTATATAAGTGTCTTCATCTATGCATTTTAAAATTATTATTATATATATGACCAATTATCTGTACCTTTAGCGATATATATACATAATATATATATATATATATGTCATAATAGCAGCAAGGAAAAAGTCGGAACACTGTTGATGCGTTGTTATCCTAAACTGAAGAGGAAGTAATCTGATTGCGTCGTAAACTAATGAATGTGTTGACTTAGTAAATAAAACTTGGCAGTAGAAGCGATTTTAATTCCATTTTTATTTCCAAATGACATATGTGGCCACAGATCATTTGGCACCCTAGTCGTGCCTGTTCAAGACCATTTACATTATTGATATTATTGCAATAGGAAGCAGCATAGGGAAATTGCGCCCAAGGGCAGCACAGGCAGAAGCTGAAGTGCGTAGTTTGAAAAGATGGAAGTACGTGAAGAGAAAAGTTTTGGTTTACAAGGTCAGTTTCAGTTTTTAATTATTACGTCATCAGAGTTGCGCGGCCCATAGAGTGATCTAGAAATGACGCAATGCAGAGAAGTTATTACGATTTTAGAATAAAGAGGAAGAATTAATGTTTTTAGTTATTCTGATTCATATAATTTTATCTTACATATTCCCCCCTTCAAAAAGAAAAAGGTGTAGCGACAGAGAAGCCTTTTGAAAGAGAAAGAGTTAAAGCACTAGCAAATGTAAAAAAAAAAAAAAAAAAAAAAAAAAAAACATAAATCATAAAATTTTTGTCCTCTAAAGTATAATTTATAAATATCAATTTTTTTTAATAAATTTTTAATTTTTAGAGTCCTATTGAATTTTTCAGCATTTCAGTCCAAAAGTCTTTTTGTTTGAGAATTCACATAATCATAATTCTTCAGGGAAGGTTCTTGTTATTACAGAATATCACAAAATAAACTTTTACATAATCATTACTTATAATTAAATGTAATGCACATAAATAGTTATGATATTAATTTTCATATTGATAAATTATAATTTAACATCATAAATAATAGGATTAAGATTTTCAGAATTTATGGTTTCATCGTTATCATCTTTCATTTACAATTCCTGATTTTACCAAACTGGAAGCCTCGCAATACTTCTAAACAAACATATCCATCAATAGGGCTGTCCTCTTGAGCTAACCAGTGTGTTCTCTGCACTGGTGGCCCAGGGTGCCTAGACAGTTACTTGAAAAGGCCTCCGTTCCTTGCATTAAGGTAACTGGCCTTTGAGAACTGCACTAATACTATTAGGCAACGGAGGTTTTTCGATATTTGTACCTAGCACCCCCCAACCATCAGCAAGTAATCACGCTGATCTGTTGGCGAGGACATGCCATAGTTTTAAAGTCAAAGTGTTCATGTTCTAGTGTATAATTGTATTATTTATATTGAATTGTTCTTTGAATAAGTATAATATTTTGTATTGAAGTGTAAAACATGTCAATCTTTACGATGAAAGGAAAAAATGCATCATATTTGTGAACTATCAACATGCATCATATTTGTGGACTATCTGGCATTTAGAGATTTTACCAGATATTTTCATTCTATTCGAACTCTTTTTATGAAAAGGACTTTCAAAAAACAAAATGGACATTTTTAACAAAATTGAGGACTTTTGTAATTATCACTTATTTATTTATCAGTATTCCATATTTATTATGTTATAGTCTTAAAATTAGTCATATATTGTATACTTATTTATAACTCATTGTTTTAATGTTCAAAATTTCATATGCTATAAAGTCAAAATTTTATATGAGAAAGTCATGAACTATCATAGGCCATAGTCAAAGCTTGTACGCTATGTTCTGGATGTTTTCATGTCTTTTCTCATACTTTTGCTTCACTCCTGTACTAATGCTTTTCTCACCCCGGCCTCTCTTTTTGACGGGGGGGGGGAAGATGTAAAATAAAAAAAAAAAAAATACGATGGCTTTGCTCTTTGCGAACCAGCAACCTTTAATTAATTTTCTGCAATTCAGGATCGTCCCCTAACCCAGTACCTGCTAGAACATTCACGCCTATTACATAACCTCCTCATATAAATGCTGCGTCATAAGTTTTCTACATTTTTCTAGAAGCTACTCTGTTACATAACCATTCATATAAATGCTGAGTCATAAGTTCTCCTAGACAGATGCCTTCTCGCCTTCGTCCTGCTAACGCTTCCGCTATGCTCCTCTTTCTTTGTTAGAACGTTATGATGTATTAAAGTTTAAAGTCAGTCGTATCTAATAGTTCAATCACTGAATAAGTTATTTGATTAACTTCATCTGGAAAAAGTCATCTGCTATAAATTAAAATAAAGATATGCTTGCTGTTAAAAGTGAAACGTCCTGAGTCGTCATCATGCTTTTCCCCCTTCAGCCACCTTCAAGCCACTACGATCTTCTGAGCCATCTAACGGAATATCGTATCGTAAGTTGTTGAAGTTCCAGTGTCTTCATCTATGCATTTTAAAATTATTATTATATATATGACCAATTATCTGTACCTTTAGCGATATATATACATAATATATATATATATATATATATATAATAGCAAAAATATGGAGGCCGTTAGAAGAGAACCAAATAACTTCACAATAGAATGCATAAGCACAAATGGCGCGTTGATGTTGTTTTGGTGTTTTGGTGATAGGGGTCTGTTGAGCCGAAGATAAAAGCGTTCAGTCAGCGTTAATTGCCATTCCCCGTGCGGTTTCGAGCGGTATGCATCGCTACATAGACACGAAGCTCACCGATATGAATTTTATGTGCAAAGCTAGTCTACATCTACTAAAAAATTGTACAGTTAATGATTTCCATGTGTTCTTTTAATCAGCTGCTCCGTTTCCATCTACAGCCTTATTGATAAAATGCGTATTGTTAAAACTACGCTATCGAGTAACGATGTGCACTATTGAAATTCAAATGCGAAATGACAATTCACGCAAGTAGAACGCTTTTATCTTTCACTCATTATTGTCCTGTACCACATCAACTCGACATTTGAGCCCATACTTTCCATTACAAAATCTATTTAATATCCCCTCTTCCTGCTTTTGCATTTTTCCAGATATTTCTCTAACATAGAGTATATAGCTGGATTCAAAGAGCGAGTTTAATTTCGGCTTATTCAGCGATTTCCAACTTTGGCTGAATTTTCGCAGCAAAGTTTTATGCATCGAAATGGATCGGTTTACGTTTAGAAATATACGGCACTTGGCATATTATATTATGCATACAAAATTTAACCGTTCTTCAGCATTTCAGTGATGAAAACACTTAAAATCTGCGAGTGATGACAATGTTCAAGCTGATTTCTCTCTGCTAATAACGGATATAAAAATTGCACACTCAAGGGCAGATACTAAACAGTAGGTATCGTGTAAGCATAATGAAAAATAGTATTTGTGTGGAGCCACATCAGAAGAAGAAAAGTTTTGTCCAAATAGCATTTACTTTTCTGATTGCATTTTGCTTTTGTGCATTCTCAGAACTTTCTGAAATTGATCTATGAGTATTAAAATACCATGCGTCTAGTCTATAACAAATTCAGTAGACAAAGAATGTTAGGCTCTTCCCAAAGCTGATTTCATTAACATACAGAAAGAAAGAAACTAAGTTTTTCTTTTACAAGGTTTTCTCTTGACCTAAATCAACCGACATGGTTTTCCCACTTCTATGAGTGGGACTGACAAGATACATCACTGTCTCGAGCGTCAGAAAGAGAAAGGTTTGACCATGAAAGAGCTTAAACCTGTGTGTTTACTGACGTTGAGAGAAATAGACGCACAAAAAAGTAGGTAAACGTTAGACTAGAAACATGCTAATGTGACAATCAAAATCGTAAAAACATTGTATTTAGCGTAAACTTGTATTTAGCGTAAGTATAACATTATACTTACGCTAAATACAAGGTTGTTTTTACGATTTTGATTAGGTAAAAAGTTATTTTTGAGTAAAATAGGAGTCACTGACGTCATACAAGAGCAAAGCTTGTAGTAGTGTAACATTGGTCTACATAAATGATTTGAAGTGTAATTCAGGAAACACATTTTGGTGAGTCGCAAGACGTTCTGAAGTACTCTTTTACTTATTGTGTAATTACAAGCATTTTCCTATAACTGCGGGTTTATCCATAATTACCAATTAATTGTTAAATTAATTATACATTTTAATTATTACTTTACTATTATATTTTTCTTTGAGGAATTTTTTGTGAGTGTTTTCTTTCAAAAAACTTCATGTATGTGAGTGGAGAAGAGTCGCAACTACCACTTCTATGAGTAAAATGATAACTGAACAGATAGACATTATACGTCACTGTCTCAAGCGTCGAAAAGAGAAAATTTGTTATAGGCATATGGTTCACAAAGTTAAGTGGCTTGAGAAAGACTATGCTAGATTTAATGACATGTGATTTCAGAGCGTTTTGCGTAAAGCACAGAAGAAAAGAAGATCAAGGTTGCTGAGATTACTGCATACCTGAATGCCTCGTGGTTCTTCTTAACCCTGAATGTTCTAATTCCGTTTAACTGTGGTTTCTTATTCCGATATGGGATCTCAGAAATCGGCATTCTATTACCTAACAGGCGTAGCTGTCTTCAGCAGCAACAATTCTCCAAATTTTAATTAATATCTCAAGTAATCATTGATAATTTAAGTATAGAGTCTTTTGGCTTATTCGGCTACATAAAACGTTCTTCTCATTGAAGTTTTAACTTTCCAGACATTTATACGAATTTAATTTTCATAGATTTTAATGAAAGATTTTCATATAACAAAAACTATTGTGGTTTGAGAGCTTTTGTAGTTTAATCTGGTATCATAGGTCTGCGATCAGAGATCCAGGTTATTATAAAATTTAGAGACACCAAGTTGGACATTCTTTTCAGTGTTTCCATTAGAAATACGCCAGATTACTCTTAATGATGAAGTATATACCATTTATTTAGTGGAAACAAATGAGAACTTTATAAACAAACAAATGAGAACTAACAAAGGAGAAATATATACTGTAACTTTGCCTGTAAAAGTAGAAAGTAGCAAATTAAAAATTGAGAGAAATAGGTCAAAAAATTGCGCATTGAGGTGCAAATTTTAAAATAAGATTGAAATGAAAAGGACTTAAATGAGAAAGGAAACAATGAAGAAAATACTTACAAGCGGATTTTCCAGATCGAAATGGGTGAAGTTGAGGTAGACATGAAAATTTGGAGGTGCGACTATCTCCCACACGCAATTAATATCGGATGGATAAATATCAGGAAATGAAGGGCTGGTGACTACGCCCTTATCCCCTTTCAAAAGGCAACCACAAACATCTGAAAAGAAAGAAGGTGTTTCGAACTGAAAATTGATCCAATAACTTGGTTGTCTTATTAAATCTTTTCTAAATTTTCATAAACTTAATGCTAAATATTATATTTGTCATTTTGCCACTTATTTATAATTGCAGTATCTCATTTTTTTATTTTAAAAAAGCACACAAATCAAGTTAGTTATAAGGAATATATTTTCTTTAAATCAGTTTTAAAAACTCGAAGATTCTTATTTAACGATACATGTGCATTTTTAATGACATTTATAACCTGCAAAGGTAATATATGTTTATTATAAAATAATTAACGTAAAGAATTAATATATTTTCCATGTAAATAGGAAAGTACAAGAAGAAAATTGGTATTTACATATAGGACAACATCCGAGTAAGAATGTCAGATTAAATGTTAGCTTATAAATAGCTTCGATTGAAGAGCAATTAATATAACGCATACATACAAAATAGCAGAACCTGTTGCTTTATATTTTATTTTCAAAAAAAGAAAACATGTATAAAAGGACGATATTTCTCCGCTAGCATAGGAAAAAAAAATAAGGATATTTTATAGAACACATTTCCGCAAAAACTTGTATGAAATCATTTGAAATAGTTAAATCAAAATGGCCTAAAAGGCAGTAAGTTAGCCTTTTCAGAAGAAAGAGGAGAAAACCGGTAGAAAAGTACTTAATGTGAAAAATATTCCATAGTAGTAAAAATGAAAAAATATCTTCCTTCACTTTATGAATACGATGAAATTTCTTGTGACGACCCCTTCCTAAGACCTGTATTAAATATATTATTATGTATTTCTTAGAATCCTTCTCTCTAAGAACACCACACGTTCGTTTAGACGATTTATACTCTTTGTGAAAATGGTTGCCTCAAAGAAGTGAATTTCAATACCAATGCTTATTCATAAAGATAAATGATTGTCAAAAGTGAGTTCCCTCTATGAAATATGTCTTTCTAATTAGAAGAGAAACTTGTCAATGCATAATTTAAAATTAGCAAACAAGCAACCTTAGCTATACTTCAATTTTGGACCTGTGGTTTTTTATTTCTTTTTCACTTTTGCAGGATATTGCTTTAAGTCTCGGTATATTTAAGTACCATAAAATTACTCGACCTTATGGCAAATTTCTTCATAACACTTAGTGGACTTATAGCCATCGGCAAAATTTACGGTTAGTGGATGGTTCATTCCAAAATCATCATGCTTGCATAAAAATTAATAGGTGATCTTTACTTCACCGAAGTTTTACATTGCTAGTACATAAAGAGGCTTGACTGAACATTTTGCACCCACGACGGCCCTATCTTTTTATCGTTTGATCAGCCTAATATTCAGAATAAATACCAATTAAATATTTTATGATAAAAGCAGTAAGCTCCCGGACTAAAATGGAACAAATAATACCATATGAAAATATGTTAAAGGAAGAATAAATCTTTAATATATATTTTTTCACTTGATTTAATTTGCAAACCATAATATTTTATTACAGTTTAAATAAACTTATAATTTGATTTATCTCACAACATTTTTACTTCAATAATATATGTCCTTTTTATCTTGGTATTAAAAATGTTATTCTTGGGGAAAATATATTCAAGGATTTCTGGTACCGCAAAAAAAAGAATTCAGTTATAAAAGTTGCTTAGTGTTTTTAATCTTTAATTTTTATATGTATAATAAAATAATTATTAACAGACTTACCTTTAGGACACGAAGAGTTATAGGATGGTTTCTCCTTAATAAAAGAAAGCATTATTTTTACTTCAGTAATAATAATAATAATAATATGGTAAATTATAAGCAATAATAAATTACAATACATTTATGAAACAAGCAAGTACCATTCAAAATAATCAAAGTTACCTTCAAAAAATCCTTTTAATAAAATTCTAATAAAAGTTTTAACATTTTTCAAAATATCAAAAAAATTTTCAGATAGTTGCCTAGTCTTATTTATATCAATGTAGCGGCAAATCATTTAAAAGAAGTAATGGTCAGCAGTGCTAGTAATCCGATAGTCTTCCACTTCTTTTGCTCGCAGGAATTGGATAACATGGCCTTGATAAACTTGTTTACACATTACTGAGTTCTCAAAGAATATAATTCTTGCAGGCACTGAAGAAGCGCAAAACACCTGTATCTATGACATAACTAATACACGTATTCAACACAGAACACGAATTTAACACAGCAACAAATAACAACAAATAACACTTTTCATCAGGAACCAGTCTAAACCTCGTTTCTCGCTGTATTTCTCCGCTAGCATAGGAAACATCTGAACAAGAGTCATACAGCAAAAAAAAAAAAAAAAAGTTATTAAGTTGCCATCTTCGAACTGTTGTTACAATGAACATTCTTCACGATATCTTTGTATAGTACGACGGTTGAATGGTGTAATCACCAAAGTATTAGAGCTCAATGTCCCACCTCTGTCGAAAGAGACTTTAAAATTTATAATTATTCACGAGTTCGAGTGATTTAAGTATAAATACTTCGAACTTGGCGCGAAGAGTTTAAAGAAATCATGGGCTAAAATACACGTCGACCATAAGGAAGCTGTAGTAGCTGCTGGAACGGCAACAATTTTAGATGATGAAGCAAAACTATATGTTTACCATGCTTGAGCAAACAGAAGTGCTTTGATATGAGGTCTGCGGTTTAATATAAAGCGATTGAAGAGCTTTCCCGAATTCATCTGAACATACAAACAGGTGAGAACATGAATGTAAAGGTGAATATACAGTAGAGGTACTGAAGAATTCATGTGCGAAGATGATGAGACTGATAATCAAAATCTATATAATCGTATAGCAGGTTGAGAAATTTTGAATGATATTTTTACGAAACCGAAGACAGTGTGAAACTTTCCTGTAGAGACAAGTTGCTACTATACAGCATTTCTAAATAACTGCACTGTAAGTCAACTTTAAAAGTCATTCTTAGGCCAAGAGTGACCAATAGCAAGATTTCAATACATCTAAGATTCGTATGACACCTGAGAGCTTCCTTCAAAGAACATTCGAACCGCTCCACTAGATCGTTGCTAGCTGAGTTTTAAGGAGCATTAGAAATCAATCTCACAAAAAATAGGGGCGAATTTAAAAATAAACGTGACTGGCAAGCTGCCATCCCAGGTCGGTAATAGTTATCTAAAGTGACTGGAACGAAGAGATTGACGGATGTAATGTAAGACTCCGAGTTGAATAGTGAGGGGTGTGCTAGAATGCATATGATGCACGTAGTTTCGTTATCCAAATATGCTACATGCTGTATACATAAATAATAGATTCATCAATAAATTAATGTATAAAAAGTAATAGAATATAATCAATCTAAATATTCAATTTGAATAGGCAACCTAGCGTATCAGAAATGGGATTCGTATTGGATTACTATGAGATTACGTTGGATGTACCCATGTGCGTTTGAGTGTGTTGTGCGTTAAGAAAGAAAATGGAAAGCTGTAAGAAACATTTTAAACGTTTTTTAACGTTTATACGTTCTTAAACGTTGTAGAAATGTTTAAGAATTCTCTTCTGATTTTTATGAAAATATACTGAATATTATACAAATATAAATAGAGGTATTTCTATTCGAAATATATATTATATATGATATTTTGAGTACAAAATCACCAGATAAGTTAAAATAAATAAATTAAGATGTTAAATCTTTCATACAAGCCTTAATTTAGAAAGCAAATGATTATGCTACCTTAGCACAGGGAGACCTGCGGCTATTGAGGATCCATTGAGCAGATTTCTAAAAGTCGAAAACTGCATTTGATAGAAATAACAATAACGTTAGGGAAAGAAGCTTCTAGTAGTAAGCTAGTATTTTAAAGTAACAACTATCAAGAAGAATTCGTCATATTCTTTGGGACAGACTTTTTATTAATAGACAGAGTAAGAAAAAGAAGAGATAAATACATAAAAAAATAAACAGAATTTGAGCTTAAAAATTTCAAAATGGAAGCAGAAAATAGAAGTTTTAAAAATGAATGCAACGTAAATTTGGCAATGTAAATATTCGGTTAGAAATAA
The DNA here is from genome assembly GCF_044657685.1 of Stegodyphus dumicola. NCBI lineage: Eukaryota > Metazoa > Arthropoda > Arachnida > Araneae > Eresidae > Stegodyphus > Stegodyphus dumicola. The sequence goes on from NC_140777.1 coordinate 130,639,134, forward strand.
AGAATTTAATGCACAAATACGACGTAAATCATGGAGATATTAGCTTATATTCAGTTTTGTTAAAACAAAAGTATAATGCATTAATTTGCAGAATGAGCACTATGCAATTCAGTTATTAGAACTGCTATGATACAAAACTGATCAGTTAATTGCCAGAGAATTCAAAGAGGAAGCAAATTGTTACTAATTTAAAAACAATTAATTTTATGGAGAATTAAATTAAGTTCGGAGCAATTAGGCAAAAATTTATCTCACTAAAAAATTACCCCGTAGTTTGTGTACTTTTGAGCTGAGTAATTATTTTGAAGGAAAAAATACCTGGATTAGGTAATGTTGAATTCACCACAATGAAGAAACAAATCATAAACTGAAGAAAGTTCCCCTTGCAATTCGTCAACACTATTGAATAGTGAGTTAAGTTAAACAATTTAGATTCGCGGAAACAAAGATCAGTATGAAATGCAAAGAATAATATGAAACATTTACCTAATCAAGACGTAAAAGCATTAAGAAAAAGTAATGTAAATTTAAAATGTAGTTCAAAAATTAATTATTGTAGCAGCAATAAAAATTGCCAGGAATTCGTTCTAATTCTAACCGTATTGCTAACTTCTGAAACAAAACTAATTTTTTTTACTGTTTACAGTTTGGCTGCCATATTTCCAAAGATTTCATTGGGCTGGTAGTAATTACTACATATGATAGGTAATAACAACAGGTGAAACATATCCGCAAAACTGTGGTACGTTAAATACAGCCCTTTTGTGTAATATGTGAGGATTCAACATCTAACCAAAAAGTATAGAAACTAGGCATATTGCTGTTGACCCCATAGGCTATGAAACAGATGTCTACAAAATGTTATGGTATCTGCTGGCTGTTATCTGCTGGCTGCTGGTAGCAATATCACAAGGTCGTTTTGAGCAATTTTCGAAAATAAGAATGTCTCGAATATAATTGTGAAAATGAATTCATAGCTGCTTTTAAACTTCAGTTTCAAGAAAATATAAAGGTGCTACGTTCAATATAAGGGAAATTTCCTTAGGCCAAATCCTACGGTTCTAAGAGTTTCCGTTCTTATGAAAATGCTCTTCATAGCTGCAAAGGATGATCTACGGTCATGACACATAAACTCCCATGCTGACGAGAAAAGCCACTGCGAACAGTAGCTGGTTCTAGTGACCGTTACACAGCTTTTGGTTGCGGCTTTGGTGTTACAAGAAAACCCGTATGCCAACTTGAGCCACACTTTTCATGCTCGCTTATATGCGATGTCTTAACTGATGAAACACTGAGCTTGCATTGTTGAAATCAACACTATGCCCCGATGGCCACAAGCCTCATATTATCTTCAATAATTTGTGTATTTTCATTTTGTACACATTCCCTATCCAACGTCTAATTCATAATTTCCCCATCTTCACAAAGCTCATATTTATTTTCCGGACAGAGACTGGAGGTCAATGGGACGTGATGTAACTTGATAAGCCAGCGAAATTTGAGAAGCATAGCCATATTTTTCATAGATAAATTTTACTACTAAAGCATGCTTGCCTGAAATGTCAGCCTTTATCTTAATTGAGAATATTTACAGTAATCCTTCTTATATGTAGAGCTAAGTTACCTTCTCTTCCGTCTATATAAATCAGATTTTTATTGCAATAAGAGCTAAAAGAGACGTTTCTTTCTCTGATATTCGTAGTGCTTGTATTAAAATGTTTTTGCACTTTATCTTTTATTTAATATTTTCTTTTTCATTATGCGAAGAGCCTCCAGTAAACATTTTAAATATTTTTTCTTCGAAAGCCTTTTCCGCATTCTTTGAATAATGTATGCATAAATTTTGGTGCCAATCCATTTACTGTTTAGAGCTACCGATTGGTTTTACAGCAAGCTTTAACGATGATCCCCCGGTGCAGTATTTTCTAATTACAGGGCTTTTTAAATTTTTTTCATTCACGACCTCTTTTTATCATTGAGATGTTTTCGCGACCCCAAGACCCCATAAAATTTACGAAAATTTTGTGCGAACCCATACGCATTGCGCAAACCTACCACACGCATGAGTGAAACTCAATCTTTTCACTTGTACTGCTGTACTATTGCACTTTTAGTCATTAATTTTAATTTCTAATTTTAAGACGTAGAACAATGTGAAAATTTTAAATAAGTAACAAACGAAATGACAACCTCACGTGCAACGCAAGTCAAATGAACATTTATATTATAAAATAATGAGTCGAAACGTTTTTTTTTTTTTTCTTTGTATTGTCTTATCTTTATCTATTTTCAGATACATTGTGCAAAAATATTTGGTAATTGTAAAATTATTATAATAAATTATAGAAATATTAAAACTGCTAAAAATTTTGGTGACTCCCACCTATGGAGGTCGCGGCCCAAAGTTTAAAAAACTCTGCTCTAATACATTTTGAGAAATAGAAAGCGATTGATCTGCATTATTTACCAATGAACTTTTTAAAGTATTCTACAACTAATCAAAATAATCCATCTAACTTATGTTTTATTTATTTTACAAATGCCCAATATTAGTGCTTAAGTCATTAATTCACGGGCCAGTACTTTTTAACAATGTCCTTATGGCGAGAAAGTGCAATACAGTTCTTTTTAAGAGTAGATCTCACTGCCCCAGTAACTGTGCGTAACGCTGGGTTCCGCAAGACTTCTAGGCTCTGGGCTACGTTCTCCGGAGCTGTGATGAAGATCTCACTAAAATAACCAATAATTGGTTGAACCTAATAGTTTGTAAGCATTCATCAGTGTCTCTCTGCCACAGCTCCACCTTGAGCCCACTAAATGTTTTAAAACAGAGAGTCTTATTTTTCAAATGTTCTTCAAGTTTCCTCCAATTTAAGCGTGGATAGAGAATGAAATCCAAATCATTATGCTCAACATCTGTGCTCTTATATGTCAAATTCGGATTTAAAGGCTGTCTTTTCAGAGTGAAGAACTACGTACCCTTATCCTTATTTACACTCTCATACCACTTTCTAGCCATCGATATTCCAGCTATTTCAGAGCACTATTAAGAGTCACGTTTAAACTATTCTGCTTCTTTTTAGAAGCACTAATCCAGATAACCAAATCGTCAGCAAAAGGGCAGAATCCGTTCACGTTCCTAGATTATTCATTAAATCATTAAGAAATCTAATTTATACAGAAGGTTGAAATAGAAAACCATACCTTAACAAGAATCTGCTTTTTCATGGAATATTTGGTATTACGTTTTGCTGTGACATTGCTGCCGCAAAGTATACCAACACCACTGCTTGTTAATCCCACTACTTCTACATTCACACGACCCGACTTTATGAATCGCAACATAAAATGCTGAACATCACTTTTCAGGCCGCAAAGACATATTCTGTTACAAGAGGATTCGTTAACGAGCGTATAGTCACTGGTTGGCAGCAAATATACAATGATCTGAAAAGAAAGAAAAGCAAATTAAATAGTCTCAAAACGAAATATTAACATTTCCCTTTAGAGTCTCGTGCCTAAAAACTAGTCAGTTTAAAACAGCTTCATTAACTCAAGACATAATGTTTTTAAGGATCGTTCTATTCTGCAAAATTAGCCCTTTCATCTTCACGTTCCCCTTCACTTTTTACTGAATATTGAAACCCCACTTTAATACAAAATGTTTCATTCAATTAAGCATATATATTCAATGGTAATTATTTGATTAAGCTGTAGGTATCTTATGTTAATCTAGTTGTTATAATTTTAAGTGTTTACTTTAACTTCTCCTTTCCGTATTCCTCGTCAGAATGCAAATTAGTTTTTGTGCAATTACGCTAAGGGTCTTAAATTTCTGAATTGGAGCTTCTGACAACCGCGTTTTGATGTTACTATTCGCTCCAGCTCTACTTAAAAGTTGTATTCCGGCTTTAGCATCTCGCTAGCCGACGTTTTAAAATAGGCACCGATAAAATATCTGAGCCAACGTATTTTCAAACTATTTAATGTGCAACCTTACGCCGTGTTATCTACTTTGAATTTGTCTGTTTTGTAAATTTAAAAATCCACAAGCAGTAGAAGTTTCGTCTGCAGCACAAGGTCTGCCTCTTCTGTTAAATTAAAACTAAATAAAAAGGTTATTTTAACACTTATCAATATTTTGCGAGTTGTATATGATGTATTGATAACTCACTATCAGTCTAATATGATCTGCAGAACATTAACTCTAGCATCCAGTTCCAATAGGAAGCCTACAAAGCGTACTTTTATATTAATACCAGGTTTGTTTGGTACATACTGTAGGTATCTCTCTTTGACGTCTCATAAATAAATGCTGCGATATTTCCCTGCACTATATCATGAATCTTCCAACAACACCATTTGAAGGAAGAGGACAACAGTTTAAATTTATGCACTAGAGAACGACATGTATCAAATGATCTTCATTGTGTAATGAATGTACTTTTTTCATACGAAATAAGACAAAAGTAGTTACTAAATGTTGCCATATCCGATGTGAGTCATTGGTCCAAAGTCCATCCCAGTTTTAAGCAATAGCACTTCTTAGAAGTTTATGGCAATTATGTTCCGGGATGAGGACACAATTATCTCTTGCCATTCCATGGATCCTGTTTGACGCTTGATTAAAGACCTTTCCGCTTGTCACGTATCTCTAAGAGTTTTGAATAAAGACATTTTATATGGCCTATTCGACAAAAAACTACTATAAAGAAAATACGTTCCTGATATCACACACATGCTATGTAAGATGTTCACCCTTCCATGTTATATGGATGATACCTCTAAATAAAGCTTTTGGACAAATTATAAGAGGTAGAAATCGCAGAATGCAAAGTTAAGTCAACGAGTGAAACTGCATAATTGATGATAACGATTTCTGAGAAATGCTGTTAAAAGAACCTTTATTTAAATCACGAGACGTAAGGAAAAATGCAAAGAAAAAAGGAAATCCGTATACGAAACCACAGAAATATTTTTTATAAAAGTCGTAACAGTCTCGGTTGTTCGCCGTGTACATGACTGGATAAAAATCCGAACTACGGATAATTAAAAACACATTTATACAACTGCATGCAGGTTATAAGTAATATATGCTTATTATTCACGGTTATCGAATTCGGTTTCGAGTACAAATGGCATGGAATGTTCTATTGTCATTAAAATATGGATTTTTTTTATTAACATTGAAGGAAAAAAATCCCCAACACCATGAAACAGTTGTACTAGTAAACCGAAATTTAGTAGGCTTGTTTATGCATCTAAATGATGAACATTTATTCAAATTTTGAGCTCGGCGCCTACCTGGGGCTCTAGTAGAGCCACCATGAATATACAAATCATGCTTGCTTTAAATATGCGCTGTAAAATTCGTGAGCGTTATTTTTTTGTTGAGCTTTGATTTACCTGAGTTGATGTTAGTCAATAATGCCTGTAAGAAGACGGAGAAGCCCTTCTCAACAGCTCAGTGAGTTTGAACGAGGTCGTATAACAGGGCTACGAGAAGATGGAATATCCTTTCCGCGATATTGCATAAAGATTTGGCAGGAATGTATCCACTGTGCATGATTGTCGGCAGCAGTGGTCAAAGAAAGGTACTAGCTCAAGAAGACCAGGTTCTGGGTGCTCACGTGGTATTACTGAGAGGAAAGATCGCCGTGTTCGCTAGAGTTTTCACACGCAACGAATTGTTACAAATCGGTTATCTGAAGGACAGCTCCGAGCAGGATGCTGTGTAACGTGTATTCTACTGACTCCAAACCACTGACGCTTGCGACGTCAGTGGAGATCTGTTCTATCTTGGTACCAGTGGTTGGCGTGTGTTGGTTAGAGGTAGGCCAGGTGAACGCCTGCAACCAACCTGCCTGCGTCCTATAGACCCTGGACTTACACCTGGAGTTATAATCTGGGGAGCAATGAGCAATGTCGTATGACAGCAGGAGCATTCTCGTGGCTACCCCATGCACCCTGACTTCAAATTTATACGTGAGTCTGGTGATTTAACCTGTTCTGCTGAAATTCAAGATCAGCAATCAAGGAGGTATTTCCAACAGGATGACGCTGACCCTCATACCGCTGTTCTAACCCAACATGCTCTACACAGTGTCGACGTATTGCCTTGCTCTGCTAAGATTACCAGATCTTGTTACAATCGAGCATCACTAGATGAAACATCATTGGACGACAACTCCAGCATTATCCACGATCAGCATTACTCTTTGTTGTATTAACCGATAAAGTGCAAGACACGGGACTGCATCTCACAAACTGACATCTGGCATTTTTTTAATGTAAATTCTGGCCGTTACCCTGCTTATTAATATACCCGCATTTCACATTTGATCTCTTCTCGTGGTTGCATTAACCTCTGATCTTGAAAAATTAATCAACTAAATATGTTACCTAGACAAAGGTCTAGCTGAAATTTACAGCCTTCTGCGTTTAATAAGACGATATAATTCATATAATAAAAGAAACATTTCAGTGAATTAATATAACAAGAAGAAACTGTATTGCAGTAATTGATACTCACAACGATAACGTTGGTTCATCAACAATACAAAAATGGTAATAAAATAGTGTTAATATAAAATTCTGATACATGTATAAGACAATGTTTACATCAAGAATAATTACCCAGAACTAAACTTCATAATAACTGCATTATTAAAACAATGCCCAAATTAATTTTTGTGGTGTTAAAAATATGCAAACATGTAAATCAGTATCAACAATAAGAAAAGAAAACACAAATAGAGATCATCAATATTTGTATATCGCTCAAAAATGTCATATCAAGAATTTGAAGCCGCTTTTTAAGCACTGGATCAGTTCATAGACAGACTGGTCAAGGGAGACCAAGAGCAACCATTGCATAAGAAGACCGTTTTCGGTCGTTTTTGGCGCGGAGAAACCATGAAGCGACTGGAATGAGATTTGGTTTTAGAACTTCAAGCTGACACAGAATGTATGTCCGAGGTGACAAGAGACCGTATTAAAGAAAAAGTTTTTCCACAAGAGGTGACTTAATTTTTCTATCATTTCTCTGTTTCGATGAATTTCGTTTCAATTTCAATATTTTGCGAATAATCAACTGCCAAGCATTTTAATTTATGCTAACATATGCTTCTGTACAAATAATTTTTCATTGATTATCAGTTATGTTTTATATCTGTCATTAGCTTTGAATTTTGATGACCGGTGTAATTGCAAATCTGGTTGTATTTTCTTGCGCTTTGAAGCGCTTATAAGTACTTAAGTAGTTGGGTGAATGAAAAATTGACAACAGATTTTCACTGACTTTTGGCATGAACCTGTGAGTGTTTCAGCCTCTGATTCAAAAAAAAACATCTCTCCTGTGGCGTGCAAGTACGAAAAATAGCAAGTAGTTTCTTTAATGTAAGATATGAAAAAAGAAAAAGACGGTAATAGGGAAATGAGACAAAAACTTAGCCCGTAATTCCTTTTTTTTAGTACCAGTGTGAATTAAAACGTAGCACAGAGAAACTCTTCTTCTCAGCGAAAAAAATCCTACTCAGTAGAAGGCTAAAAAGCGTATGCTAAATAACAAGGATATTAACATGGGTGATAAAAAGTCCCCAAACGAACGGCATTTAAATTATAGAAAAAGCCGCCCAAACGGTATAGTGGTTAGGGGAGCCTGACTGTGATAACGAAGGACCCGGGTTCGAATCCTAGAGAAGGCATGGATGTAAAATTGTCTGTCCCTGCTAACGGTGGCCGCCTATTAGATGCCTCCACAATATAATGGTTCCCACTTCTGGGCTTAGAAGTGACCAATGCCATTATAGGCAAGTGCCCGCCATTGTTAAAAAAACTTCTCTTGTGATAGATATTATATGCATGTGAATTATTAATTTTCTTTTCTTTTGCCATCGACAGAACAGCGGATCCACTGGCTTAAGTGCTCAACAGCCTATTACATTCCTTCGATAGAATAAAAAAATTGAAATTTGTGCTATGTTCTCCAGAATCTATGTATGTAAAATGAGGAATACTGATAGAAGAGCTGGAATATGGAGGAAGGGTACATAGTGGGGAACACTGTTGTTGATACTAAATGAAAAATGTTAATGTCGCTTATCTTGAGAACTATTACTTGCAAGGGGGTACTATATCGTTGTCAAATATAATGTGTGCTATAGGTGCTTAATTACCAAGAGATTTGCAAATTTTCAATATGTTACATAATTCTGCTAATTCAGTACATATTTCAGATATTTTGCACTATTATAGTGTATGTTCATCATAATAATAAGGGCAGGCGTAGACACAAGTGTAGATGAAAAGATGAAATAAATCCAGTACATTACAAATCATGAAGCAAAACAATTTACAAATTAGCTTAATAAAAGTGTACATGGATTTATGTTGGAATTATACATGCTGTGTAATGGAAACCTATAGAAAAATCAGCCTGAACTGTAATCCATCTTCATGACAATGATCCTGTATCAAGACATCTATCAGTACCTGTGAGTAATCACTGTTAGATGTCAAGACACAAAGTCATTGTCAGAAAGATTTATTATATGTAATGCTGACTTTTCCAGAAAAAAAAACAAATTTCATACCTCTAGACACTCTGGCAGGAAATTGAAGACAGAAACGTCAACAGGCAACACGTCGTCTCTTATTACCGAATAAGGCAGCTCGAATTCAAAATCAAATGGTTGGGAAACTATGGTACTAGTACTAAAATCAAATGGTTGGGAAACTATGGTACTAGTACTAAAATCAAATGGTTGGGAAACTATGGTACTAGTACTAAAATCAAATGGTTGGGAAACTATGGTACTAGTACTTTTTTCAGAAAAGTGTAGCCCAGTCATTGAGTTGATGCACACTGCTTCTCCTATCCACTCCGTTCCTATACGAGGTAGTTGTCTTTCCAAGACTAGTTCACCCATTGAACTATAAATAATAACACTTTTTTTACTGCGTATAATAAATAAGTAAATTCTAAAATTGTACTTAAGAGCATATAACTTTTAATATAAGTACAAGACTTGTTACTTAGGTTATGACACCTAAGTATTTTAATTCGATAACTGTTGTTTAGATACTTACCTGCAGTTAGTCTTTAGCGATATATCGCTGGTTTAAAAGGTAAAAAAGCGTCTGAAATTTAGGTTTTTACCTTCATAAATAGAATATTATAGAAGTTTAAAAATTAAAATCATATGCACATTTTAAAAATCATTCGTTATTACAGTATATGAAGAAAAGATATAATATTTCAGGTCTTTGTTCTTGAACAGAGTTTCTTAAACTGTGGGGCGCGGAAACTGCAGCAGGCGGTTGCCAAAACTTTTAGCAGTTTTGATATTTCTTTAACTTATTATAATAATTTTAAAATTACCAAATATTTTTACACAATGTATCTAAAAATAAATAAAGGTAAAATAATACAGACAAAGAGAAAACGAAAACATTTTGACGCATTCTTTTTATAATACAAACGTTCATTTTACTTGCTTTGCACGTGACGCTGTCATTTCGTCTGTTACTTATTTAAAATTTTCGCATTGTTCTCTGTCATAAAATTAGAAATTAAAGTTAATGACCTAAAACTGCAATAGTACATTACAGTGCAAGTGAAAAAAATTGACAGTTTCACTCCAACGTGTGTCGGATTCGCACAATGCTTTAGGATCCCACAAAATTTTCATAAATATTATGGAGTCCAGTGGTCACGAAAAAAATTCAGTGATAAAAAGGGGTCGCGACTGAAAAAAGTTTAAGAAGTCCTGTATCTTGAAATGCTTTATGTATCTAAATAACTTCCGCGATCATTTAATTTTTACTTTTCATTCTCTAAATAACAATAAATTACTATCAAATTATATTAAATGTTTTAGTTTTCACAATAGCATAAAATACAAATAAATACAAATAAAATATTTTAAAACTCTAAGTAATCTTTTAAGCGAAAACAATATTACGTTGTAGCATAAAAACTGGTACAACTTAAACCAGAAACTCTCATTTCTCATATTATTCTCTGACGTGTTAATTTTATCGCAGATTCTAAACTCTTGAAACGATTTTTGAAAAAACAAAGAATTTTATATGAGGCTAGGATTTAATTCTTTAAAAATTTCTGCGTTTCAAGGGATTACCATTAAATCTAAAATATGTTGTACAGTTAAAGAAGATAATCCTGTCGTGTAAATATTTTCACACAGTTGAAAGCTCGTGCAATTTCAGCGTTGTGGGGTGAAACTTAATCTGAAAATGTTAATTAGTCCAAAAAACCTTAACAGAAACGAATTACTGCTGCGGCTGAAGTAACGACAAAGTATTGAAAATTTTTAATAAGCTTTTTATTTAAATAGAAATTAGAACATAAATGCGCTTTCTTTTGCAAACAATATCAGTCACAGGTCGTGGTGATGTACTAGTAAACAAAATAGTCAGACTTAAGTTAAACTTGCAACAGTAGTCAAGACCACACAGTTAAATTTTACTCTAAGCTGGCAGAATGGCCCACCACCGGCCGTGCGGTAAAAGCTGCTGAAGACCGGTAGTTCGGGTCCAGGGTTCGAATCCCGGCGAACGGACTGGCTGCATGGGCGTTTTCGTGGTTTTCCACATCTGTAACGTATATACGAGCCAGTTTCCCTTAAAAAGACCTCCACGGGGCATCCCTCCCTTTCCGTGCAGTGCTTAAGGGCGGAGCACGTAATGAGCAAAAAAAAAAAAAAGAAAAGAAAAGCTGGCTGAATAATTCTAACGACAGCTTCAAAATCAACGGAACTAAACTTAGCGTGCACACGCAGGTTAGAAACACGTTCTGTCTTGAAATCCGAAAACCTCTGTTTAAATACTAGCTATCTCATCTAGATTCTGGTGGGGAAAAGTTAAAATATAGATCCAAATCATAATAACTGGTTGTGAAGTTATTTCCCTTAGCGACAGACTTTCAGAACTTTTGAACTTTTCTTCCGCGAGGGAAGAGCTGATAAGGGGTGAGTACGAAAAATCCGGTTGAGGCAGGCTGGTGGGGTGAATACGAGACTTGGGACGAGACAATTATGGTAAATACATGGCCGACTCTATGTTAAATATAGAACATGTTGAGGGAGTACTGGTTCCGAAACCGAGGCATGTTATAACCCCTGTACAGTTATTCCTTTAGCCCTCCTCAGAAGGTTCTCATTTTATGTTTGAGTATATTTTTATGTATTATTATTATTATACTTTTTATTATGGAATGTATTAGTGCAGTTCACAAAGGCCAGTTACCTTATGCAAAGAACAGGGACCTTTTCGCGTAATTGTCTTAGCGCCCTGAGCCATTAGTGCAGAAGAAACACACTGATTAGCTCAAGAGGATAACCCTACTGATGGAAATGTTTGTTTAGAAATACTGCGGGGGGGGCACTTCAGTTTAGTTAACTGAGGAATTGCAAATGAAAGATAATAACAGTGAAACCATAATTTCTGCAAATGTGACTATTATGTTCATGGTGTTAAAATATAATTTTTCGATATGGAAAGTAGTTTCATGAACATTTATGTGTGTTACATTTAATTATAAGTAATGATTATGTAAAAGTTTTATTTGTGACACTCTGTGATAGCAAGAACCTTCCCAGAAGAATTATGTTAACTCTAAAAAAAACGGTTTTTGCACTGAAATGCTAAAATTTAATAGCACTCTAAAAATTTAATTTATTTTTTAAAATTATTCTTAATAAATTATATTTTACAGTTATTTAGGAGACAGAAGTAAACTTAAAAGTAGTGAACAGCAGAAATTTTGATGGCGTAGAAGTGCTGATCCATAATGAATAGGAAATTGGAGGCGAAGGAAGATTAAATCTTTATTTTGTATCCCAGCAAACATATTGCGGCCACAAACAAGTCGGCACATCATTTACGTCTATTCCAAAAAGTTTACATTTTTGATAAACTTTCAGTAAGAAAGAAGGAGCAGACAGACTGCAGTGTAGCTAGGCCAAAGCGTGGAAAGCAAGTGTGGTATGTTCCGGGTGAAACCTTAATTCAGACTGAGTTAGTTTTGGTTCTCAATGCATTTTAATTGGATAATTAATACTTCTGTAAAATTATTATTGGCTGTTTTAGTTCCATTTACATCATCAGAATTATGTAGTAGTCATATGATGAATTAATCTCGAAATGACGCAGTGCAAAGAGATTACTATTTTTAGAATAGAGAAGGGAAATTGATTTACTCTTCTAATTCAATCTTTTACATATTCTTTTTTTTTTCTTACATAATGTTCATGCTGAACTCATTTTACCTTCTGTCTTTGAATTATCCCATTTGGTTTGTTCGCCTTTAGATAGATTTTGTGGTTTACATCGATAGTCGGATACTTCATTTATCGTGATAAAGGTATAAGTGCATGTGGACGCTGCACCAGAATTTCACCAGTTGTAGTTCCGCTCAGGTTTAATGGAGAATATGTTGGAAGACAGACAGGAGATCTCTCAGCTCTCTTACCCTTTACCCTTCCACCAAACCACTCGAGAGGAATTTTCTCTTTCAAGTATTCAAGTGGCGCTAAATCTGGCAGTCACTGCACATTTGCAAACATACCACTGCACTATCAGTACGGATGCCAGATACGCTAATCACTATACCGAGCGAGATAGCGATAGCTTGAGACATATTTCTTTCCAGATACATTTTATTATACAGGAAATAAATTGATGAAGAAAGTGTTTGTAGCTGCAAGTTTCAAATTGACGCATAAACCTCTCTGTCGAAACATGTTAAGCAAATATTAATTATAAGACGTCATATATTATATATCTGTCTGTCTGACTTATCTGTCTTGTCTGACAATAGCATCAGCATAAGCCCACAAAATTCATTGTGGCAAGGAGTGCAAAGTTGCGCCTGTCGTTGGCAAGAGCCTTGAGCACCATACAGGCGACACTATGCTTAGTTAACCTTGGCCAGACCGGAAATCGAACGCCGGACCTGTGATGCTGCTGAGCCACGCGCTAGCCGCTGCGCCGCCGGACCTTTTAGTAAGAAATATATTTTCAGGAATTAATCAATATATTAAAAGGCATTCTGATTCAAATAATGCAAAAGACTTTGAGTTTGAAAATAGACATTACTTACTTTAGAATGTCATGAGCAATATTTACAATTAAACTTCTAATTTACCAAAATTTGTCACACCATTCAGAACGAATTTAGAAAGGCAGCCTTTAAAGGCGCCATAAATAAACCATAATTTAAAGAATTAAAAGCAAGGATTACTCACTCAGTTGTGTATGTCTCCCACAACCAATTTTCTGGAAAATAACTCCGAATTTCTTCTGATTTAGAAATTAATTCTGCAAATTTTGTGTCAGATACTTCATCAGCATCATTTTCAATAGGTATGCCTAGTGACAACTTAGGCGTATCTGTTTCTAAATATAAACATAATTGTTTTTGTGGTTAACTGCTTAATTTTGCTGCTTAAGAATACAAAAATACTTCAGCTCACTTTCTTAAAGAAACAAGCAATAACAGAGCACCGGATCTTCGATTATTCTTCAGTAGAAACTATCACTTAAATTTACAGCATTCATTTAAAATTACTATAATCAAGGTAAAAATTCATGGAAGCCCTCCCATATTTATCAAATATCTAGCAATGAGACGTTAACTGCATCTTAACTCTTATTCAGCAATATTTCTATGATGACTCAGTTCTTTATTTTTATCGAAAGGATATTTTCCTTGTGAGAGGTAATACTGCTAAATATATGCAGGGTGCATAGGAAAGTCCCTTTAACCTGAAACTTCTTGCGAAAAGAGAGAGCTACAGCTGTGCTAGCGAGTTAACAATATAGTAAAGCGACTACACTCGACCTAATGCCAACGACAGCAGCGCCTTTAGTGGCGACATTTGGAAGACAGGCATTGCAAATCGAAAACGAAAAGAGATAGAGCAAAATTTCCAATTAGAAAATTTTAAAGCATCAATTAATTAGTATGAAACTACATTTGGTTCACACGGATAAGATAAATTGTCGCCTGTATACCCAAAGATGACAACAACTAATGCGTGAATATACTTTACGCCTTCACATTTCGAAAATTTAGCACTGCGCAGTTGCAGATTTTGACGTTGAACTGTCCTGTAACGCCTGTAAAACTTTAATTTCCAATGCATTCAAAAGTTTAGTTTAAAAGGTGGTGTTGGCTCTTGCTGCATACAAATAGCATAATCTCAAACCTCATTATATCTCGATGGCAGATGATAATATTAACGTACCATCACTGTGTGGCAGTTTGCTTTTGCGGGTTTTTTTTCTTTTTCAATATTATCATTTGTGTGTGTGTGTGTGTGTGATGTTATCAAACTGTAACGTAAGTATGTATTTTATGCAATAAAAAGGTAGGTATTTCTTAAAACCAATGACTATTCCTTTCAAACCTTTACAGAAAATGGAGTGCATCTATTGCGGACACCTTTAGGTATACAGGTGACAATTTATCTTATCTGTGTGAACCAAGCGTTGTTTCATACTCATTAATTGTTGCTCTAAAACTTTCTAATTAGAAATTCTGCTCTATATCTTTTCGTTTCTGATTTGCAATGCCTATGTTCCTAATTTCACCGCTAGGGGCGCTGTTGTCGTTTGCATTAGGTCGGACGTAGTCGCTTTACTATACCGTTACCTCACTAGCATAGCTGTAGCTCTCTTCGTTAGCAAAAATTTACAGGTTAAAGCGACTTTCCTATGCACCCTGTATAATAGACATGAGAATAATAAATCATAACATGGGTTTATTAACCACGTATTTAATTTTTTGGAATCGATTGATGAGACGACAGAGAGTTGGATGGATTTTTTCTAATATATTAACCAATATACACCAGAATTTGTTACATATATTTCCAAGTACATAGTGCATAGGTCGCTGCTGCAATAGCACTCTAAAAGAGACTTCCAGAACATTATTTTTACTGCTTTTCAAAATTAAAAAAATAATTCGAAAATATATTTTGTGTGATTAAAATTTTCCACCAATGCCCTATGGATAAATTGTTTACATTAATTATCAGAAACTCGATGCAGAATTCTGTACCTAATGTAGAGCATAAATGTTTCAAAGTAGACTGGAAAATGTACCAATTAATTGACAAATCTTGGAATTCTCCTTGTAAAGGTTTTCAGAGATATTGTGGCTGTTGATAGCAATCAGTTTTCAGTAGTAAAAACTTAAATGCATCATTTTAGTGAAATGCAGAAGTGGCAGTTAATTGGTACACTCGAGAGAGGGCAAATACAAATGGAAGTACCCTCCATTTGTGTCTCCCTCAATCTAAATGTCTTTAAAAGTACGTATTATATCAAAAGCTTGAAAAGTTTTACAAATTGTGAATGAGTTACTAGATAAACTAGTCAAGGGCGGCCAAGAGAAATAACTGGATAAGACCATGTTTTGTTATTTTTAACCTGTTGCTACATGAGAAGTATGAAGCAACTATAGTAGCGCTCATTTCAATCTGTTAGACTAACACAACATTCGAATCAGCCAGACTCTCAGCCAGGGCCAGGGCTTCCAACCAGACTCTATCAAAAGCCTTAGCTATATCTATGAATAGTCCACCTGTGACTTTTCTAGCAACCATGCCTTCCGAAATGGTCTCGATCACTCTGTAAAGCTGATTCGTTGTAAAGAGATGCTTCCGGAAACCAAATTGGTGAGGGGTTATTTCTAAGTTTGTTTTTATTACATATATACACACACACATACATATATATATATCAATACCATTTCTCAATTTTTTAAGTAGATTATCCTATCCTAGGAGCAAAATTATATAGGGAATTAAAAGTGTTACGAGGCAAACGGGAATGAGAATGTGTTATTAATTGATATTATTATAATTGAAATTTATTTGGCAGATTTGATTCTTGAAAAGAAATGGGTAAAATGTTTAAGTGTAAAAAATTACAATGAGACAAATAAATAAAAGCTATTAATCATCCTTTGCTGAATGAAAATATTAAACTTGGATAGTTAATGAGCTTCGCATACACTTTTCGTTCTCCCCGCATTGTGAGATTCACACCTCTACCAAGTGATTTTCCAAAAATGTAAAACAATTCTTCTTTTATTTCATAATGATACGAAACCACACCAAAGTATCTTCGCCTCTTTACTACTGAAATGCAGATATTTAAAAGCTATACAAAAACAATCTTAATGGAAATGAAAATTTATACAAAGAACAACATTCATAAAAAGAGATAATACATAGAAAAATGTATAGAAAATAATCCGAAAACTTTATTTAAATTCATAATTTATAAAAAAACGCGCGAATTAGCCCTAAAAGCAAATCTTTTATTAAATGAGACGGAATTATAATAAATTTTAAATACTTAACTTGCTATTAACGGAAGAATATTTCTAAAAAATAAATTCATCTAAAACGTATATTAAAATCAAATTTAAAAGAGTCTAGAATTTCTTATCTAAAAGAAATCTAAAATTTCTTATATTTCTCTACGTGCCGGAATACTTTAAATTGCTAAAAAGGAGAAAAATGAATTGACGATTGCTGACTTATGTGACTGCGGCAATTATGCTAAACATATCGAAATAAATAAATAAAAATGCTTTAAGAAACTCACCACAACATCAAACGATAATATTGTATCATTAACTGGTTTAAAAACAAAACGGATTACTCCATTCTTGTCTGACAGGAGTTCATGGCATTGAAAATCAATTGCGCAGATCTTGACTCGTACTGATTCCGCTGCTGTTCCATTATGAAATTGCACCAGTAACTACAATAAAAAAATAGTTTTATTTTCAAAGAAATGTTTATGTTTATTAAAAGCAAACGCATGAGCATTTTATAAACACTTTTCTGTGTGCATGAAAATTACGGAAAAATTTTATAACTGTATGAACTGATATTACCTTAATATTTTTAAATAAAAAAACAGAAATTTATTGTCAACGGATATCAAAGATAATAATATATTCTTTTTTAAATTAATTTGAAGAACGATGTATATTCCTACAGCTATGATTATAAAGGAACTGCTATGGAACTTGCCATTCGTTTGAACTCTTGTCGGCGAGACAGAATACACCGAACATCGTTTCTCCCTAATTCTGCCCCTTTTTTCACATTTATGTTGTTACTGTGATTATTCATTTACAGTGTTTGTCATGCCTCGCGCTCGTTCAAACACGAGGCGGGTTCTTCTGTGTAAACTTACCATAGTGGGAAAATAACACTTGTCCGCTTTGACATTTTCTTCACTAATTTATTACACAAACTGCACTATTGATATACCATACAACGAATACACTGTAAAATAAACTATATACAATATATATATACAAGGCGCGCAAAAGAAATTAAAACATATTTCCTTTCTCTACGTTCTCCCACGGCATGCTCGCCGGTCCAACTCCCCGTGCCCTCTCCGTCCAGTCTTTCTTCCCCCCACCAGCCTGCCTCGACCGGTTTTACCGGGGTAAGTCACTTCCGTTCCTCGTCTTTCATCAGGGGAAGGAACTTCACACCTCCCCTCTGGTTTCTAAATATTTACGACTGAGTCGAAAAATTTGAAACCCATATTATTTTGGCACTTACCAGGTAGTCCCTCTTTTCCGGGACACAGCACAAGGAATCACAGTAAAATCAGAGAGCAAAAAAAAAAAAAAAAAAAGATACTAATGTTGGTATCATATATTTTTTTTGTGTGTGTGTTTGTTTATTATTGTAACACTAGAAAGGATAATGTTCAATGCTAGTATGGCAAAAAGTATACAGATATTGTAATTTTCATTTATTATTTTTTTTTTTTTTTTTTGTATTATTGTGGTTACTCTAGAAAAGATTGTGTTATTAGGGTATATTAGTAAACGAATTATTCCTTACAGAAGTGTCAGTGAGTTGATATTGGAATGTTTTCTTTGTATTGCTATAGAAATTTGGACATGTGCAGTTTTTATGTTTATGTGTTCTAAGTGTTCTTTTTTGTGTTAGTGTTTATAACTGTAGCATGACCCTTTTTTTTTTTTTTTTTTTTTTTTTTTTTTTTTGCTCTCTGATTTTACTGTGATTCCTTGTGCTGTGTCCCGGAAGAGAGGGACTACCTGGTAAGTGCCAAAATAATATGGGTTTCAAATTTTTCGACTCAGTCGTAAATATTTACAAACCAGATGGGAGGTGTGAAGTTCCTTCCCCTGATGAAAGACGAAAAACGGAAGTGACTTACCCCGGAAAAACCGGTCGGGGCAGGCTGGTGGGGGGGAAGAAAGACTGGACGGAGAGGGCACTGGGAGTTGGACCGGCGAGCATGCCGTGTGAGAACGTAGAGAAAAGAAATATGTTTTAATTTCTTTTGCGCGCCTTGTATATATATATTGTATATAGTTTATGTTACAGTGTACTCGTTGTATGGTGTATCCATAGTGTAGTTTGTGTAATAAATTAGTGAAGAAAATGTCAAAGCGGACAACTGTTATTTTCCCACTATGGTAAGTTTACACAGAAGAACCCACCTCGTGTTTGAACGAGCGCGAGTACTATTAACATATATTACTACAACATATATTTAACATATATTTCTATTAACATATATTTCACCATATATTGTTAACACATAAATACCAAAAATTATATTAGCTTTTGAATTAGTACAAAAAAAATAGTTCTGAATACTTTGGCCTTACGCCGTAATACTTTACATATTCTAGAAATGAAACAAACATTTACTTATTGTTCTCAAATCATTTAACTAATTAATTTTAATCAACCTATTAACTTTAATGATTAAAACATTTTGTCAAAATACGGCAACAACAAAAATAGATAATCATTTCTACCTTAATTAGTAAAATGAGCACACAATTAAATGTTTCGAAATTACTGCTGACATATTTTTGAACTATTTTAACATTCATTTAGCATACAGTATTTCCTTAATAACAAAATTAATCATAATTCCTTATTTGCATATAAAATATACTTTCTAAGTGTCTACTGGCTTTAACGCCTGGCATTCTCATCATGTTATTAACCGACATTAACACAATTTTAATTTTCTCCGTTACTATAGTAATTATAGGAGCGGGAGCTCTCTTCATTTATATATTGTGCTTCCCAAGAAATTAAGAGGGACTTACCTTTGATCCCGATAGTAGAAAATGACGAGTTGTGCTCAATTCTGTACAATTTCCTCATCGCGCTGCATAACACTTCACTTAATAATATCACCACGGTAATGCTGATGATCACTTTTACCATCCACTGTTTCAACACTGCACGAACATTTCAATTAATAATATCACCACGGTAATACTGATGATCACTTTTACCAGCCACTGTTTCAACACTGCACGAACATTTCAATTAATAATATCACCACGGTAATACTGATGATCACTTTTCACACGACGAGGTTTCATACACCCTTTCGTTTATTTGCACGTGTAGGCTTACGCGTGCCACTTTCCGTCTTTCATGACCATCTTTTGTCATCTTCCTTGCTTTCGTGATTTATTTCCTTCATTTAAACCACGTTCATTCAAATCACCTTTTACGATCTTACTTCCTTCGTATTTTTAGTGATTTCATTTTTCCCACTATCCTGTAGCTCTGCGCCATTTGTCATGCCTCGCGCTCGTTCAAACACGAGGTGGGTTCTTCTGCGTAAACTTACCATAGTGGGAAAATAACACTTGTCCGCTTTGACATTTTCTTCACTAATTTATTACACAAACTGCACTATTGATATACCATACAACGAATACACTGTAAAATAAACTATATACAATATATATATACAAGGCGCGCAAAAGAAATTAAAACATATTTCCTGTCTCTACGTTCTCCCACGGCATGCTCGCCGGTCCAACTCCCCGTGCCCTCTCCGTCCAGTCTTTCTTCCCCCCACCAGCCTGCCTCGACCGGTTTTTCCGGGGTAAGTCACTTCCGTTCCTCGTCTTTCATCAGGGGAAGAACTTCACAGTGTTATTTATTAACTTAATATTTGTTTAATCTCTAACCTGCGTATAAATCACCATACTCAGATGCAGCTTTCCTGCGAAGAATAAACTTTAGCCTAAAGTTTATTTTGGCAGAAAAATTCAAAAGCATAAAAAGTGAGTCAATTATTAGGAACGCAGTTGTAACTATGAATTAAAAGTTTTAAAGTAAAACATTAACTGAACAAAGAATGGGAACATACAATGCAGTAGTAAATATATTACTAAAAAAGTGTAATGTGTACTGTATGTAATTTTCTTATGTAAAACTAATAACATTTGTATATTTACGATCTTACGTGTTTTATTTAGTTTAAGATTAAAAATTCTATTTATATTACAGTCTCATCTTCACGAAATACTGAAAATTTTAACTAAATTTTGTGGGCTAAAATTATTTTTTTATTTTTATAAGGTATATATATTTTTAGTTATTTAAAATAAATTATCACATTTTCTTTATAATGCGAATGCAGAATGATGAGGCATATCATTTAGTTAACTTTTAGGTTCACAGAAAAAGTATTTTGTCATTATTAAGATCTTTGAAGACATTATTTACATATGAATACATAAAGCTTCTGTGTTTTGTATACAATGCAGAACATGTGTAGAAGAAAAGCAGTTGCAGGTATTTATTTATCTGTCCATCGAAGATTCAGACTAATTCATAAACTTCAAAGGCAACTCTATTAATAATTAAGTTTAGTCTATTTGAAGTTGTACACTATTTGAAGTTGTAGCTAAAGTATATGGACAGCCGTCTAGGAGAATGTGCATCGCTTTCATTGCTATATGAAACCTCATTAAATGAAATAAAGTTTTGATATTATTCCGGAAAATCATATACACGCATTAGACAGATAATGAATAGGGCATGAACTTTAGGTATTATTGTTGTTATAAAATGATTCGTGAAATATCAAGCCTGTTACAGACACCTACATTAACTAGTTATAAGTGATATTATAATAACATTTATGACCCTTGCTTGTAAAATGGCAAGAGAACTTTGGTAAGCCCTCATAAACTTGATGACTGTAACTTTCGAACTCTGAAGTGTGTCGTAAAGGAAAATTGTGTATCTCCAATGGCAGTAATCATTTATGAATTTCAAATTACCTCTGGCCGTCATTACTAGCCGTATAGCTATCCATTGGAAGCTGAAACACGGAGGTTTCTGCTGTCATATGGCCTCCTAATAAACCCAGCATAAACATAATCACTGTCAAACGTCCGAATTTAAGGGTGAGAAGCTCATTTAAAATTTTCCTAGGGGCTGGTACATATATGTCCCACGCATTCAGTGCATTACATAAGGCTACAAAGGTTCAATTTATTACGGAGATTTAAAATTTGCTACATAATGGGGAGGAATAAATGGTAGATCCCATTGGTTTATTTTTCTGTTCCTTGCTGGGTGAGTATTTGACTAAGTAGCTTCAATAAGTAAAACATAAGTCTCTGTAGGAAGGGCTACAGGGTAGTGAGATCCATCGTCGCATGGTGTCGATATGCTGGAACAAAGCACCCTCAAGGTGTACCGTATCCCGTTGGTTGACAAAGTTCAGTGATTGGAGACTGCAGTCAAAGGTGTTAGCACGGGATGACCATCCACATCGCATACAGCAGCAAATGTGGCAGCCGTGTTGAATTTGATCATGGCGAACAGGCGCATAACGTTCAATAAGATGCAGAAAGAGACAGAGCTTGCTCAAGGAACATTGCAGGCGATTGTGCATGGTGATTTAGAGATGACAAATGTATGTGCAGAGTGGGTGGACTTTGGACCTCAAACCAAGACCTTAGACTACGCTTTGCTTGACAAGATGAAGGACGCAGTCAGGGGCGAACATGTTGAATCTTCTGCCAAATTCCATGCAAATGTTAATAGTTGGTGCACCAACACCCCCACAGACTGGTTTATCAAAGCCCCTCGGGACCTTCCAACCAGATGGCAGAAATGTATTGACATGGCCGTGAATTATTTCTAACTGATGTACTATCAGTTTTTTATTAATAAATTTATTCCGCTCTGTGTCAGCATTTGTGTCATTCATTTCTGTAGAACCTAATTATTTCATATTCTTGACAACTCTACAGTTCTATTCTCTCTTAGAATAGTTCGGGAAGAAACGACTATTTCTGTGTGAACAAGGTCACTGCTCTGTCTATAAAACGAATGTTATGCTCTAATAGTTTGAAAAGATGGATATTGTAAGCTGAACTGGCTTTCACGGAGTCTTTATTCCAACCCAACGTAAAAGAAAACGAATTTAGAAAAGAACTCGAATACAAATTAAATGCCCTGTTAAACCGGCGTTGTTTAGTGGCCAAATTCATTGCAGCTATCATGTACACAGAGCAAAAAAATGCGTCAGTTCTATATGTCCCGTTCTACTGGGCCGATTGATGAAATTTAATTTGCGTTTTTTATGTTTCAAAAGGGCCACTTAAGATATGTATTAGATTTATATATAGCATTGTAATATAGGTATTTTGACACAAAATCGGACTTTTTCTGAAATAGCATACCAAGGTTTTTTTCCATATTTCGATTCTACGACTCAAATTACGCCAAACTACCAAGTTTTGTAAAAATCCTAGTTTTTAAAAAATTAGCTCTCAAATTTCTAGCTCCTCAATGTTAATTGAGTTTGGTAAATATTTATTAATCCCTCCATTTTTATTAAAATTATTTGATTCTTCCTTTCATATTTTGAAATTCAGGTTCATTCCAAATATAATTCATTCATTTTTATTATTTATTTTCAAAATTTGTATTTTTAAATAATTTTTACAAAATTTTCAACAAAAATTGTATTATAATCTATAAAAATTTTACCATCACCTTAAAGTAGACGTATTTCTAAGCATACCTGCAAAAGGTTACAGTTTTATATTCAAAATTTCCGAAGATATATGCGAATTTATATATTGAAGCGTTTTGAAATTTGGCATACTTGTTGAAAGCGATAAAACATCAAATGCGGTTTATGCACTTTTAAAATTACTTGAAAGTAGGATTGATGTGACTTTTTTCCGCTCATGCACAATGTAAAACGGCAGGAATGAGGCGCCTTTTTTCCGCTCCGGAATAATGAAATGGAAAGAAAAATAGGTTGCCATATATTAAGAAGTTCGCCAAGTGAATTATTCTTGGCGCAAACTGAAAATTGAGCCGAGATACATTTTTGAATTTCTCCGTAAATTTCGCACCAAATTTTACAAAATTTAATATCTAGGTATAATTGAGTCGTAGAATAGAAATATGGAAAAACAATTGGTATGTTACTTTTAAAAAAATTCCGATTTTGTGTCAAGATACCTATGTTAGAGCACTGCAATATGTATCCTAAGTCGCGCTTTCGAGACAGGAAAAACTCAATTTGAATTTTGCCAATCGGCCCAATAGAAAGGGAAGATATAGAACTGTCTTCTTCTTTTTATTTAAAAAGCCCGCGTGCGCGGTGTACAAATTAAATACCGACTTCAGAGGCGTGTATCAGCAGCTAATAAAACTCTTCTCAGACAAGTGTAGACGGTCCGAAGGCTCAGCTGAGTGATAAGGAAAACAATGGATCTACGTTCCTTGTGGTTGTGTAAAAGGCTGTGTAAATATCTGTAAATACTCTCTCTATAAGGATTGTGATGTAGAGTAAAATTGAAAACTTTTTCCATGGTGTCATAACTGAAAGAACGAGATGTATACTATAGGCGTATTAATGTAATTTATGTAGGAAATAAATTTTAACTTACAGCACCGGAATAAGGAATTCCAGGTTTGAAGTTATCTGCATCATCTACAGCGTTTAAAAATGTGAGTTTAAGTGGTTCATTCAAAACTGCAGCTGGAATTTTGATTATCTTGTTAACTTTTACTCCTGTGAATAATAAAACAAACTCAAGATCAGTATAATACTTCAAACACGAAAATAAAAAAATGATGCGAATTAAAATATTTTTATTGAACATTCAGAGTTGTATGAGAATATTTAAATAAAATGAAAAGAATAATGAGAAAATATTGAACAGAGTAAATGTAATTTTTTTAATTTCTTTGTGGTCACTGTTAAAGTAGACTTAAAAAGAATAAGTGCAGTATGTATTATAAGGTGTTTCTCCCGCCTTCCTAACGTGCCTTCGTGGTGTAGTGGTTCTGCACGCTGGGCCGGTATTCCAGAGGTCCGTGGTTCGCTTCCCGGTGAATACGTTGCTCATTTTTCATAACTTCTGCTTCCAAAAAAATCCTAATGTCTTTACAGTGGCTTCCGAACAAAAAAGGAGGGGGGTTGATGATGATTCTCCACACCCAGGATTTGGCGATTGGGTCCCCTAAAAACCCCAGTAGACTTTTAAAAGGGGAAGTATATAAGGTATTTCTCCCCCCTTCCTAGCATGCCTTCGTGGTGTGGTGGTAGGCACACTGGGCGCGTATTTCAGAGGACCATGGTTCGATTCCCGACGAAGACGTTGCTCAATTTTCATGACTCTTGCTTCCAAAAAACTGTCTGATGTCTCTACAGTATTTATCAACAGCTGCTAAATTTCTAGACATTGAGAGAGCAAAACAACTAAAAATTATTTTATTCTCTAAATTTAAAATTATCCGGCCCATATATTTTCAGAAATTCAGATTTGCAGAGGAATTCATAATACTCTACATATTTTATCTAATTTTACGTGAGGGGAGAACGAAGATATGCCTAGCATTTTATATATTCTTATTTTTCTAGTTTTCGATAAAAATAATTTTATCAAGAAATCCCTTTGAAAACGTTAAGCTATTTTTTCTCTAATTTATGTAAATCATTTGTGCATTACTATCTATAATAGATGGAATCTCTTAGTTCAATTTATTTTTGTAAACTTTCTCAAGAACTTCAAGTTAATATTCGTTCATTTAATAAAATTAATTATAACAATTTTTAGCTGATTAAAAACCGATTTTGTACAGTTTAGTTTTTCTCCACCCTCCCAATATGTAATACTATAGTTAAAATCTACACAGAACGGTTCATTTAAAGTACTCACGTGTTAGAAATCGTTTGCAAAGTTTTTTCCAAAGAGTGCTATAACTTTCATGAACATCTGGCAACAATGTTCATTTTGCTTTCTTTCGTTGTTTATATACAAGTTGGTTTAATTAAATAAAAATATCTGTTTTGATGACTTCTCAAAATGGCAGATATATTTGATCAAAGCAGATGCTTTAAGTTTTTCTTTAGTAATACAATTTCTGCTAACGCTTGAAAATCTGCAAAATGTATTCGAGAAGAAAATATGATAAAAAATAATGATTATACTGTATAAGACGTTTAAGTAAGGCTATAGTGCGTTGAAAATAAAGATCAAACATGCTCTAGTTCTAAACCAGGGAGAAAATGCAGTCAGGACTTTATACAGCTCTTAAATATTTAGTTTTAGTTTATGAATATAAAAAATCTACTTTTGTTAAAATTTTCGCTATTATGAACATTTTTATACTTTTTGATGGATAATTAATAAAAAAAGTTAACCCTTAAGTGCATGAATTTTCAGCCCAAAGGAATTATTGTTTTCTATAGTCTTTCAATAGTCCAAAGGAACTATTGAAGGACTATTGTTTTCGTTTTACGATTTTGCGTTGAATCATTATAAACATCCGTTTCACTTTTCAAAATGTTGCCACCAAATGTTAGAGTCCTGCATTATATTTGAAGAAATTAAATAAGGAAAAATCTGCATAAATGTATGTATGTTTCTCTCATTGTGATAAAACAACGATATATACAGCCATCGAATTTTGAATGGCATAATCCTCCTACGAATATGGGCATGTGGAAGAACAAATTTGAAATTTGGAATTTGTTTTATGATCGATTTCATATTTTGTAAAACTTTAACGAATTTTTGAGTAACAAAATCAACGATTTAAAAGCGAGCAATGGCAACACTCTACAGGGCAAAAAACCTTTTTATCTCCGCGCGGAATTGTGTACCGAAAATTCTAACGGTATGCTCATTTTAAAATTATTTTTCGACATTGCTGTTGAACTTAATTTTGTGGTTTTACTGCAAAGAATATGATATTTAATAAATAAAGGTAACACACAAAACGGTAAAAAAACGCCCCTTTGGACATAATTTAAAATCTGAAACCTTTCAGATTTTTTTTATTATTATTATTTTTAAAGTCAAAAATGCATTAGTATTGATATCAAACAAAATCTAAACTAAGTTTTTATACCAATTTTTTAAAAAATATTTTTAACTTTTACAAATCAACTTTTATAAAAAAAAAAAAAAAAAAAAAATGTGATGGACAAATGTGTAATAACAATTTTATGTAAAAATACATACCTTATAAACTTGTTCAAACAGTTTTAAAACTTTGAATACATCAAAAGAACAAGAAACACAAATGATGCCCATACCCTGCACATGTCACACATGCTTTACACATGCCCTGCACACGTTACCAAACGGCAACTACATGCATTTAAGGGTTAAAACGTAATCTAAATATAAGCCGCCCAGACGGTATAGTACGTAGTTAGGGTGCTGACTACGATACCGAAGGGCTAAGGTTCCACTTCCAGAGAAAGCCCCATGTATGTAAATTAATCTATCCTCCCATAGGAGATAACAGTGGTCGTCTATTAATGCGTCCATAATAAAATGACCACCACTTCTGGCCTTAATAGTGGTGGAAAGCCTAAAAAATGACTATAGCCCGACGTATAAAAATATGTATGTATGTATATACATATATATATATATATAAATGCATCTAGATATTTTTCAAGTTGTAGAAAGAAGGGAGTGAATGATCTAAAACGAGTGAAATGCTTGCATGGAACAAAACAGGTTGAGGACCACTGCTGTAGTAGACCATCCACTTCAACTAATGAGCAGGCCTGTAGATCAAGTCAGAGGCAACTGTCTAATATATCGACTGTTAGCTTAAAAAGTAAAAACATTATTGAGCAATTTCCGATACGATTTGGGTCCTTTCAAGTAATTTTGAAATATCATTTGGGCTCTCGGCGATTCATTTCTCGAGTCGTTCCAAAAGCGTTGAATTTTTCAGAAAGTAATGTTCAAGTGGTCTGCAGTAAATAATATGTTCGAGTGGTCTGCAGGTATCATGTCAGTTTGTATATCTAAACTGATTATAACTTAAAGAAAATATTAAACCTTTTAAAATTTAAGTAAATTCAGTTATACCTTAATAATATTAATTTTGGTAGTAATAAAAATAATAACAGTAATTTAGGTACTTGTTAACATAATTCTTAAAGTTAATTCTTGTAAAAGCTCTACTTGAACGCAAATGGGTAAGATAGTTTCTTTAATTATTGGTCACTAGTAGTTCAGTGTAATTTCTTACAAGTTCATATTTCGATTGTTATTCAGCTGCTGATAAATTCTGAAATTTTAAGACATTTTTCCAGAAAAAAAAAGGACTATTAGCTTAATAATTCTGGTTGAAATAATACATCGAATGCTTGAGAATATTTTAAGTGCCGTTCCTTTGCCTGACCAAATGATTCTGATGATCATTTTCCCCAAGTCCTTATCGGTCCACCAGCAAACGCTCTGTAAAATCACTAAATATACCATCCAGGTTCAAACCTCGGAGAATGGGCTGTTTCATGGGAGATTCTGTGGCTTTTCTCCATTCTAACATGGATAAGGGCTAGTTCCCCTTGAGGCATCCTTTATGAAGGCATCCTTCCCCGTAAGAAGATAGTTCTAATATGCTTTGCCGTGAACCAAATAATTCAATTCAATCAAACCCAAGCCTTATTGACTTTTGAAAGAAAAATTTCAAAGAAGTAATACATCGGAAACTCGAGAAAATTCAAAAGGTAGGTCCCGTTTGGCTGATTTTTTCTCCCAATCCTTGAATTTTTTTTTTTTTTTTTTTTTTTTTTTTTGAAAACATCTCAATAATTAAACAAAGGAAGAAACAAAAATTCAAGAAACGAACGTTTTTTAGTGACACATTTCTTCATTGACGTGTTTCCCCGTTTTGAAACCATAAGGAATTTTGAATTTTGTTGCTAACATTTAGAAAAAAATATTGCGTTATTAGAAATGCAAAAAGAATCATTTGGTGGCCCTTTACCCAGGGCGAGAAAAACACGTCTATCTTTGGCGAGTATTTGAGTGAAAGAATTCTTTTTGTGAAGCCAGAAGCTTACGATAAATAGCTGGAGCTTTATTAACCAAATACGTAGGTAATTCCAGATTCTAGAAGAGTAAGCTGCAGACCAGAATGATGGACGTTGATCCCGCTCTCCTGACTGACAGATAAACTGTATAAAACGAGTGTAAGCTACGTCACCAGAGATGGCGAATGCATCTTTAGAGAATTGTGATTTTTATCCTAGTATTGTAGAATTAATTAGCTTCGCCATTTACTTGTTAGTGTGATTTTCCTTCGGCGGAGTCATGTGAAAAAAATTGTCCTTTTTCTCTATTCTTTATTCAGCAGTGTTCAGTGACTTTTATGAAGTCCTGCCAAAAGTGTTTAGATTTTTGTTATCTGATATTAAATGCACTTTTTTATGAGGTAAGGTCTGATAAATGAATTTTGTATATATGTGATGTTCAAAATTCACTATATTTTTCTCGGTTATCTTTGGTATATTTCATTTTAAATAATGAATGCCACTAATAAGATCAGAGGATTTTCATCAATTATTTCTGCCTTATTTAATAATTCGTGTTCAAGCACTTGGAATAGTATGATAAGCTTAAATTTAAGTATAAACATTGCTTACTTTCATCTAAGAGATAATAATTTCATTAAAAGCTAATTTATTTGCTGAAAGTTTGTTTAAATCATAATGAGGTTATTGAATGCTAAGTAATTAAAGATCTTTAATTAAAAAATTTTTAAATAATTGAAATGGCACCTTTTAATTAACATAGTTTCTTTCTCAAGACAAATGTTTCTTAAAATTACTTGTTAGTAATACTCGTACTAATTGTTAGTAGTACATGGTTGGTAAGAAAACCCAAAATTTTCACGAGTTACCCAAAATTTGTTTAGTATTAAATAACTCTTACAAAGCAGAATAATAAAAAGCAATGTCTGAATTAAATTTACATTTAATTGTGGACTGCTGGTTTTCAGGAATGAAATTATGAAAAGAAGAAACATTTTGAATATTATAGTTGAAAGTTTTGGCATTCCGGAATATTCGCACTGGAAAAAACAGTCTTCAATTAATTTATTTATCGCTTTATGTACGCTACGTAAAAAAGATGCATGAAGATATATGTTTCTTATCGAAATTTGGTAGGCTTCGAGAAATCTAATATAGTCCCCTGTTATTATTTAATTGTAATTTTATTAAATGGAATTAAAAATAATGCACGTTATAAGAATTAATTATAAGAATTGCAGGTTATAAGAATCAAATTCAAAAGAAAAATCATACCTGTCTTGTCGTCGACGACTTCTGCGTATATCTCAAGAGTTTCCATCCTTTCAGGAAAGATAAAAGAACGTGAAGACTTATTCTCAGGATTGAGATCAATTAAGTAGCAATCAGAAATCTGTCAAGGGGTTAAAACCTGTATAAATGAAAATTATTCCTAAAAATTAAACACAGTCTTAAATAAAATGATGTTAGTAACGAATAATTAATACTGGTGAAATTCAAATAAAGCCAGAGCTACGTGGGTGAAATCCTTAATAAACGCTGTATAATACAGGCTGCGGCAGAGAAACTTCCTTATTTGAAACGCGCGCCATCTAACGACATTTATTCCGAGAAAGATGGAGTGGTGCTCATTTAAAAGATCGGTATTTAATGTTTTATGTCATGTAGGTTTAGTACCGATCATGCGGTAAACGAGAGAGGAGCGCGCGTTCTCCGTGGAGTGTACTTTTCAACGTACTGCATTTTCATACATATAAATTGGTATTGCTGCAAAAACTTAATCCACGCGATTTTCTTTCACGAAAAAAATGTATGCAAAGCCGGACTTGACAATACGCCTCATGATGCTCTTATGTTCTTTAGCGATAAGGCTCATTTTCATCTTTCCGTTTGCGCGAATAAGCGCAAAATATGCACTACTGGAGTGGCACGAACATGTGACTGTTTGGTGTGCATTGTCCAGAATAGGCATCATTGGACCACTGTTTTTTGGAGAACATTTCCCTGGACGCCTTATCCCCTTACGGAGCGGTCTTCAGTATCCAGAGCGCTCGCCTGGTTTAGCCCCGTGTGATTTCTTTTTGTGGGGCTATCTGAAATCTCTAAGGTCCAGAGACCCTGGCTCAACTGAAGAACAATATTCAAGTTGCTATCGACAAAATACCCATTGGTATGCTGGTAAAAGTGGAAAGCAAGCTCAAAACTCGACTATCTCAACGCATTGACCAGAACGGAGGCCACCTTAATGATATTATTTTTAAACCGTAATAAAAAAAAATTTCGCTTACACTATTTGTGTTATTAAATTTTTCAAATAAGGTGCTTTCCCTTCTGCACCCTGTATAAACACGAATCTAAAAATTGTACCAACCTCTTTGCAGCATTTGATTGTGGGGGGGGGGTAATTTTTAGATGCCAAACATTTTTATTCTTCCTTTTCATTTCCGCCCTCAGATTTTTTATATCCCAAGTACCGAAGTTCTTTGACGGCAAATTTGAATTTTGTTGCATTTGCTTTCAACTCTGATTCCTTTAGAAGCGTGAATCCTTCGGGCAGATCTTCAGCATGCTCATCAGCTGGGTTATTAGCTATTATTATTTCATCTAAGTATATAGTTTTACGCAAACATTGATTTTCTAATATGGGCCTTAAAATTATTTTATGGCCCTCTAAAAGGTAGCGGGAGCACCGCAAAAGCCAAATAGCATTTTGAAAAACGCATGTAATCTATCTCCGATTTGACGCTGTAGATTTAACGCTCCGATTTAACGCTGTAGTGACATTAGGTACTCTTTTAAAACAAGAAATTATGAAAAATGGGCAATGTCCTCGCCGAGACTCGAACC
Source organism: Stegodyphus dumicola (assembly GCF_044657685.1). Lineage (NCBI taxonomy): Eukaryota > Metazoa > Arthropoda > Arachnida > Araneae > Eresidae > Stegodyphus > Stegodyphus dumicola. The sequence goes on from NC_140777.1 coordinate 130,670,163, forward strand.
ACGGACCTCACGAATTCGCGTCGAGCTTGCTGACCACTACACCACGAAGACATGCTAAGAAGGAGGGAGAAATACCTTGTATAGTAATAAATGAGTTTTTGACACGTTTTCAAGTTTCAAGCATATCTGGAAATATACTAGATGTCAGGTCCAGTCTGTGCTCATATATTTAGTGGGCTTTCTTTTCCTTATTATCTTCTATGCTATTGCTAGCGTAATAAAACATATATATTCAAAAAAACGTATTTATAAATCTTTAAATACTTATAGCTTTGGATACTCTTGGATACTCCTCTGTGGATTGCTGAGCCATAGAACATGCTTAAAATATTGAAAGGACTACTTTACGTCTTTTCTGTCAGGAAATTTGTATTGGTCCTTGAGGCTGCTAACTGCTTCTGAGGATAAAGTACATAATCGCGAAGTAGAAGCCAAAAAATATCTGAAGATTGCGTGTGTCTTCCAGATGTGCCTATTCAGGGTGTCTGTCGTCCTGGTTATCCATGTGACAAGCAGACGTGATTCTCTCCAGCGTGGTGCGGAAATGTGATACACGAAATCTGGCTTGGAATACAGCTATCGAAAACTAGAATGGGAGCAGAAATCCTGCAGAGTATCCTGGACAGCATCCACTACGAAACCAAGTACCTGCAGAACCTTCGAGTAGTTCGGTCTGGGGTTAGAATTCTGGCGAACAGGCTGGCTGTACGGGCGTTTCGTGGTTTTCCACATGTGTAATGTGTACACGAACCAGTTTCCATTAGAAAGTCCTCCATGCATCCCTCTTCTAAGATAGATATCCCTCGTGTGATTTGCCACAATTAAATAAATCGAAATTGGCATAACGCTATAATTATCGTTGTAAGATGTATACCAGTCAGCTTAATCGCCTGTTATCTGCCTCCAGTATTTTCTTTCTCCAGTAGAAGGAAAGCAACTTTTAAAATTAATGTTTCGCTTACAACAAATATATAGGCAACCCCGCTAACTACTGTGGATTACTCTCAGCACTAAAAACCAAACCACTCTTTCTAAATATAGTTGAGATATTTTTATCAAGCAAATTTATTCTAATTTTGGGAAATATTACAACATGAAGTGTTCAAGGGAAAAATTTTGGATTTTTTTATTTACGGATTTGGCTCTTCTATATGACCTGGTGCTAAAGAGGTATGAATTTATATGGTTTTAATTTTAACGTGAATTCTACGAATAATTGTACCTAAATTGTACAAACTATAAGAAATGAAGCATTTATACAGTACAAATGTCATTACAATTATAAATATACTTTTTAATAGCTGGCACGATGTCATGTCGCTACTTCTGTGAAACATATCAAGGACGAAATAGGAAATGTAATATTTCACGTAATTTTCACATCCTTGTACGAAGCAAAAAGGAAGTATTGTAATCGCGAAAACTTTCAGGCAGCATATTTCAACCAAAATATCGATTTTGACTGCTATCCAATACAATTTAACGATGCCTGACATCTGTACGTAAGGACAGAATAAAAAAACTCTTTTCCTCCAAAAAAATTATAAAACTGCTTTAAAATTAATTCTGAAGAGAATTTTTCATGGTGTCTGTACGCACCATGAAATACGTACGTATCTCCCATAACTCGAAAACGAGTAGCCTCAGGCATTGAAATTTTGTATGTAAGACTGCTATAACATGTAGATGTGCACTTCGTATTTTGGTTGCAATCGGCAGCACCAAACGTATGTAAATATATTTATATATATATATATATATCCACTCTGTTACCCGGCTCAGTAATCTCAATTTCTTTATTCTTATATGTTTGTAAATTGTGTATTTTTTGCTTTAAAAATGATTGAATTATGTTGTTTTTATCTTCCGGTTAAGGTTTTTACGCCTTTAGGAAATCTACAAGCAATATTTGTATAATTACCAACAATTTAAGTCATTTAAGTGCAATTAATAATTTTTAAATAACATGGCGGACATGCTTGTTTACATTTGAAACAGCAGAATAGTGAATTTGTTGCCAATCTAGAGAGCTTCGCAACAACAAAGATGACGTCTTCATTTATTATTGCGAATTAAATCATGCTTAATCCTTTCGAGAATTGTTTCGAGGAAATAAGTGTTAAAGATTTACTTCAAAATTTTTAATATAGATATTTTGAGTTTTTATGTATTTTTGCCTTATCGCGAACCGGACGACGACACAGGAGCTACTAACATCTTAGTTCTAGCACAGCATGTGCACAAGTACATCCATATTATTGGATACAACTTACTCGATTCTTCACGCATTTAAAAGTGAAGTATAATTATATTGGTAAAGGCCATTAATGGTCGATTGCCTCTTACTAAGTGATACGACATAGACATAGACATAGACATAGTTATAATATGAACGAAATATATGGCTGGTAAGTGAACCTAGCGCCGGAGTGTCGCTATGGTAAACAAATAAACTGAATTTTAAAGAGTGCATTTATTCTTTTGTGGTTTATGCGCTAGATATGCGCTAGTAGATATAATTTAATCCAATAAATTTAAATGAAATGCAAGAAAATATGCGTATAATTTAATATCCCGTACAAGGAAGTAATGTGGTGTACACATCAGATCTTTTTACGAAAGTTAAAGGCAGTTCATCTTCTTATACATTATTCCTGCTTTCTCGATCGTCTGGTGTTATAACATCATCCCATTCTTCTTTCTTCATTTTTCAATAAATTCTTTGACTCAGTATCTGAAAATACATTTATGCCAATTGCTTTTGCACTTTATGCAATTTTTTTTACTCATTTTTATTCGATGAACATTCTTTGAAACTGCGGTTAAATTTTAGCCAGATCTGATGCCAGCAAGCGTTAAATGTTGATGAATGAACATTGAGCGGATATGAATGAAATTCAAGAGAAAAGAAAGGAGAAAGAATTAGAGAAATTAAAGAGAAACAATTATGTTAACACGTAAGAGGAGAAATTGCGTTCCGCAAATCAGCGTTCGGTAAGAGTTTATTGTAAACGCAAATTCGTGAAAAGGAAATTTCTTACCTTTTCAGAATAAAGAACCTGTTCGGAATACAGAACCCGTTTCGTAATGTAGAACTCTGATGCTTCCGTTGCTGTAAACGTAACTCTCAGTTGCCCCTCAACACTTGTACCGTTTGCATACCTGAAGAGTTCAATTAGGAAAATCTTATAAGGATAAGTAGAATTTTGCTCTTAGTTTGAAAACAAAACATCGGCTCTTAATTTGGGAAAGAAATATTTCCATTGATAATTTATTTAAAAATTATAAAAATAATTTTTATAAATAATAACTTCAAGCAAATTTAAAACGTATTCTTTTGTTTGCGATGAGATACATTCCGATGACCTCAGAGATCATGACATATATATGGCTAAGATATTTACACAATTTACACTGCGCAAAAGAATGAAATGAGACAGTTCTATATCTCCCGTTCCACTGGGCCGATTTACGAAACTCAAATTGCGTTTTTCGTGTCTCTAATGCGCGACTTAGGATATATCTTAGATTTACATATAGCAGTTAATTATTAGTTTAACATTTTGACATAAATCGTACTTTTTCTGAAATAACGTACTACTGCTTTTCCATATTTCGATTTTGCGACTCAAATTATGCCTAAATATTAAATTTTGTAAAATTTGGTCGAAATTTACGGAGAAATTCAAAAATTTATCTTGCCACATTTTTTGCAGTTTGCGCCAAGAATAATTTATTTGGTGAACTTCTTAATGTATAGCAATCTATTTTTCTTTCCTTCTTTTCATTGTAGACAAGCGGGAAAAAAGTCATCATTCATATCTTCAAATAGTTTTGACAAAGTGCGTAAACCACACTTGGCGTTATTATCGCTCAAAAAAAAGATGCCAAATTTCAAAACGCGCCAATATGTAAATTCACATATATATTAGTAAATTTCGAAAACTGTAATTTTTGCAGGTGTGGCTAGAAATACATCTACTTTAATATGATGTTAAACATTTTATAGATTATAATGCAAATTTTTTTTCGAAAAATTTATAAAAATATTTCATATCATTTCGCATAATTTGAGTAGTAGAATTGAAATATGGGAAACAATTGGCATGTCACTGCAGAAAAAGTCCGATTTTGTGTCAAAATATCTATATTAGAAAAATAATATATATAAATCTAATACATATCCTAAGTCGCGCTTTCGAGACATAAAAAACGCAAGCTGAATTTCGTCAATGGCCCAGTAGAACGGGAGATATAGAACTGTCCTCTCTTTTTACTTCCTTGTACGAAGTAAAAAGAAAGTATTGTAATCGCGAAAAATTTCGTGTATCATATTTCAAAGAAAATACCGATTTTGATCGCTATCCAATCCAATTTAATGATGTATTTGCGTAACATCCACAAGTAAGGACAGAATAAAGGACTCTTCTTTCCGCAAAAAATTATAAAACTGATTTAAAATGAATTCTGAAGAGAATTTTTCGTGGCGTGCGTGCGTATGTGCGTACGTATCTCGCATAACTCAAAAACCAGTAGCCTCAGAACGTTGAAATTTTGTATGTAGGTCCTTCTATAACATGTAGATGTTCCCCTTGTATTTTGATTGCAATCGGCCGCATCAAATGTATATAAATATATTCACTCTGTTACTAGGCTCAGTGAGCTCAGTTTCTTTATTCTTATGTGTTTTTAAGTTCTGCATCTTTTACTTTAAAAATGATTGAATTATGTTGTTCTTATCTTCCAGTTAAGGTTTTTATGCCTTTAGGAAATCTGCATTCAATATTTGTGGAATTATCAACAATTTAAAAGTTGTTTAAGTGCAGCTAAGCCTAATGAATTTTGCAATGGCGGACATGTTTGTTTACATTCCAAACTAGATAAAATAGCGGATTTGTTGCCAATCTAGAGAAACTAAAATTCACAACAACACAGATAACGGCTTCTTTTATTATTGCGAATTAAATCATGCGTAATCCATTCTGAATTTATCCGAAGAAATAAGTGTTTCAGATTTACTTCGTAATTTTTTATATAGATATTTTGAGTTTTTGTGTATTTTTGCCTTGTCGAGATGTGAAAACGGATTTAATTGAATGAGAAATACTCAATCGTCTGTGAAAAGCTGTTTCTTTTTTGTTTTGTTTGCTTAATTTCTTTTATACATCGTTCTAGATTTATTATAGTATTTGAATAGAACATGTGGCAGCGATTAGATAATTCTTCAAATAATATAAATTTGTGCGTTCTGAGTTATAATATGAAAGAAATATAATGCTGTTAAGTGAGCCTAGTGCCAGAGTGTCGCTATGGTAAACAAATATAGTAAATTTTAAAAGAGTGCATTTATTCTATTGTGGTTTATGCGCTATCGACGAAGTAGATATAATTCAATTCAATAAGTTTAAATGAAATGAAAAAAAATGCGTTTAATTTAATATTCCTTGCAAGGAAGTCATGTGGTGTACACATCAGATTTTTCTTTCAGTGTACATGACCTCTGAGATCACGTCACTTATGTATAGCTATTGTAAAAAAGCAAGGGCATTCTTTCTCTTCTCTTACGGAGTGTATCTCATTGTATGCACATGATATACAATTAATAGTACATATAATTAATTAATAACATAGCTGTTTCACCAGATGCTTAAACCCTCAAAGAAAGCGAAAAACGATGCACCTTTCAAAAGGAATTTTCCGATAAGCTTTTTTTTTTTTTTTTTTTTTTTTGACGCCGATGTTTTACACTATGCCATTTTAGAACAGAGGTATTTTTCCTTTGCTTTCTTTCCTCCCACGATGTTTTCACATTGCGCTGTTTTGTCCCTTTTCTCAATGTTTTTGGAGGATACCGAATTTAAGATGCAGCTTTGTTCTACAGTGTTTAAACTCTTGAATACTTTACATTTTCCCAAACAGCATATTGAGCATATATGCGTTTCGTTCATTTTATTTTTCAACTTTGAATTTGAAATAATCTAATGAAATGTTTTTAGAATTCGTCTGTAATGCATTATTTTTATCAAATTTTTCAGGTAACATAGTACTATCAATTTCATGTTTACGAATTTCTTTATTAACAAATTTAGTCTTTATAAGAGAAATCCTCAATGGTGTATTCTTTTACTTTAACCATAATTAAATGCGCTTTCAGATTTTAAAACTAAAATTTAAAAGCGCATTTAATTATGGTTATTAATAATAGTTAAGAATTTCTTGCAGATTTTAGTTTTAAAATCTGCAAGAAATTCTTTTGACTGTCAAACAACTGGAATTATATTTTGTTACAAATTTTTCATAATTCCGTGAATTATTTTACAATTCATAGTAAATAAATTATTTAATTTAGTTCAGATCTTACTATACGTGAAAGACACGTAAGGGTTATGGAATCCTCCGCCGCAACATAAGTTACAATAAACATTAACTATGTTAATTTTTCCGCTTAGTTATGCGACCGACATGTCTACAGACAACTACGTAGGGTTAGAGCAAAACGTCCTAAAGAAGCACCTCCTCCTAAAATTCGTTTCAGTACAGTAAGCAATGACGAGAATCACATGAAATATTTCATGAAGTAACTTTATTTTCCTTTAAAAATTCATTAAAAAATTCACTTTCCGTATGTTTTCCTTTCAAGTTTCAGTTAACATGTGTCTGCCTTGTTATTTTAAAGAGGGATCGATAGAGCCTTTGTGCCTTTGAAAAAATTAGTTTTCTTCCTGTTTTAGTACAATTAAATTTGATGTCTGTTACATAGGCTGTTTGCTATGCATTTAAAAAATGTTTCATGGAATTATGTACAGCCCTGTACTAATTGTAAATACGTGGCTTTTAAAACTGACAAATCATACTCATCTCGAAAGTTTCATTAACGACAATTTCAAGTTATGTTAACAATAGAAATGTTTTGGGAGGACAGTTATTAAAAATATTTCAAAATTTTAGAAACATATGAAGAATTTCTAATCATTTACCGTGCACAGATTTCTGTAGAAATTACTTCTCCTCTGTTCTTTACATATGGCGATCTTATTTCCACTTCGAATTTCGGTAAAACTGTAATAAAAAAGAAATGTTTGCTTTACATTACATAAAAATGTAGCAGACTCTAAATCTACAAATTGAGTTTCTGAAGATAAAATTTTATCAAAATAAGTTCTTTGATTTAAAAATCAAAATCTGCAAGATCCAGAAATTAAAAATTACATGTTAAACTCACTTTATTAACTATTAATAACTAAGACATACAAAATATTAAAGAACTTGTGCATTGAAATTCTTTTTTCAACTCGCACTTTAAAAAATCAATAAAACTGCACATAATTTCTCAGTGGTGCACTTCGTTTTCATTTGATAGATAAAATTTCAGAAAATAATTTATCGTATATTATTCTTATTATTTATCAATTTATGAAATATCCCAGGGTGAACATAACGACCACTAACCGGCATAAAAGATATACATATATTTAAAATATGCCATTCCAGTGCACATTTTGGTTTATACATATGTATTACTTCATGAAGAATTCTTATGGAGAAAATTCATGGCCGATTTATGTCGGTTTAAAATTAAAATTAATTTAATTTAATTTCATAAAATAAAAATAATAATCATGAACTGTTTCATCGCACAATGGTTAGTACTAATATACTGAGTTTAATCTAAGGTATATCCAAACAACTGATCAATAGATATTCGAAATAAATGCAGCACGGTTTAAAGCTGTTTTATTTTTGTCTCTTAAATAGTAGTTAATGCTAAATTTTAACGATATAGGTCACTGATCAACTACACTAAGTTAATGATTGAATAAACAAAACTCCATTATAAAAAGAGCATCAGCATAAATTTCTGCGTACAAACCATACAACGTCATATACCTTAAAAATGATATAATGGTGATGGAATCTCGTATAAGAAAGTTCATGGGCTCAGACAGTACTTATTGAGAAATATTAGAACACAGTTCACAGCAATGAACGCAGGGAACACTGATCCTTTTCTCATATTTAGGATGTCCGATAGAATATCTCGAGTTCCATATGGTCAGGAATTTTCTGTCATTCGCTCAGGGGCGAGCTCAGGGGCTCAGGGGCGAAAAAGAAACTGAAAGGTTTCAGATTTTAAATTACGTCCAAAGGGGCATTATTTTAACGTTTTGTGTGTTACCTTTATTTATTAAATATCATGTTATTTGCACTTAAACCATAAAATTCAGTTCGGTAGCAATGTCGCAAAATAATTTTAAAATTAGCATACCTTTAGAATTTTCTATACACAGTTCCGCGTCCGCTGGAGATAAAAAGCTTTTTCCCCCGCCATAGAGTGTTGCCATTGCTCGCTTTTAAATCGTTGAGTTTGTTACTCGAAAATTCGTTAAAGTTTTACAAAATATGAAATCGATAATAAAACAAATTCCAGATTTCAAATTTGGTCTTCTACATGCCCATATTCGTAGGAGGATTACGTTATTCAAAATTCGATGGATCTATGTACCGTTGCTCTATCACAATGCGAGAAATATACATACATTTATGCAGATTTGTCATTATTTAATTTCTTCAAATATAATGCAAGATTCTAACATATGGCGGCAACAGTTTGAGAAAAGAGAAACGGACATTTATATTGATTCAACGCAAAATCGCACAACGAAAACAATATTCCTTCAGGGACAACACCCCTTTGGAATAATTATAAATTACCCTTATAATTAGTTTAATATTCAGGAAATGCATTCTTTGATACATTATTATTTGCATCTCAACTTAATTTGAAAACTTATCATTCCTTCCCTCTTAATTTACAGACTATTTATAAGCTGTTTATAAATAACTAACAAAGGTCATAGGCTTCAGAATAAATATTGCCAATTCTATACCTTTCCTAGTTCCTGACAGTAGTCTTTCTATTTTGTGATAAACTGGTGAAATATTTTGAAGCAAAAATGTAATTCGCGTACTTTTCTCTCTCTTAAAACTTAAAAAGCTCTTAAAACGGAAAGAAAGTAATAAACAGCCAGTTTTACCAAATTATGCACATGCTTGTTAACATACTTTATCAGCACTATCTCTAGTTTTAAATATATTCCTCATAATTATTTTTTGTACGTGTTTTGAATTTGAGCCTGTTAGAGCTTATCATCCCAAACTTATATTCAAACTATATCTTCAAACCGTACATTTATGCATTCTCTCTGAATGACATGGGAATATTTATGGTAGTACAGGTATACTTAAAAAGCTGTTAATGAAATAAAGTATCTATTATAAATTATACCTTTTTCTTCTACTTTAAAATTCTGCACAGTTCTCATATTGTTGATTAAAGATATAATACTCCACACTCCGAATGATGGTTCTTCAGGTAGAGGAAGTTCCAACTGTAATATATCTATAAAATCCAAACATTATACATTGAAATTTGCACATTTCGAAAAAAAATTGAGCAAAGTTATTAATTCATTTAGTACATGTGAACTTGTAAGTTAAATGTTTTATTTCTCTACATACTGCAAATAGCAATTTTTGCTAATATTGCTGTAGACTAAACATTAAGTTCTAGAATGGCACCAAAATTAAAACTATAAACTCACTTTTTTGCAGTAATCCAAAGTGTAACTACCTCTAATATTTTAAAAATTGTTGTTATGTATAATTTGTGAACTTCAGAATTTCGGTTCTTAAAATGTTAAAAAAAAAACACTTTTTAAGAAAACAGGAAGATGGATTGTCTTTGAATTTGTAAAATTCATCCACAGAACAGTGTTTCTTGCAAGATAAATCGCAGGCACTATTTTGAGTTCATTTAAAATGCCTTTATGCAATATCTTAGACCATGAACTAAGAAAATCAAAGATAGTCTTGAGACTCTAGCGGAGATTATTCTGTGGTTACGAGTGTTCTCTATAGTGGCACCCAGATTATGACACCAAATTCTAAACTACAGATACCATCATCAAGAGGTACAGGTTAGGCTGTCCAAGAGCTACGATACCTGCAGAGGACTGAAACATGGTATTAAATGTACAAAGCCTCAGAGAGGTGACGACAAGAGAGCTCCCTCAGTACCTCAGTACTTCATGTTAAAAATAACTTACTCCCAGACTCTATACAGACGCCAAGCACAGAAGGCTATTAGGCTACCTAGTGAACAACGGTATGTACCCACATTGGCAGGAGGAAATCCGTCTTTTTTTAAACGAGAAGCACCATTCTTTGGTACAACAAAACAAGGACTATGTCAAGAGATTCAGTACGCAGTTTGATTGTTTACAAATCTTTATCTGGAGAACGTCTGAGTACCATTCAAGTCGTTTAACCCTTTGTTGCATCAGGTCCTCTCTAGTAGATAAAAGTTTAAATTTGTTTATTCTTCTATAAATGCCTTAACAGATTCCATTCCTGTGTTTATTTATTCTATATTATTAGAACTTTCAACTGTCGATCATAGATGGCTGTATAGCATCATTAAGTAAAGCATTGCTATTTGGAAAATGGCTGCTACTTCTGTTTCCAAGTTAGTACAATTTCTCATAGTAAACATTATATAATATTGCTTGCATTTTCTTATGCTACCATTTTTTATTTATAATTAGTAATTTTAGACATTTTATATTAAATGTCAGTTTGAGAAAATTGTGGAGTGGGTAGATAAAGATCTACCGAAAAGAGTGAATTGAAACCCAAATGTACTGCTTATCAAGCCAAAACACCACTGGAAATTTTTATGTTCGGCAAGGAATTTATAGAACATTTGACATTTGAATCCAATTATTATATGTATACGGACATGCTAGTCACTTCTCGGGTTAACTTAGCTACCTCACCAACATACGCCAGAGTTCAATATCATCGACAGTTGTATCTGGCAGGCTGAGTGGTATGATCTCTTCTTCTTTGGAGTATAACGTGTTTTTAATAAAAAATAGTAAACTCATATGTATGCTCTATTGGTTGGTGTGACAGACATCGAGAAGACTGTATTCGCACTCAATATACCGTGCCAATTAAATTTAACAGGCGAAACCTCTTATAGGACTTCTTTAACATAATGAGCAATCGATATGTCTGTAATATTTTATGATTAGTCGCACTTCTGCGGCTTGTGACGTCTGTCTGAGTAATTTTCTGACAAAAATAGTTTTACTTTTCATACTGCAACAACAGCAAGAACTTTCTTCATCATTAACATTGTCCCAGATCTTCTATGGCTGCCTAAATCACCTGACATATATCCCCTATGGAAATGTATGGGAGAAGACAAAGAAGGGTAATGCAATAAAGCAGCTATCCAGCGAGTTTTGACAAAAGTTTAGCACAGGATAATGTAGCTAGGATATGATACTGTTAGAATTTTGACTAATTTACTACCATGGTACTTGTAGCAAACAGAGGCAAAGCAGAGATGGACACACTATAAGGTATTTTTCTCCCTCCGTTCTGCATGTTTATCTAGTGTAAAGGTAGCACACTCGATGTGTATTCGAAAGGTCCAAGGTTCAAGACCCGGCGAATTCATTGAACATTTTTCATAATCCCGGTACTAAACGAAAACCTAATGTCTCTACAGTAACGCCCGAACTAAAAGGTGGCTGATAATGATTCTTCACCACCAGGATTTGACGACTGGGTCCGCTAATCCCCAATCGCTTTTTAAAAGGAAGACTTTATAAGGTATTTTTTCGTTCCTGCACTCTTTCGTGGTGTAACGATAGCACGCATATTTGAGAGGTCCAGGTTCGAGTCTCGGCGAGAGTATTGCACATTTTTCATTCTCCTGCATCAAAAAAACCTTAATGACTCTACAAAATATAGTTCTAACGATATCGACATATAAACTGTGCATTATTTTGAAAAATGAATTATTTATTTTATAGCGATTTTATATATATATCCTACAAAAATAAAAACTGTAGCTACATTTCTACTAACTCTTTCTAAAGAACAGTAGTGAATAAATGTTCATAATGCATATAAACTAATAAATTATAATATTAAAGAAGTGTCTGAATTATTAGGCATTAATTCATTTTCTGATCTGAAGAAATATTTATCTGCAGATTATGTTATTTTAAATATAAATGTTAAATTTATATAAAATTGGGAGCAATCAAGTATTTCATTATGTAACTCCTTTTGCCGAGAAACATTTTAAATTTCCCTATTTCCTTTCATTAAATTATCCAAGGTATAGTTTATCATTAGTCTGAACCGTGAGAAGGTTTGATAAGATGCCTAAAAATTGTGTTACTAGTTTCCACGGAGTAAAAAGAGAATTAAGAACTGGTAAATTCGTGAGGCTATTTTTGTTACTTTTCATAAGAAATGCACAATCAAAATTCTAGAATTGGAATTACATCATATAAAATTCTACATTCGGTTTTTGTAACTTCGTCATTTTATGTGGCTAAAATTAAATCGCACTGAAAAACTCATTGCAATGTTTCTAGAAATTTTAGCACAAAAACCACATCAAATATTGTTGAAACGAATTTCATACTTTCTTTAAAGGTAAGGTTTTTCCACTCAGCTACTTTAACACCATTAGGGTCTTCTATCCAAATCTCATCCACCTATATGAAAGATTGTTAAAAATGTTTCACAAGGAGATTTAAAATTTTATTTTTTCATGTAAACAAACTTCATATAATTATTTTAATAAAGAAGAATCAGCTATCAAGTTTCGTTAAATATGTATATTGTTTCAAGTATTAAAAGGTTAGAAGGAATAAGATGGTGTGAATATAATTACCTTGTAAATGTTGATAACACCCAAAACAGAAAAAAGCCGAGCTTTGTCATTTATACATATAGTATTTCTTTAACTATTTCCCAAAGCTTATTAACGCTTTTACTGTTAAGAAACCAACTACCTTATTGAGCAATATTAGACTGTATTTGTACTTAGTGAGTGTAATTTATTACACTTCTAAATCTACTCTTAAAGTACCTTCTAGATACAGCTAATATAAACCTACCTTCTAAAAAAATTAAAACAGGTTGTTAGACTAGAAGTTTATTGCATTTTTACTTCCTTGTACGAAGTAAAGAAAGTATTTGTAATCATGAAAAATTCCGGGTATCATATTTCAACGAAAATATCCATTTTGACGGCTATTGAATTTGCATTCATTTAACAACGTTTTTGCGTGACATCTGTACGTAAGTACAGAATAAAGGACTCTTTTTCGCAAACGAATTATAAAACTAATTCAAAATTGCTTCAAAAGAGATGTTTTCGTGGCGTCTGTGTACGTATGTATGTATGTATATCGCATAACTCATAAACGAGTAACCTCAAAAATCTGAAATTTTGTATGTAGAACTGTTATAACATGTAGTTGTGCACCTCCCTTTTTGGTTGCAATTGGCCGCACCAAAAGTATACATATATTCCCACTCTGTTACCCAGCTCCGTAAGCTCACTTTATTTTTATTCTTATACGTTGGTAAATTGCGTATTTTTTGCTTTAAAAATTATTGCATTATGTTGTTCTTATCTTCCGGACGTAAGGTTTTTATGCCTTTAGTTAATATGCATGCGATAGCTGTAGAATTATCAACAATTTAAAAGTTGTTTAAGCCTAATTTTTCTTACCATATCAGCCATATTTGTTTATATTTGAAACTTAGCAGAATAGTGATGCAACTCCAGTGCCTTTTTGCCGAGTGGGGCCAAATGGAAACTTTAGTTTTGTGCACCGAGAAATCTGCCTTTTTGCCTGCTGACCGAATTGCATGTTTTTGAGCAGAAACTCTATTTTTAATCGTAAAAATTGCTTTTTTTTTAATTGTTTTAACTCTATTTCGTGTTTTATATTTTTTTTATATTTTGCAGTTTTTAATGAAGATATTTTTAGTTTTTATGTATTTTTGCTTTGCCGCGAAGTGAGAACTGAATTAATGGAATGAGAAATATATCTCTAATGCAATTCAAGGAAATAAGTGTTTCGTATTAGCAACAACTATTGTCGCCAGTCTCTCTTGGATAGAGGAAAATGCTTACGAGAGAGGAGAATTTTAAAGAGTGCATTTATTCTGTTGTGGTTCGCTCTCGACGAAGTAGATTTAATTCAATTCTATAAAGTTTAAATGTAATGCCAGAAAAAATGCGTATAATTTAATATTTCGTACAAGGAAGTCAGTGGTGTACACATCAGATTTTTTTACATTAGAATTATTGTGAATAAAAATTTTTATGATAAAATTTCAAAATTCCTTTTGACTAGACAAAAGACTGGAAAGCAAAGTGCGGTCCGATCAACGAGACTAAAATATTAACATAATATAACGTCCTGAATTTAAATATTTTAATAATTACTATTAAAACAATACTGTAAAAGGAAAATATTTAACAGGGTAACATGAAAGAAAAAATTTCGCACTTACTGTATCTTTTTCCAAAATCCTGAATTCACTGTCCATTCGTAAAACACGAAACTTCACTAAAGTCGCCAGTCAAAGAAAGAAGATATTGAAAAGAAAGAGAAGATTATTGGCCATAAAAATATGATAAATGATGCATACTAAATAAAAAGATACATGAAATAGCAAGACCGATACTACAATATACTTTATGACGTCTATAAAGTTTTGATAATAATTGTTTCAGGTTCAGCATACCTGCCAAAACGATACCTGACGGCATTTATTACAGTAACATTTCAATTTCATATTCCTAAAAGTGCTTAACGATAGAATTTTCTATGGAAGTTAATCTTTTACTTTGATTCACTGAATATCTACTACGGGAATTCGACGATATAGCAATAATCTATTGCTATAAATTTTATGTACTTTTATAATTTTATTGCTATAAATTTTATGTATTTTATAGCAATAATCTATTGCTATAAAGCGAACAGAAACATCTGAAATTTAGTATAAAACATACGGGGAGCAAGTATTAGCATAATTAAATGCTTTCATTGGTATGGACTGTTTCGTAAAGGATGTAAAGATGATGATGATGATGATGGATTCCGGAAAAGTATTTCTTTGCACCCTCGAACGAATCGTTAAAAAACGTTTTCTAACTGCAGCTGAAAGATAGTCACCTATCATTTTGAATGGAAGCTGAGGAGCTTAACATTAATACAGATACTGTTAAAAATACTCTCGTGAAAGCATTGAAAAAAAAATTACTCTTTTTATTATGTCCCTCACACATTGACTGCGGACAGAAAGAAGATGGGATTTCCACATGTCATGACGTCATCCAAACGACAGATAAGAATCCTTAAAGAGTTTCACTCTTTTGGGAAGCATACAGTATGTCGACATCTTGAAAGACTTACGCGAATTGTCGCTATGTCTAGAATGCACACAAAAAACGTAAGGAGGGTGTAAAACATCCTTTTATAAAGAACTAAAATAATTGAACACAAGGCACTTGTTGGCCTTAAAAACCAACCAGTATTTATGGCGCAACGCAAAAAAGTAAGAAATTTCCAATTAAACTAAGTTAAATCTTAAGATAGCCAAAAATTATTAACGCGGTAGTTGGCTCAAACCCATCCCGACATCACAAGCACTATTGGTAAGAATAAAGCAACGTCGAAGGCAGACTGCTAATCGCAAAACTTTATCAGGTTCAATGTTTCTTCTAACCTTCTTCGGAAACATACAATGACCTGACTAGGAACAGAGAGCTTACTAAAGCTATGTTCACTAATTGTAGTAAGTAGACAGGATACAGACGAAGGGTATACAAAACCCTTTATTTTTCTTTATATACAATGACTTCCGTACTTCGGAATACAATGACCCTCCACTCGGGGTCTAACGTAAAAGGTATAAAAAATAAAACTAAACTCTAATTTAACTTTAGAATAACACACGTGGAAGATTGGCCTTATAATAACAGGAAGCGTATGTAGCACAGAGACTGTGAACACTACAATACGTTTAATTTATTAAGAGGATTAAAACCTCTGGCCTGGAAGGCAAATAGCAACTGCGTAACTTCTAAGGTAAGCGGCCTGCTTCGAACTCACTGCTTCCTCTCTTTCGCTTGGCAAAAAGGCCACACTTAAATACTTGGCGTTCGCCAGACAAACTTTGCATAAAAACCTTCACGCTTATAATTCTGGCCGGAAGTAGAAAATAAGAAGTGATAGTAAAGATTTAAAATAAAATAAACGTTAGTAAAACTTAAGATCCTTACATACTTCCCGCCAGAGTTAATTAGTTTGAAACTGAGGTCTAAAACGACCTTGTTGAAAACTTTTAGCTCTAGAATATAACGCGAGGCCAACCTTTTACAATCATAACTTCGTTAGAAACTAGAAAATTTAAAAGAAAGAAATTTGTTACAATAGCAGCTCCCAGGATCTACAACAATCTTTTTTTTTTTTTTTTTTTTTTCATCTGTACTGCATCTAAACAGGAGCTTTATTCAATTTTGGTTCCTTCCAGAGATCTGGAAGGAAAACTAGTTTAATGAAATGTTACACAATGACATTGCAAATAACATATAGAATATACTTCTCTTAACATTCTTATTTCATTCATGACTATTTTAATTATCTCTCCCCTTGCTCTCTGACATGTGTTGTAAAAGAACACCAAACACGAATGTGTTTATGTCTATGTGTTCAACACTTCCTCCTACAATCAAAACACGAACGTGTTAAAATTCAACATAACGAGACCTCTTAACACACCCTACTTTCAACTCTAAACCCTGAGGTACTATTCTAAAAGTGGCTAACTCTAAAGTGTAGCGTCAGAGAGCCTAACTACATCATTCAACCTTTAACATATATTCGCCATGATTTAGTCTTTACAGTCACACGAATAACAAATTTTTAACATTACTTTCACTTTTACCATATCACGGTATTTCTTAACATTTAAAATAACAGAACACATGTATATAAGAAGATATCAACATGCCGTTAATTTTACACATTTGAAAACATACATTAGTAGTACATTGTTAACTTCTATTCTTTTCAAAGCAAGTGCCAATTCTTTCTACATTGAAATAATACTACATTTCAAAAAGTCTTTCAGACTAAAACTTCTTTCTTGCTAGAATGTTTTAAATAAAATTTATATAATAACTTTTTACAATATTTAAGTCTTTACACAACGCTATTATACATCAACTTTAGTTTTACGCGCGAGTAATTGAAAAACATAATAAGAAAATCGGTCACAACTCATTTCTCGCCCTTTTGGCGATAAAGGTAGACCTCGCATGAGGTAAAACTTCTTGAAATCTGCCACTTGCAGTAAGAATGAAAGATTAACTTAAGTTTGCAACGTAACATAAAATTTTACTTATCTTTGTAATATTCGGACATCCTTTTCTGGGCCCAGTCTTTAAAGGTACTGCAGACCGTAGCCTGGTTTATCCTCCTTCTTGTACGGGCTCACCCTTCAGTGCTTTCCTCTGGAAGCTTCCGTTTTTCACCAGTACGGCCACCCTTGAACACCTTCCTTTTCCCCTCTGCTTGTGGTCTTGGCCGTTTGAAGGCAGCTGGTCTTGGCGGAACCGGGAAACTTCTGTCGTGATCCTGCTTGGACCTCGTTGTTGGCCGTTCAAATTTTTCTTGTACTTTTTCCTCCGCCGCTGATGGCCCTTCCGCAGTTCGGCGAATTTTGCTGCGGAGAGTTCTGTCGGATGAGTCGATCCTCCGTTTTAAAGCCGGGTTATAGTTGCCGTCCTTTCTCCTGGTCCTCTTCACATACGTCGTCCTTCTCCCTTCTTCATTCTGGGGGTGTTCGTGAACTCTGTTTTCTGGACGGTGGAACGGCTTCTTTTTCTTTTTACCTTCAATTTTTCCGCGGGGCAATTTTCTTTTCACTTGCTTCTGTCTCTCATTGGCTTGCCCTTGTACTTGTCGTTTTCCCACCTCTGGAACTTGTACCTGCGGTGTCTGCCGTGCCGGATCCTGCAAAAGATCTGAAAAGATTTGCATTTTATTACGATCGAAGTAGGGCTTAATTTGATCAATATTTGCGGAACAAGTTTCACCATTTCTGGCCTTTAACACTACAACAGCGTGAGTTATTTTTTCTATAACATATGGTCCTTCAAATCGTGGAAAAAATTTGGCAGTTTTATCTTCTGGTGCTGAAGGAAGTGAATGTTTAATTTTTAGTACTTCATCCCCTACTTTATAAGTTACTCCCCGTCGTTTCAGATCGTAATATAACTTCTGTTTTCTTTGTGCTACATCCGTATTCTTTTTTGCTTCTTTTATTAGTTTTTCTATATCACCCATTTTAAATTCTGGGGCTCTTTGTTGCACATAAAATAATTTATCTAACGGTGTTATAATCTTTCTGCCTAGAAATAACTCAGCAGGAGTTTTTCCCGTTGTATCATGTTTTGCGGTCCTAAGGGCGAAAGCAAATTCATTGACATAGTTATCCCAGCTTTTATGAAAATTTTTAACATAACTACGGATAATTTTCACCATATTTCTGTTGACCCGTTCCGCTATATTTGATTGCGGCCGATACGGGACCATTTTTAAATGACGTATGTCCAGTTTTTGGCACATGTCTTCAAATATATTACTTACAAATTGAGGACCATTATCCGATATAACTTTTAGGGGCGCCCCGTATTTTAAAATATATTTATTTAAAATAGAATCAGTAACTAATTTCGCGGAGGCTCGTTTTAAGGGAACAATTTCGGTCCATTTACTAAAATGATCAACCATAACAAGGAGATAGCGACTTTTATTTAACTGGCTTTTTGGGAAAGGGCCCAATAAATCGATGCCAATTATTTCATTTGGAAATTCGGATTTAATACTATTTAGAAACCCGGCCGGGCTGAAATTAATATAATTAACGGCTTCACATGTTGGGCAGGACTGGACATACGCCCTTGTTAACTTTTGCAGTTCAGGAAATTAGACTGCCTCGCGTCCGCGTTGGATAGTTTTTCGAATACCAGCATGAGAAGCTAAAGGGCTGTCATGGAGCTCTTGCAGGATATTTAATCTAAGACTAGCTGGGATAACAGGTCGAAATTCGTTGTTGGAATTCGTAGTTTTTGTGTAGAATAATAGACCATCTATTAGTTCGTAATGGGCCGCCCTATTTCTTATCGCCACAATATCTTGGTGGCTAAAATTTTCAGGATCCTTCAAATACTCATAAATACTTCCAAACTCAGGATCCTTACCCAGTTCGGTTATTACAGTTTCTCGGGAATTTATTGTACACGCTGTAAGCATTGCAACTTTTACGGTATTACCCTGTTCGTCTAATTTAATTCGTGATAGGGCATCTGCTACGATATTTTCCTTTCCGGGGGTATGCTTGATTACCAGATTATATTCTTGCAGCTTGAGTGCCCCTCTTATTAACCTTGGGGATAAATTTTCCCCTGAGTACAATCTAGTTACCGCCGCATGATCAGAATATACTGTTATCGGCGCCTTTCCAAAATAGACTCGGAACTTTTGCACTGCTAACAGAACTGCAAGTGCCTCTCTCTCGGTCGCGGAATAGTTTCTTTGTGTTTGATTTAAAGTTCGGCTAAAAAATGCCACGGGCTGCTGATTTTGCGAACGTACCGCTCCTACCGCATAATCCGAAGCATCCGCTGAAATTTCTAAATTTTCATCCTTTTCAGGAAATTTCAACACAGGGGCTTGCGTTAATGCTTGTTTTAATTTTTCGAAAGCACTATTGGCTTCGGCCGTCCACGAGAATCTTGCCTTTTTCCTTTTTAATTTTAACAATGGCTCAGCGATAGCCGCAAAATCTTTTATAAAGGACCTATAATATGAACAATGTCCTAGAAAAGAAGAGAGCTTCTTTGCCGTGTTTGGAGTCGGATACTTTTGTACAGCGATTATTTTTGATTCATCTGTCTCGATCCCTTTTTGCGATATTTTGTAACCTAAATATTTTAATTCAGGGGCTGCAAATTTGCACTTTTCGACATTAACTTTTAGACCGGCCTCATTTAATAAAGAAAACACCTGTCTTAAATCCTGTATATGTTGGTCGAGATTATCACTAGTAATAATGATATCGTCTAAATAGATAAATGTGGACTTTCCAAGAACAGGTCTTAACACAATGTCCATGCATCGCTGAAATGTTGCTGGGGCCCCAGAAAGGCCAAACGGCATACGCAAAAATGCATAAGTGCCAGACTTGGTTATAAAAGCAGTCTTAGGCACGTCCTCAGGCCTGACCCCTATTTGAAAATAACCATTCGTTAAGTCTAAAGTCGTCATAAATTTGGTTGATTTTATGTTCCTTAAAATTTCTTCTATAATCGGTAACGGATATACTGGATATTTCGTTATGGAATTTAATTTACGGTAATCAATAGCGAATCTCCACCTTTTTGGATGCTCCAAAGGATAATCATTATTTTTCTTACATAAAACCACCGGGCTAGCATAACTACTTGAGATGGGCGTTATGATCTTTTTACGTAGCATATCGGTAATATGCCATTCTATAATTTTTTCCTTATTCTTATCATACCGGTATGGTTTTTGACGAACCGACAATGCATCTCCGGTGTCAATACTATGGTTAGTAACCTGAGTAAATCCTGGAATATCACTAAATAAGGAAGCAAATTCACTTACCACTTGTCGGATTCTATCTTGCTCGTCATTAGGCAGGTGGTCAAGACTTAACCTTGGCGGTTCAACCTTTTCTACACGCACTGGTTTCATTGTCAGCCTAAGGGACGCTTCATTAAAATCCAGTGTAGCTTGTGCGTCTGAAAGAAAGTCTATATCTAGGATTAAATGTGCTTGCAAATTCTTTACTATAAAAAACATCACCTTTACTTGTTCGTCCTTGATACGGATATATAAAGGTACTTTACCTACGCACTTACATTCTTTTCCTTGCGCCGCTAATACTGTCGTATTATCCGCATTATATATGCGGTATTTGCGAAAATACTTTCTAAAAAAGACTTCTGCCACACAGGAACACTGCGCGCCGGTATCCAGGAGTGCGGTGGCCGGGATATTATTTACCAACACTTCAATCTTCGGAAGAGTCAAATTTTTCACCATTACTGTATTTAACTTGAAGGAAGAGGGGTTTTCGTGGCCTTCGGATTTCCGCACCCTCTCGTCAGCAGAAATCCGTTTTAGTTTAAATTATTTTTCCTTTCCGTGCTTTCCTTCTTTTTCCCCTGGCCTTGAGACTTTTTTCCTGGATTGCTATTGAACTGTCGACGTTCGCCGGCTGTTTTTGAATGCTCGGGTTTCCTTGCCCACTGATTCGCTTTTTCTCCGTAGCCGTATGCTTGAGTTTGTTGTAGTCTTGGCGTACCAAATTGGTTTCGCTGTTGATATTGGCGTCTTCTTTCGACGTCCGCCGTTCTTCTACTTTCAAACTGGATTGCTAGCTCAAATAACTTTTCCAGTGTAGTGGGATTTCTTAATTCAATAAAGTCTTGCACTTGGGGTAGTAACCTCGGCAAAATCACTTGAATTATTTCAGGATCCGGACGGTTTCCATACAAGAGCTTGAAAACGTGAATTTTTCTTAAAATAAAGCTCGACAGGTTTTCGATTCTTTGTTGATATATGCTAAAAAGTTCCGTTTCTAATTTCGCACGATCCCTTACAACAGGGAAGGCTTTTAGTAGGGCAGTCTTGAAATTTTCATAAGTATAGGTGGGACTTCCTGCTTGACCCAAGAGACTTCTGCCGATACATTTGAACCAGTTAAGCGCTTGGCCCCTCAAAGCGCTGGTAGCTAAGGTAACTTTTTGAAACTCGTGCACGGGGTAGAGCATGAAGTGGTCATCCAATTTTTCCAAAAAACTGGTTACCGGTGAGTTTCCATTAAACGTTGCTTCTGGTTTCATCGAAGCGCGCATGGTCTGGACGATGTACCCAAATCCTTCCAGGGCGGCAGCTGGCATTTCTGGATTCTGAGCCGTTTCTGCAGGCAGCACAGGTTCTTCTTGAAATTCGGCCATGGTTATTCTTCGTCGGGCGCCACTATCAGGTTCAATGTTTCTTCTAACCTTCTTCGGAAACATACAATGACCTGACTAGGAACAGAGAGCTTACTAAAGCTATGTTCACTAATTGTAGTAAGTAGACAGGATACAGACGAAGGGTATACAAAACCCTTTATTTTTCTTTATATACAATGACTTCCGTACTTCGGAATACAATGACCCTCCACTCGGGGTCTAACGTAAAAGGTATAAAAAATAAAACTAAACTCTAATTTAACTTTAGAATAACACACGTGGAAGATTGACCTTATAATAACAGGAAGCGTATGTAGCACAGAGACTGTGAACACTACAATACGTTTAATTTATTAAGAGGATTAAAACCTCTGGCCTGGAAGGCAAATAGCAACTGCGTAACTTCTAAGGTAAGCGGCCTGCTTCGAACTCACTGCTTCCTCTCTTTCGCTTGGCAAAAAGGCCACACTTAAATACTTGGCGTTCGCCAGGCAAACTTTGCATAAAAACCTTCACGCTTATAATTCTGGCCGGAAGTAGAAAATAAGAAGTGATAGTAAAGATTTAAAATAAAATAAACGTCAGTAAAACTTAAGATCCTTACAACTTCATTCACTAACGTGGGCTTCAGTAGGAGGAACACGTTCTACCTAAACAATCTAAAACCTCCCTTTAAATACTATCTCTTTCTACCCCATCTGACTATGCGCGACTAAAAGTTAATTTCTGGCAGAGAAATTGAAAGAGATAAATGACAGTATATATTCAGAACATAAAATAACTCGTTAGATAAAATAAATAAATACCTTACATCCTCATTATTTAAAAAAAATGAAACTTGACACTTTGCTTATAATCCTGAAACAACTGGCAATCATCTATGGTTTGGAACAATTGGTTGTAGAAGATTCACCACCGCTACAGAAACATCAATTCCCAAAATCTCAGTTCAAAGACTACCTTCGTGATAGACTTTTGTCATAAAGATAAATTCACAAGAAATATTCACCTAGGTGACGATGACAAACTTCTTATTTTATAAAGACGTAATGGATAGACTTCTGATGGGAAATTTAAAGTGTTAGGCTTGAAAGATTTCAGTCAAATAATTGGCTTCGACTTCACGACAATGCGCTATCACACAAATCCATTCTGATCGAGCAAAGAAAGGTGCTATAATATTCTTCACTATTCAGCAGATCTGGCATGCAGACTATATACTGTTTACTAAAGAGGTGTCTCATTTCAAAAGTCCTCATTTGAGTAACACTAAAAAGATTCAGAAAGATGTTGATGTTGATACTATATTCTTCAATTTTCAGTTTTGTAAGAATATAGTCCTAAAACACTACTGAGAAGAATATAGTCCGAATCCGTTGCAAACGCACTAACAGGGATGTCCAAAACGCCCATAGTGTATGCATCAAGGATGGCTAAGACGCGGCTCTCGCAGGCGAGTTTGCAAATAAAATATATATTCAAACATTATAGTTTCAACATTCAAATGTTACATTTTAATTCATCTTAGAAAAATTTCATACATTTACAATTCTTAATAAACTTTCGCATTTATTTTAATATATTATTTCTACTTTTGTTTTGTGCATTTAGACCTCTGTTTGTATCTAGTAATATATGTGGATACACGCCAGTCTATCTAATGTGTTTTACATGAAATAATTAATATATAACCAAATTTTGGTACAGTAACAAAGCTACATACAATAATACATGGTCATACGCGGTAATATAAATATTTTATTTACTACTACACGTTCAATCACAACTATTATATTGCTAGTCTACCTTTTTAAAAAAAGTAATGCGAAATCATTTCTTACTTATCTCTTTGGGTTGGTAGGACGACTTATCCGTCTGAATAAACGTAATATTAAAATTGCGAAGTATATGAACATTTCCTGTCTCATTTATCTTGTAGCCATCGCTAAAATTTCCAAAAATGTGTAATTTTGCTTCCGTAACTTCCGCTATCGGAGGTACGAGCATTTCTACCCACATGTTTTGATCTGAAAAACGAAACAAAAATTTTAATGAAAACGAAAAAACAATTTTAGTATTTTAATGTACTTATTTTTAATATCTTACTTGAATTTATGATATTAAAGTATAAATCTTAAAATGTGAAACAATAACATTTTCTGATTTAATTAGAGCACATACTTTTTATGGCATACAAAAGAGAAAAATAATCCATTTGCTGTAAATTTTGCTGCAGCTGAAATATTATTAAGCAGATTGTAGTGTCTCACCCTCGTCGGAAACATAAACTACTCTGAGACTCACGCTAAACGTAAGCGACTTATCGGCTATATCCAGTAAACAGGAAACCACAGAATGAGCAGCTATTCCGTCTGAAGGACTTTTAGATTTTTCAGCTCATTTATCGGCTTTTATTTTTAAAAAAATATTTGGATACTAAATTTTGATATTGTAGTGATATAAATGTTATAGAGAATATTTTTATACTTTTACAAAGAATGTTACATTTTACAGAGATTTTTCTGGGAAGTATAAAATTTTGTTACAGGTATAACATAGATGTTATAAAGGATTTTGGCACTGTAAAAGTTTTGACAAATTAAAGCGCTGTTATACAATATTTCACCACGAGTAATGCAAAGCTGATGAGCAGAGTTGATAGTGGATACCTTTCACATAAGGTCTGAGATTCTGAGAAGATTTTACAATTCTGAGAAAGTATTTTGCAAATTATGGGAAAATTAAATAATTTAGAAAAAGAATTTATCCAAATCAAGTAACTATAACAAACATAATAAAACAAACAACAAATAAAACAAATAAAACAAATAAAAATGAAACTAATAAAATAACAAAATAATAAGTAATAATAATAATAATAATAAACTAAAAACGTAATAAAATAATATTACAAAAGTAAAACAATTATCATTAAGATTATATTCCGGGTTATAAGCCACTTTTGTGACTGGCATTAATAGCTAAAATATTATAAATAAAAATGAGAATTATACTGCTTTGGGATTGTCGCTGTTTATAATAAGATAGTTCATTAGAGTCTGAAGCTTCTAGCGAAGAGATTTATTCCTGAGAATCTGCTGAAACCATTCACGAGTATTATTTGTTGTATACGGACAAAAATGTAGATTTTTGGTTATTTAACACTGAAACAAGAAATGGTATAATGTACATGGTAAGCCACAAATGCAACCGTCTGTGTTATGCAGCCCAAAACGAAATAAGTAGACCACAAAAGGTCTATGAGCTGTCAGAAGATAAGTCACTGCACTATTTGTAGAAACTAATTTACGTGAGGGCATGGGTAAGTAAATGTTCTTTTTCCAGTAACTTGTTGTGACCATAAACATTTCCATTGTGACATAAGATCTTTTTTGAAACGAGATTTTAAGTAAGAAATTGCATCAGGCAAGGAAATAATTTATGTTAAAATACTGTTTGCAGTCTCTCGTGCTAGCTGATCAGGGATCTCACTGCCGACAGTGTCCACATGGGCACATGTCCAATATAGTTTTGGTTTGGTACTGGTTGGAAAGTGCGTTAACATATATTGAATATCTCTCACTAATGGAGAGCGACTCTGCCCAATTATAGCTTGAAGACTCAAAGCACTATCAGATATTATTATACTAGTTGTAGAGAATATTTTTGCAAATTTAATTGCCTCTCGATTTGCTAATAGTTCTGCCTGGAAAATGGAGTCTGATTTGTTTAATTTTGCTATCTAGGTTTTAATTTGCATTCCATTGTAAAAAAGCGCAAAAGCAAGGGCGTAGCTAGGATTTCCAGGGCCCGGGTACAACTGAATAATTTGCGCCCCTTTCTGTGTGCCAAGAATAGAAAACGTTTCAGTAAAAAATTTCGTAACATCAATTTGGCGCCCCCTGGATGCTATGCACTGGGACAGATGTCCCCTCTTGCCCCACCCTAGCTACGCCATTGCGCAAAAGGCACAACCTACACCCAACTCTGTTCTGGATATATCTGCGAATATCTGTAATTGAAACAAGTTAGTCGGTAAGTTTGTAATCAAGTTTTCTGAGAATAAATATGCTGGACGAATGTCTTGATTTTGTCTGAGTTCCTCATAATCTGAATGATGATAGATAATAGAATTAAAGGAACTTGGTTATCGCAGACGTGTTACTTTGGTTTTAACCACTTCTTTCAGTACAGTGAGGATTATTGGAGGAATGCCTGCTAAAATTTGTAAAGAACTTGTTGGAGTTGTTCGGTAGCTTTGGTGATTGGTAGAAGAAATAAACGTTGTAAAGAAAGTAATTGGTTTTGAGCATGTTTATTTAGAGTCATGTCCTGGCAGAAGCACCATGTAGGAGAATCTTCTCAATCACTGCATTATCCCATATTTTTTTTTAACTTGGGAAGAACCTTCCCAAGTTCTAGCTATAGTAATTTTCAACGAGGAGTTAGACAATATTCGAAGTTTACTTTTAATATTTTGTATTATAGTGCCAAAATAGCGTATTATTTAAAATTATGCCTAAAGGCATTTGTTTTTCTATTGTTATTTTCTCTTGTGATATTTTTAATGATTCGAGTTTGTAGGTTGTTAATTTTTGTTCACTGCTTTGGAATATAGAACTTTCAGATAGAAATTTGAATTGACATTTGTAGGCTCAAAGTTTGAAAATTTGCAAAGAAAATTTAAAGTTTTCTTCTATGTCCTTTCAACATTTCCTTGAACTATTAGCTGGAAATCATTGGCGTATGCTTCGGCATGTGTGTGCATTATTTCTTCAAATTTCATCATTAGCTATTAGATTCCAAATTACTGGGCCCAAGCATGAGCCTTGAAGACATCCTCTCGTAATCGTATTACGTTGAACGTCAGCATTTGAACTGAATTGGAGAGACCGGTTGCTAAAATAATCTTTAGGTAGTCGGAAAATTTCTTCTGGGCAATGGATTGAGTGTAGTACTTGTAAAACATTCTTTCCAACATATTGAATCAAATGTTGCCTGAGTATCTAACGAAATTATCAGAGAATATAGATTTTTGGTTTAATTCAAATACAGTTTTACTTGCTACAGTTTTTGGAAAGCTGATTTACAGATATATT